>NC_137025.1:26236846-26571846 GCF_032717465.1 Coenobita brevimanus
CTTCTTTCCATGGGGCTGGAAAATCTGAGGTACGGATGCATAGGGGAGAAAATTTTGCTAATACAGGAGTCAACACTGAGGAGCAATTATTAACCCCCCCCCCATCCCGACGATTTCTGGGCAGTGGTACGCCCCAGTCCCGACATTTTTGGACCTTTTTTTTTTGGCTCAAACATCCGCTTTTGGTAAGAAACATCGAAAATTCATAGAGAAATCGCTCACCTGAGGTTTAAAATACTCGATCTAGGTACGAGTACCTCCTTACCTGACTGGGTGTTCTAACAGGCTGGCACCAAAGAAAACGAGTTCTATGGGAGGGTAACTATTTTATCCACTCATAAACAGTATTTATTTATTTACTTGGTACGAATTTATATGTAGTACAAGAGTATATTGGTTTTCAAACAGTAATATAGGCATTATAAGCATTGTTTCACTCACTAACTCATCACTATTCATGACCTTTTTTTCCCACATTAGCTGATCATCATTTCTTACTGTTTCTTTCTCTAATGCTATGTAAACTTTGTCCTCCACATTGTCATCGATTGGGGAATCACTCTGGCCCTGAATGTCTTTATTGGCCAGGTCACTGGTAACAGGTGAATTGCCGAGACAATGGCGTGCAGGGGGGGGGAGAGGTTATGCGGTGTAAGGCACTGTCTCTGCTTGGCATCTTGTAGAGGAGTAGAGGAAAGTGTCCCGTGTATACGTGCCAAAAATCACTCGCGAAATCACTCGCGAAAATTGAAAATTGTGCAAATTAGGGACCTTGCAATGTTGCCGCGTTAATTCACGTCTCCGGGATATGAGTGCACATCATGTGAGGACGTGAATTCACGTCTCCGGGACGCGGCGGGTTAAGTACTATTGTAGGAATTTTATCTGGACCAGTGGCTTTGTCTGCTGATAGATTCTGTAAAAACAGCTTGTACGTGTTTGGTGTGAATCATGAAAGGAGGTATTTAAGGGGAATCAAAATCAGGTACAAGAATATTATGATTTTCTGAATTTATGGTTGAGTTTGTTGAAAAAATGTCAACAAGAAGGTTGGCTTTTCCGCGTGGGTCACTTAGTAGATATCCATTGGGGGACTGTAACAGTGGAATTATATGTATGCGTATATATATATATATATATATATATATATATATATATATATATATATATATATATACATATATATATATATATATATATATATATATGCATATATATATATATATATATATATATATATATATATATATATATATATATATATATATACAGTGGGCTCGCACAGTGCGCGTCACTGCAGTGCGCAATTCGCCTTGTGCACGAGTGACCAAAAATCATAACCAAAATCCCTTTAATGCCTGAGTTTACCGCACAGAATGCGAGGCAGAGGCAAGGAGTGGCTCAAAAATGCCATTTTCTACTAGTGCGCGACCACCCCTCACAGAGTGCGTCACATGTCGTCATGTTGATGCGACAGACAGAGTCAAGTTGAGCAGCCTAGCATGATGGAAGGCAGGACTGAGCTCTGTATGTCAAACATTAGCAAGATCCTTGCTGCCGTGGATAAACTCAAGGAAGAGGTAAAGGAACAGGAAGTGAGCAACCTAAGAATGGAGGAACTTCTGGTTGGTATCGACAAACTCTTCCGTTTCTACACAGACAGGCACAGGGAAGAAATAAACAGAAGACAGACGTTCATAACAAGCTACACACAGCGAGCTCAAGTTGGTGAAATAGCGGAACCATCGACATTGTCTGCTTCTGTTCCTGTTGAGGATGAAGAGGATGCAATGTCAGAAGTGTCAGCATTGGACTTTGAAGGGTTTATGGCCGAAGTGAGTGACTTTGATGCTCCTGGGGAAGGTGATCAAGAGGAGTCTGCGGAGGGAAGTGTTGGTGCGGTGGGGAGTGCGGCGCTGTAAGTGTTGCCGTGCCTCGGAACCCCTGTTATTTAAGGTCATCAGGCCTGTTGTCTACTGTTGTTAAGGTGACTACCCATATTTTTGTTATAGTAGTTATAGCTTTAGTACAATATCTGAAACATATGACCTTTATTATATCTCTAAGGGCCAAAAAATGTCCAGGTATGAGGGGGTACTGCCCATATGTAATTATTCCCATAAGATTATGTATTCCTAGTATGCGAATTCCCAGTGCGCGAGCTCGTGCACCACCCAATCTCTCACGCACTGTGCAAGCCCACTGTATATATATATATATATATATATATATATATATGTATATACACACACACACTTGACCCTCGATTTGCCGGACTAAAAGTGGGGGAGACCAGTCCGAGAATCGCAAAAGTCTGGGGATCGCAAACGTCCAGCCTCACTTACCATTCCCGAGACTATTATTAAAATGCAGTATAATGTCTCTGAGGTCAACCCAACACCCCCAGAAGAACCCGCTGAGGAGCATATACAGCATGCCTGGACTCCGGGCGGCAAGGGCATATGTTCGCCTGGGCCACGTGCCCCTATGACCCAGAGTTCGCCCGGTGCCACCTTAGCAAGAATACGAGACTACCTTCCGGGCAAGCCTTCTGGGTGAGACGACCACCAACAAGCATGGGGTGGAGCTGTTACTCCAGCTCCAGTCAGCACCCCTGAGACGGCCGGTAGCCACTCAACCCTCCTACAGGAGACAGTGTGTAGCCACTCTGGAGGTAAATGGGAGACAACCGGTAGCCACTTCTGCCTTCGTCACGGGACGGCTAGAAGCCACTCTGAAGGTGCCCCTTCGAGACAGCCTGTAGCCGCCTGACCCTCCTACAGGAGACGGTCTGCAGCCGCTCCGGAGGTAACCAGGAGACGGCTGGTAGCCGCTCGCCTTCATCAGGAGATGGCCGGTAACTGCTCTGAAGGTGCCCCTGAGTTGGCCTGTAGCCGCTCCCTCCCCCAGGCCATGGCCAGTAGCCAGGCCTTAGCAATGGCCGGTAGCCACACCCCTAGAAGGCTACGGCCAATAGCCGGGCCCTACGGTAGGAGATGGCTGGTAGCCGCTCCTCCGTCAGGTGCTGACTCCTGCCCACCAACCTATGACCCAGAGGGAGCCCCCAGCCTGGAGGAGCACTGGAGAGGCCCCGTGACTACCACCGGGCTCTTCTCCCTGCAACTGGATCCTGAGAGGACTTGCCTGATGGACCCCAATGTAGGCTGACACCGCAGCCCCCTCCTGACGGCGTCCCCGACCACTGGGGACCGCAGCCCTTGGGACCTCCAGACTGTCCCCAGGACCCCCGGGCGGGACCTCGCTACACCAAGACGCCGGAGATCTTTCTCCTCTGTCAGGCACCTGAGCGAGAAGTTCAGGCAGCTATTTGGCCCCAGCCCT
The DNA here is from genome assembly GCF_032717465.1 of Coenobita brevimanus. Taxonomy (NCBI): domain Eukaryota; kingdom Metazoa; phylum Arthropoda; class Malacostraca; order Decapoda; family Coenobitidae; genus Coenobita; species Coenobita brevimanus. Next base: position 26,240,189 of record NC_137025.1, read on the forward strand.
GAGGGGACTCCCGCCCTAAGCCTCGCCCCAGGCCTGATGGGACTCCTGCCCCAAGCCCCGAAGGCACGGGACCCTTCGCCACCAGCAGCCCCGGACGAGAGAGGACGCCCCTACGTGTGATCTCGTGGCCCCTGAACACAGAGGCCCCTGGTGGAACCAAGCCCCGTCAGTAGTGAGACTGAGTCACCTCCGCCGCCCTTCTCCCTGACCGCTACGACGCCCAGACCCGAAAGGAGTGACAGTGAAAGCACAGTGACCGTGACATAGTGAAGTAAAGGCAGAACAGTGAGTTAACCCTATAAAGGAAGTCAGTGAGAAAAGCTTCAGTGACAATATAAAAGAGTGGTGGAATAAGCAAAGTAACATTGAAACAGTCAACATGGCAAGGCAGTGAAACATGGATCTATCGCAGTGAACATGCTACCAAATAGTAATGCCGCACCACACTAAAATCATACGAAGGCCCCAGTGTTAAAGTAATAATTACCCTCAGTGAAATAGTGCCATCAGTTCCACCAATATATAGAACCTAGACTTCCTGCAATAATAGTGCATAACCCCTCTGCCCTAAGTGCTATTCACCTTACCCGACCTTGTCCTGAGTAGTATCCTGCGCGATACTAACACCCCATATCTAGGCCTAAGAATTATAATTGTCCAGTATACCTGTATTTGTGACATCTACCCGATCCACTGTAGAATTTAGTAATACACACGTAAGGTTATTGCCTTGAGTTTTTGTGTCCTGCCTCTCTCCTATTTGTCTCAGCTTCGGTCTAGAAAGAGAACCCAGCTACACACTAGGCGTTAGAAGGATGGGAAGTCGGCCCTAAATCACCTAGCATTACAATTACCATACTTTTTCCGAATTCTTGAATATTGTCCGGCAATTATTCTGATATTCTAGAGCATCACGGAATGTAGGCTACCTATACCAACATAACTAACATACACAGTACATAAAATGATAACACAGACACAATAACAATAACTGACACAATAGATGTATTTTGCTAGCCACAACCCTAAGAATGGTTGTTTATACAGTTGTGGACGACAAAGTGGAAGTCATGATAAAAGATCAGAAAGCTGAGGAAAAAGAGGAAAATGAACAAGGAATGGAACACCACAAGGTCAGCCAACCACTAATCAACTGACCGAGATACAAACACGCAATCTTGGACTGAATCTGCAGTTTTAATTGGAAAATATTTTAATCCTTATCACCATATCGGTTTGCACACCTAATTATTTGAAATTCAGTAAAAAATTTGTGCTTAATTTAATTATTAATAAAAAATCAGGATTCTGAGCGAAAATTTCTTAAAGTTAGCATAAGTATTTTGCGTCTAGCTTAACAACTCTCTTTGACGGACTTTTGTTTTGTAATATCGATTTACAATGCAGATACAATTTTTTTTTACTCAAAATAAATATTTATGCAAAATAGAAGTCTGCTGAGGCGCGCTGACGATCTGAAGGGGAAATGTCTGCTAACACTGGTGTATTTTAGTCCTGAAACCTAATTTTGAAATAAAGTTATATTAAGTTCATTTTTTTTTTTTTTTTTTGCGGATTTCAGATAAATAGGTGTGTATGAGCTACTGTGGTGAAAAATAAATATATATATATTTTCCAGTGAAAAGTGTCGATTCGGTATTCAGTTGCACTGAGTCGGGTGTGCTGAGTAGGAGTGGATCTCATTGACTTTGTAAGAAAATTTATATATTTTTTATTACTTATGAATTTTGTTGTGTCCAAGCCTTCCTGAAATTTTACTGTTATGCAATAAACTAATTATAGTGGCATTTGAGAAAGGTAAGTGGTAAATGGGATATTGCCACGAGTTAGGAGCTGGTGGGGTGAAGCAGGTTGGTGGCCAAGATGCGTTTCATGTATGAAAATATCTTCTTGTGTGTGTTACAAATGGCCTTAACGGCCTTTATCGAGTCAAAACCTTGTAAAATTATACTGTGTTGTGCAGCTGACTGCTTATAGTTTTATATGAGAGAATAATGACCAGACTTTTGTGAGAAACCCGGACTTGTACGGGCATTTGTCCTGCACTTGTTAATATTGTCCGGCCTCAGCCTGTTTCCGGGAAGTCCGAAATCTGGGAAATAGGGGTCCGCTATTGAGGGTCGAGTGTGTGTGCGTGTATATATATATATATATATATATATATATATATATATATATATATATATATATGTGTGTGTGTGTGTGTGTGTGTGTGTGTGTGTGTGTGTGTTCGTAAACTGCAGAATGAAGAGAGTAGGAGAATATAAATATACTTTACTATGTGACATTTTTGGAAATGTGGGAAATATTTTCCCCCAGAGCGGTTGCACTCTTTACTTTTTAAAATAGTCGTCCCTGGTCAAAAGCAGAGAAAAACCTGGAGAGCGTTAATAACTAATCAAGAGGTTTTATAACCCTGAGTTTATGTTCTCTTTAATAATTGTTATTATTAATAAATTAGATGCTCCTGCGTTTAACCCTTGTGGACAACTATATTGTAAATACATGTAATTCTATCTATCTATCTATCTATAGCCCGACGCCCTAATCCCGCAAAGGGTGGCCGCAGACAAAACGCCTCCAAGTCGCTCTGTCACCCACTATTTGACTACCCTCCCCCCAACTCACCTCCCCTCTCCCTCATATACCTCTCAACTCCATCCCTCCACTTATCCTCGGTCTATCTCTCCCTATCCCTCCCTCCACCTCACCTACATACACCCTCTTAGTCAGTCTTGCATTCTCCATTCTCTTCACATGTCCAAACCACCTCAGTGTATTTCTCCTAATCTTCTCAACCACATCCACATCCACCCCACAGCGTTCCTTCACTTCTTCATTCGTCAACCTGTCCCTCCACGTCACTCCACATGCTCCTCTCAAGTAACTCATTTCCACTGCTCTCACTCTTGACTTGTTCCCCTCTTGCAAGGTCCACGCCTCGCTTCCATACGTCAGGGTAGGGATCACAATACTATCATGCAGTGACTTCTTAACTTCCATACTCACCTCCCTATTTCTCATCACTGCTTTCAGTGTACCAACAACCTTCCTTCCCTGCTGTACCCTTTCACGCACTTCATCCCCCAAAGTTCCATCCTTATTCATCACACTACCCAAGTACTTCAATGCACTCACATTCTCCATATCCTCACCATCCAACCTCACTGCACACTCTGTGACTTCATTCCTCTCAAACACCATAACACTACTTTTGTTTACATTAACTTTCAGATTCCTCCTCTTACACACTGTCCCAAATTCATTCACCAAACCTTGCAACTCCCATTCATCTTCACTCAACAATACTGTATCATCAGCAGACAGCAACACCGGACGCTTCCAAATCTCACCCTCATTCATTAGAGCCACCCCCACATCCACTGCCCTACCCTGCACCTCCTTTACAACCCCATCCATGTATATATATATTAAACAGCCATGGAGACATCACACAACCCTGTTTCAGTCCCACATTGAGATCAAAGAACTCACTCAGCTCACCATCCACTCGCACCGTAACCCTAGCTCCTTCGTACATACTCTTCACAGCACTCAACAACTTCCCCTCCACTCCATATATTCTTAATACCTTCCACATACTTTGCCTATCTATTCTGTCCTAAGCTTTCTCCAAGTCCATGAAGGCAGCATACACTTTCCTTCCCTTCTCACCTGCTATCCAGATTCTTGGTCATCCTCGTTTCGGGACGCTGGCGAAATCTTTGCCATTGCACTTGACATCTTAAAGACTTTCGATCGTGTGTGGCATAAATCCTTAATTTTCAAACTGCGCTCTTCCGGTTTCTATCCTTTTATCTTTGCGTTCATCTCTGGCTTCCTTTCTGGTCGTTCTATAGCTGCTCTTGTAGACGGTCATCGTTCTTCTCCTAAAGCCATCAATAGTGGTGTTCCTTAGGGCTCTGTCCTATCACTAACTCTCTTCCTTCTATTCATTAATGACTTTTCAAAGCTGTACAACTATCCAGTCATACACTGATGACTCCACCCTTCAACTTTCCATTCGCTTCCTGAAGCGTCCATCTCAGTAGTTGCTTCAACAAACAAATGATGAGGCTGTGATACATTAAAGTCTGAAATGGCTTATAACTTTGATTTGGGCAAACGTAATCTTGTTGTTTTTAATGCATCAGAAACTCAGTTCTTACCTCTGTCTATCCGGCAAAATCTTCCGCTGGAGTATCCTTTAAATTTTTAACAATATCCAACTCAGTCCTGCATCATCCTTTAACACACCTGGGGTTTCATTCTCTCCGGATTTATCTTGGTGAGATCATATTACCTCTCTTGTAAAATCTGCATCCAGGAGATTCGATGTGCTAAGTAAACTCCATGCCTTCTTTATCCCTGCACGGTTGTTGATTTTATATACAGGTTTTACTCGCCCTTGTGTAGACTATAACTGTCATGCGTGGGGAGGCTCCCCCCATATAACTATTCACAACAAGGTGGAATCAAAGGCTTTTCGTCTCTTTAACTCTTCTCCTCTTTTTGGCTCCCTTCAACTTCGGTACACTGTTGCATTTTTTTTTTTCTATCGTTACTTCAGTGGTCACTGCTCCTTTGAAATGTCTGCTTGCACCCCTCCACCACACGCGAGCACCCGTCTATCAACAAATTCTCATCCTTTTTTCTGTCCATCTCTCTAATTCAAAAGTTAACTGTTACTCCCAGACCTTCATGTACGGAACAGGTCAACTCTGGAACTGTCTCATTTTTTTTATTTTTTTGTATTTCCTAGTGCCTGTGATCTCCATTCATACACGGTGTGTCCAAGCATCTCAATATAAACGGATCTTGAATTTAGCTCTCTGTTGTCCTGTTTTTTTTTTTTCTCTCTCTCTCTCTCTGAGGGAAGAATTCGCAGGCTCCTGGCCTTTGATTCCTCCTTTCTTGCATAAATAAAAATACCAACATTGCCAAGCTTCTTTTGTGCAACTTCACTATCACCATCACCACCTCCACAAACACCACCAAGCTTCATCTGTACAACTACAGCTACCGCCATCACTACCATTACTACCAATGGAAAGCTTCGTCTGTACAACTTCAACTACCACCATCAACACAACATGCCAAGCTTCGTCTGTGCAACTTTAACTACCACCATCACCAACACTGCCAATGTTCATCTGTGCGCCAATTGAACTACCACTATCACCGTATCTCTTCATCATACTTGTGTCACTCCCTCAATCTTCATCCCACTATAATTCTTTCAGAAAAAATAAATAAATAAATAAAGTCTTGATTTTTTCCCCTGGCGATTTTTTTTTTTAATTTAAGACAGAATTTACGGACTTCATTAACTTAACCACGGCCAGTATCTTTCTTTAAACTTAAGAACATAGTCTATTAATATCAATAATATGGTGTAATAACAATGATACTATGATACTAAAAGGATTATTATCCTGCTCGTTCGTTCTGCCTGGTCCATTCCTTGGACAATCCACAAGTAACCGTCTTCTCCATTAAATCATCGACCTAATTACAGTTTTCCGAAAATTATAACATCCACTCTGGCTGGTGTCATATGACAATCTGTGTGAGCAAAAATATGTGGTACTGTATATTTTACATTTCGTCCGTGCAACTTCATGCGATGTTGAGTGCATTAACCCATTAGATTAGCCCATTAGTGTCCAGGGTTCCTGTGTAAGGAATATTCCTGAAAAGGTACTAAAGGTACCGCCCTTCGCCTATCGGCTACTTGTCGCGAATCTAATGGCCTACAGGGGATTCCCCCATTCATTAAGGTTTGAAAATCCCAAGTACCGCCCTCTGTTTAGGACACTGAAAACAACTGGGTTATTCCTGTCGTAGTTTCATAATTTTAGTACCACATTTTCGTTCTTAAATGATGCTATCAATACAGTATGCTTTTAAAACGCTCATATTTTGAATTAGTAACACTGAAGTTGGTGTTAGGGCGACATATTTCTTTTTGTTATTATTATTATTATAACTTTGTACAGTATCAGCTAACAAAATAGAATACAACCCCCCGTTGTATTAAAGAGGCATACAATGATACATGTAACTGAAAGCGAATATATATATATATATATATATATATATATATATATATATATATATATATATATATATATATATATATATATATATATATATATACATATATATATATATATTAGATAGGACAGTGAAATATTAGCGAGATTAAACGGTAAGTGGCAAGTACTGTAAGTCTTAAACGAAACATGAACATTCCCTAGAAAAAAAGAAAAGAAAAAAAAAAGGACTTATTCATGGAGGAAAATCAGGATACAGTAGACGCATCAGGCAGAGGGCATAAAACTTTTCGTCTTGTGCATACGACCATGAAATACAGTGGAAGGGATGGCTATTATCATACGTATGTTTATCGTTCCATTAGCATATGCATAAGTCGTGATGATTTTACATAATACAGTACGGGCACACAAGTCTGCGTGTTGCTGTCTCAGTGTGTGCTTTATTGTTATCATAAGACACACTGACAAAATTTGTGAACACAGGTAAATCATTCCTTAACACACACACACACACACACACACACACACACACACACACACACACACACACACACACGCACACTCGCGCGCGCGCGTATTATATGAAGTGGTTTTATCGATCAGGCTGTAATGTGGTGCCTCTGAAGTCTGTGATCTTGTCCAAAAATAGAAAATGCGCCGGAGGGTAAGCTGAGAGAGAGAGAGAGAGAGAGAGAGAGAGAGAGAGAGAGAGAGAGAGAGAGAGAGAGAGAGAGAGTTGGGGTTGATGACATGTAATGAGAATACTGTAGGTATGTGCGTGTGCAATGAAAGGTGTGTGAGGCAAAGAGTGAAGGAAGACAGGAGCCGGAAGGATTCTGAGAAACAACAACAGAAACAACATAATGCTGCCTCGTGTCTTCAGTGCTGTTAGATTATGCTTTCATTATTTTTTTCCTTGTCGCCGTACGCTAAACAAAATTGTCTGCCCGTACAGATAAAGTAGTAAACAACTCATCGTAGTGAAAGGATTAAGCAGAATTCCATTTTAGGACTGTGATGGGGTTTTCTGCCTTATGAAAGCATGTAACATTAAATTAAAACACACACACACACACACACACACACACACACACACACACACACACACACGGCCAACATCTTAATCAAGAAACATTAAGTTGGAAAAAAAAAACAGCCAACACCTTAATCATGACAATATATAACACTCCTTCATGTGATAAGTTCCTTTACGCTGAGTAAAGTCGTCTGATGTTAGCCGAGGTTGTGAATCGCAAACAGAACCTTATTATTTCCGCCTCCCCTTTTTGAAGAACCTTTACCATCCTCCCCAGCGCGTTGTAACCTATTTAATACTAAGGCGCTCTTCAGGTAATGTTTAAATGGAAACCTCGATGCCTTATTATGTTTTCCCAGGACGAAGCCTACTGGGAATTTTTGAGGCCAGCCCTGCAATATGGAGTCAGGTAGTCTGTTGGTTAGCAGGTAGTTCAGCTTTCGGACGGGTAAAAACAAGATTCTTTTTTTTGTTTTTTTTTTTCTTTTGTCACTCCTCACCCAGCAGTACAATGTGGACCTGGATATAAACAGGGCCCTACTCCTGGGGATACTGGGACACAGCAGAATTTAATATATATTTTAATGACCCTCGTGCACTCACAACTTATAAATATAGACATAAGTGGCCCTGCGACCTAGCGTGATCTATACCCGTACACATCACCGTTGTGGCACTAATATTTCACCATCTACTATACACTGAAGTATGTAAGATGTGTCTCGTCTATGAATGGAATGGTTTGATGACATCAGGAAGAATGTTTTTACATCTCCTTCAGCCTAGTCGATGATAAAGTACAGTTCTTATAAATAAAGCTACATTCTGCTTCTAGAATACGATCTTTTGGTGAGACTGGGGTGAGGGTGAGAGAGCGCAGCGTACCGGTACCTGAGGAAGGGAATAAGGAGTACGAAGAAAAGAGATTACAGAGAAGACGGGTGAAAGACAACAGACAGCAGGAGAGTGAAGGTCTGTGTGAGACGAATAACGCGACAGGCTGGGAGGGTGAGAGAAAAGGACGAGATTTAGGGAAAAAGCGAATAAGATTAGCAGGAGAGAGAGAGAGAGAGAGAGAGAGAGAGAGAGAGAGAGAGAGAGAGAGAGAGAGAGAGAGAGAGAGAGAGAGAGGCGAAGAAAAAACGAAAGACCTGTGAAATGAAAGCACAGAATACTGAAAAATATACGGATGAAAGTCGGGAGAAAGGAACAGAGAAGTAAGGGACAGAGGAAACACAGTGGGGAGGAGAAAGAGTGACCAGTATGAGATTGTCAGTACAAACAAAGGGATTAAAACGGACGCAGTGGAAAAATAAAACCTGAGAGCGAGGTGAAGGACAGGAAAAAAGAAAAGAGGGGAAGAGATGTGTATGTGATTGGTGGAAGAGTGGGGAAGGGATAGAGTGATGGGCATGAGGGAAATGATATATTTCTATGTTTATCTGTCGATCTCTCTTTCTCCCTCTCTCTCTCCCTCTCTCTCTCTTTCTCTCTCTCTCTCTCTGAATACATTATATAGATAGATAGATAGATAAATATAGATAGATAGATAGATAGATAAATAGGTAGGTAGGTAGGTAGGTAGGTAGAGAGAGAGAGAGAGAGAGAGAGAGAGAGAGAGAGAGAGGCTCAAAGGAAAACAAGGAAAAAAAAAGCAAATGAAGTGAAGGTGAGGGATGAACAAAGAAGGATGATTAGGAGAGACAGTATGAAGGAGGACTAGGAAATAAATGGAACTATTTAATTCTTATGAAGGAGGACTAGGAAATAAATGGAACTATTTAATTCTGAGAGGAAAATGGAAGACAGTTAAGATGGGTGAAAGTAATGAGGAAGATGGGTGGGAAAATAAAAAATAATATAAAACGAGAGGATTGAGAAGCAGAAAAGGAACAGACGGGGAAAAAATGTTATTGATAAAGAATGAAGTGGTGAGGGAGGAAGGAAGATGCAATGACGGAGGAATGCAAGAAGTGAAATACCGGTAAATATATATATATATATATATATATATATATATATATATATATATATATATATATATATATATATATATATATATATATATATATATGCAAACTAACCACAGGAGAAATGAAAGGAACGACAGTGAGTACTTTCGAATATTACATCTTCAGACAGAGTGAGACAGAAATGTAAAGGGTAGAGGTCTTTTATGCACACCCGCAGCCGGTAGTGGCACACAGAACAATGGATGACCTGAATTTTTACCTGCGGCATAGCTTATGGTCACCTGCAGCAGGAAGTGGAACACAACGAAGGATGACCTGAATCTAAAAATGCTCGTAACAAAGGAGGAGGGAGTACGAGGGGAGGAAAGGGGAGTGGGAGGGAGGGAGAAGGGGAGGGGAGGAGGGGAAGGGGGAAGAGGAGAGGGGGAAGAGGAGAGGGGGGAGGGAGGAGGGGATAAATACTGCTGCTTAACTTAAGACCTAGAGGATTAATACTTGATGTGTCCCACACAGGTGTGACTACACCACCAGGAGATGACAGGGAACAATCATTTGTTAGTCTGGGGGAAAAATTCAGGTCATCCATTGTTCTGTGTGCCACTACATGCTGCGGGTGTGCATAAAAGACCTCTACCCTTTACATTTCTGTCTCACTTGTCTGAAGATATAATATACGAAAGTACTCACTGTCGCTCCTTTCATTTCTCCTGTGGTTAGTTTGCATACATATCTTCACGGTGAAGTGAAGTCTCTGCATATTATATACATGTATGTATGTATACACACACACACACACATATATATATATATATATATATATATATATATGTATATATTGATAGATAGATATACATATAGATATAGACAGATAGATAGATAGATAGCCTATCTATGTATCTATTGCCAGACGCCTCAATCCCATACGGGGTGGCCACAAACAAATCGCCTCCACGTCGCCGTGTCCCCCGCCATTTCACTGCCCTGCTCCCAGCTCACACCCCCCTCTCTCACATACCTCTCCACTCCATCCCTCCATCTCATCCTCGGCCTCCCCCTCCCTCTCCCCCCCCCCCGTCCACCTCACTCACATACACTCTCCTCGTCAGATGGATAGAGAGGTAAAATATTTTCATGTAAGCAAACGAGACTGAATGCAGCTGTTATTTCTGAATTATTTAATTTCTTCTCAACACTTTAGATGTGTCGGAGTATGCTACGCTTATTTTAATTTAGACTTTTTAGTAAGTGTCTAAATGTTTGTGTACTTGGTAAAGTTTCGTTCTTGCCCGGAACATCTTCAGATTAATATGATGGCGGGTGGAGTAAGACCTCCTTATATAGGATGTGCCGACATGTTAGGTGACATGTGAGGCATCTCACATGTCACCTACAGAACGGACTGAAAAAAAAAAAAAAAAAAAAAAGGAAAATAAAAACGAATAGTCGCAATAGATCCCTCACCCGTCAGCATGTCGAAAAAGGACATGAAATAATTGACTGCGAAAAAGACGAACGTAGACTCATATTTCTGGAAGCGCTTTACATTCCCGAAGTGAAACCTGCAATCAACTCAAAAGTAGAATATTTACAAATCCTTCCAAAATGTAAAAGATCAGAAACATCGGTGTTATCTTCCCGTTTATCTGAGTTGTAGAATTTGACAATACTGCGGCTTACCATTCTTTCTATATCGCTTCTTAACAAGCATCATATTCTAGTCTACGAATATTTGTTACAGTTTACTGGCGGGAATATAATCATATCACTCTATATTTTTTCCATAGCTCTTCTTCATGACCAGCAGCTCTTACTACACCTCCACAATCAACAGACGTCAATTTTCGGCCAGGCTAGAGTGGATAGAACAGCGTTAAATAGAAGCGGTATTGATAATGTATGTTATTTTCCATTCACTGGCTGCCATTTTGTCCAAGGTTTAGTGTGTGTGTGTGTGTGTGTGTGTGTGTGTGTGTGTGTGTGTGTGTGTGTGTGTGTGTGTCTGTGTGAGAGAGAGAGAGAGAGAGAGAGAGAGAGAGAGTGAGAGGGGGGGGGGAGAAACGCAAACGTGTACACAAGTTACACTTTATAGTATTCACATGTGAGCCAGTATGTTCTGACTGTTTTTAGACGAACTCCAGATATTTTTGGCATAACTGATTAAACCATAATGGTTCGTACAGAGCTTTACCAATAACAAAAACATGAGTAATATTCCTGTGAACAGATAAAGAGAACAATAAAAGCTGTGTTTTATATACGAACGTACTATATAGATCTTTTCCTAGACCATATACGGTACCGATACCGTGTTTTCCTTCTTTGGTTCCCAAAAAACTGACCTTATTCGTTCAGCCGATTAATGAAACTATTAGAAACAAGTCTTTCCTTTGCCCCCCGAAATTTAAGGTCTGCAACGTGCGAACTCTTTTTAGAGTGATGAAAAAATAGTAGTAATAGTAATAATTCAAATTGATTCTCAATATAAAAATCGACCCAGCTTGCTGTACACACACACACACACACACATACTAGCCTCTCTCTCCCTCTCTCTCTCTGTTTATATACGTATGCACAATATATATATATATATATATATATATATATATATATATATATATATATATATATATATATATATATATATATATATATATATATATATATATATATATATATATATATATATATATATATATATATATATATATATATATATATATATATATATATATATATATATATATATATATATATATATATATGCTAGGAGGAAGGAACCAAGGGCCACGAGCCCGCAATAACTGTCCCTTCCAAAACAAAAGCAAAATACAAGAGAGAGCAAAATTCAAGATCCTATCATTTCGAGTTGCCTGGACACACTGCGTTTGAAAGACTGGAGATCATAGGTAGCTGGAAATACAGACACAGGGAGAAAGTTCCAGAGCTGACCTGTTGCATAAATGAAGGACTAGGAGTAGCAGTTAACTCTTGGACTAGAGAGTTGGTCAGAAAATGGATGAGAGTTTGCTGCTAGACGGGTGCTGCGCGCCCACCGTAGAGGCGGAGGAATGCAAACAGACAGTTCAGAGGAGCAGTGACCACTGAAGTAGCGATAGAAAAGTGATAAAGATGCAACAGTGCGGCAAAGAGACAGAGGTTGAAGGGAGCCAGTAAGAAGAGGAGAGTTAATGAGACGAAAAGCCTTTGACTCCACCCTGTTGAGAAGAGCTGTATGTGGGAAGCCTCCCCACACATGAGAGTTCTACTCTACACAGAGGCGGATAAAACCAGTGTATAGAGTCAATAATTGTGAAGGGGTTAAGAAGGAATGGAGTCGGTTTAGCACACCTAACCTCTTGGAAGCAGATATTACATGAAATATATATTCCAAGTAAAAGTAGATGATGTTTATTCCAATTTCCACTCAATTAATGCCGGCGTGCCGCAAGGATCAGTTCTGGCACGAACCCTATTTTTGGTTCATATTAATGATCTCTTTTCTGTCACCCACAATCCCATTCAATCATATGCAGATGACTCAATACTACATAGTTCATTCATACTCAGACACCCATTTACAAAGTCTAATATCTCTACCTCTCAACTCAGTACAACCATCTCCATAAATCAAGATCTATCTACGATCAGTGAATGGGGACAACACAACCTTGTCTCTTTTAATGCTAGTAAAACTAGATATATACAGTTTACTAATAGATAGATATTGCCAGATTCGTACATTACCTTCAGTGCTACTAATATTCCCATCTCCAAAAGTATTGAAATTCTTGGCGTCTCACTTAACAGTGCCCTCAGCTGGACCTCTCATGTCAGATCACTTGCTAAAACCGCCTCAAAGAAACTTGGATTATTGTACAGAGTCCGTAACTTCTTCGCCGATGAGCAGTTAGCTATAATTTATAAGAGTCTTGTGCGCTCTCAGCTTGAATATTGCTCACCCTTGTGGAATGGTTGTGGAGAGGTTGCATTAAGACAACTAGACAAAATTCAGAACAAAGCTGTTAGAATCATTAACAACTCTGTCATTACATATAAACTACCTCCCCTGCAAGTAAGAAGGAATGTTGCCTCCCTTGCATTATTTTACAGATATTTTTTTTGGCAAATGCTCAGACGAAGTTGCGTCCATGGTGCCACCTCTCCATGCCTTCCCCCGTGCTATACGGGCATCTGGTAGCGCTCATGACTGGAATGTCACTCAGCCATATTGCAGAACTTCTGCCTATCAGAATTTTTTCATTCCCCGAACTGCATCTCTCTGGAATTCGCTTCCCCAGAGTTGTTTCCCTCCAAATTTCAACCCACAGCTGTTCAAGTCTAACTGTTACAGATATTTTATGAACGAAGGACGTCAGTAATCTGATGTATGTATTGTTTTTTTTTTTTACTCATTTGTTTTTCCTTCCTTCGTTCTGTTATTTATTTAAAAAAAAAATGTAATATGATCTTTCCAAGATAAGTCCCGAGTAACTGAAACCCCAAGCATGTTCAAGGATGATGCAGAATTAAGCTGAATATTATTAAACATTAGTGGGTACACATGTGGAAGATTTTGTCGGGTTAATATGTGTTAGAACTGAGTCTTTGATGCATTAAAAACAACAAAATTATTTTTACCCCAGTCAGAGATACGAGCCAAGTCAGACATTAGGTGTGCCATAGCCTCATCCCTTCACTGTTGAAGTAACTGCTGAGATGGACGTTGCGGGAACCGAATGGAAAGGTGAAGGGTTGAGTCATCAGCATACAAATGGATAGGGTTAGATGTACAGCTTAGATCATTGATGAATAAAAGGAAGAAAGTTGGTGATAAGACAGAGCCCTGAGGAATATCACTGTTGATAGATTTAGGAGAATAACAATGGCCATCTACAGCAGCAGCTATAGACTGACCAGAAAGGAAGCTAAAGATGAAGGCACAGATAGAAGTATACAAACCGTAAGAGGGCAGTTTGCAAATTTAAGATTTATGCCAGACTCGATCGAAAGCCTTTGAGATGTCAAGTGCAATGGTAAAGCTTTCGCCAAAGTCCCGAAAGGAAGATGACCAGGAGTCTGAAAGGCAGGTGAGAAGATCGCCAGTGGAGCGTCCCTGATGGAACCCACACTGACGATCAGAAAGAAGGTTGTGATAGGAAAGATGCTTTAAAATTTTTCTGTTAAGAACTGACTCAGAAACTTTTGAGATACAGGATGTTAAAGCAATTGGACGATAGTTAGAGGGATGGGAATGGTCACCCTTCTTTGGGACTGGCTGAATGAGAGCAAACTTCCAGCAAGAAGGAAAGGTACAAGTTGACAGACAAAGGCAAAAGAGTTTACCTAGGCAGGATGTAAGCACAGAAGCACAGTTCTTGAGGACAACAGGAGGGACTCCATCAGGCCCATCTCCCCTGTTAGTATTGAGGCCTGTGATGGCAGAAAACAAATCAGCTGAAGAAATTTTAATGTCAGCCATGAGGAACCTAGAGGGTGAAAGTGATGGGGGAACAGCACCGGAATCGTCTAAGGTGGAACTGGAGGAGAAAGTCTGAGCGAAGAGATCTGTTTTATCAGTAGAAGAAATAAATAGTTACAGAGCCATCAGAGTTGAAAAGTGGATGGATGGATGATGAGGTAAAGTTTTTTGAAAGGTTTTTGGCAAGGTGCCAGAAGAGGGAGGAATTCTAGTTGGAGAGTTGAGAGCATTTAGTACGGATGAAATTATTCTTAGCAGAGCGAAGAACAGACTTAGCACGATTCCGGGCAGAAACGTAAAAAACATGTGTTTAAGGGGTGGGTTGGCTCCGGCACTTTTTATAGGCCCTCTCCTTGATGCGGAAAGCATTAGAACAAGCGTGATTAAACCAAGGCTTTTTTGCATTAGTCAAAGGATATGAGAAAGGAATGTATGCTTCCATGCCCAACAGAATAACCCCCGTAATGCATAAGGCTCACTCAGATGGCTCCCGGCCAAGGAAGCAATAATCATTCCAAAGAAAATCAAAGAAATACTGCCTGAGGCTCGCCCAATCCGCAGCTCCAAAGTGCCACAAACGACGTTTCTTTGGAGGGACCACGGGCCGTACTGGAGCGATAGGAGAGGTTAAGGTAATAAGGTTGTGATTGGAGGAGCCCAACGGAGAGAAGAGGTTAACAGTGTAAGCAGAAGGATTAGTTGTAAGGAAGAGGTCAAGTATGTTGGAGCTCTCTCCAAGGCGGTCAGGGATACGGGTAGGGTGCTGTACAACCTGCTCTAGGTCATTAAGGATAGAAAAGATGTAGGCTTGTTCACCAGGTGGATATAGATGTGCGCATGGAACTGGTTTGTTGTGATGGCACTGGCTAGGGTGTTTTGTGATCTGTTGGTTGGCATTGTGAAAAAAATTAAGACTGATTTAATGAAATTTAAATCCCAGTAATGTTCCCTGTCACTTAGCAGGAGTGAGTGTTCATGCAATACTGCTTCTGTGCCGCCCGTAGAACTTCCTCACTTTCTGGTGCCTTCTTATTGTTGGTGCCTTCTTGCCTCCCCTCTCTTGCCCTCCATTACTCCCGTTTACTATCCTGGTCTTCAGTATGTGGACACCTACATTCGTAAAGAGGGAGAAGCTGCGAGAGAAGAGAGAAGAAATTCTGAGGGGAAAGGGAGGAGTGAGGCTCTAAGGACGATCACGGGATACAAAGCTAAAAATGAGTAAAAAGAAAAATGATGATGGAATGTGTGTGTGTGTGTGTGTGTGTGTGTGTGTGTGTGTGTGTGTGTGTGTGTGTGTGTGTGTGTGTGTGTGTGTGTGTGTGTGTGTTCACCTGACCCCAGGTAAGTCCACAAACAATTGCTTGGAGTCAAACTTTTGTTAGGCCAAGAAGAGTATGTGAGGGGACGGTTAAGGGGGAGTGGAGTAGGAAGAAAGAGAATTCTAAAAAAATAATAATAACAGTAATAATAACAGAGGAATTACTGATGTCTAACCCAGTTCCTTTTTTCAGATTGACTTTGACTATGGTATGTACTGAGTTGAATATGAAAGCCGTAATACATAATACCTCGAATCACGCAATCCACTCACTAGTCCCTGCAGCCGAAGTTGACACTAAAAAATTAGAAGGATTAACAATCAGGACGAAAATTCAGGAGGACAGATTGGAACTGATTTTAACAAATTTTTTATAATTTTATCACAATTTTATTAAAGTTTGAGTGTGGAAGTACTGATTCTACACTTATCTGAATGTCTGATTGTCAGTATTCTTGGAACAGGTTCTCAAAATAATAACAAGTTCATGTGTAAAGTAAATTAGCATGATCAAAAAATAAATCTATCCCTATAATGTTCAAATTTGGTACAACAATTTCTTGTTTTATCCTCTTGATGAGCATCTTCTGTATTACTACCACCACTTGCATTTTCAGAATTATCATCAGCACTCACAGGAGATTCGGTACTACTCACACTAATTTCACTGTCCGATCGTTCAAGAACTTCATAATCATCTGTGTCGGATACAGATACATCACCATCTGAATAATTTTCTTCTTAGTCATCTTCTGCCACCGCCATTGAGGCATAAAACTTTGCTACTGGTATTGATATTGTCCTAATGTTTATAATCTGAAATATCTGAAAAAATAAAAATTAGTCACAAGAAAGGCCAGGTGGGGTCCTGGCAGACCCCACTGACATTTATTGCCATGTCACTCCTTAATCGTGCGAGATTTTTTGCTCAGATTTTATGAGGATATGAAATAACCATCTACAATGAAAGTCATGAGAGGCCAGGCTGTGAAAGTGAAAAATGGCTTAATGGCAACATTTTAAAAACATGCTGGGGTCCGCAAGGACCCCATTTGCCCACGAAGGGTTAACTAAAATGAATAAGCCATTTTCAGTTCAATTAACCGTTTCTGATAGGCTTTGATTCGAATGGAGTCATACTCTCAAGCATTAACACCAGTGAACACAGATTTAGAAATACAAATGGACAGACACACACACACACACACACACACACACAATCAGGGTAAGTGAATGTCGTGTGTGATAGTGTTTTGTTGCCACGGACAGTGATAATCGTTGCTTGTTGTACATCACAAAAGCGCCAAAGACACTCTCTTGTTTCTTTCATCCTCTCATTACGTGAAAAGCTACTGATGGTTAGGTTTAGCTGATCTGTATTATTAGGGACTGTTTGCTTTGACAGGGCCGTAATTTCTGGGGAGGGAGGGGAGCTATAGGCCCCCCCAGTGTTTTCTATATATCAAGCTGTCAAAACCGGTTAAGATTGAGGGTTCAATAATAACTCATGAAAATGATCAAGTCTGTAAGGGAAATATGATACAATATATTTAATACTATCATAAATCTTGCTGGCACAGCTATTTGAGGCACACTATGGTAGGGGTATGTTTTTCAATGTTTATGTTGTGTGGCAATGCTGTTTTTTGTCATTCGCCAAGTCCTGTCGATAGCTCGCTGTTGCTTTCTGGCCTGTGAGTTTTTCTCTTTGTGTTCATAATTATATATATTTTTTTAATGTAACTCTGTTTACAGATTGAGAGACTTGCACGAAGTGTCTGAGTGTTCATTCTAGGAGATTTGACAACCTTGACATGAAGGCGGCTCTGAGCGACTTTACTGATACGACAGAGAGAAGAAAAGCCATGTTTACTCGTGTTTGACATGTTATGTAAATGTTTATATTTTGTGCATATCGGATGTTGGAATCTGTATATTTCAAGAACAAGGTTTCTGTGTGTGTGTGTGTGTGTGTGTGTGTGTGTGTGTGTGTGTGTGTGTGTGTGTGTGTGTGTGTGTGTGTGTGTGTGTGTGTCTGTGTGCGTGTGTGTGTGTGTGTTGCAAAAACATATCATGTTACGGGAGATGAGTTACCTTTAATATGCAAGAAAACAACATTGGGCTTATAAGGCTGAACTTGATAATAAGGGAATAAAAACTTGGGGTAGTTTTGTTGAAAATTCAAGTACATCTACACGTGTTTGATCGAATATTTCTAAATCTGCTCCAGACTGATATGAAACTAAATCATACTATTACTTAGATTTTGATTATTTCATAATTTCCAAATGAATATTGGCAGGGCGGTGTATTTTAGCCTGAATCCAACCGCAGGCACGTACGAACAATCTTGATCAGGGTGTAGTGTACTATAACAAACATTTAAAATGGCCAAATCATTTAACTCAGAGTTTGTAAGATGCCCAGGACGAAGTCATGTACCAGTCCTTGCTCCAGCTACCACAGAAAACAACTGCCTAGGAGATGGGAAGCAGCCTCGTCCCACCACTAGGACTGGTATCATACGAGCTTCCAAGCCAGAGAGACACAGGCTCTTCACATACACCACCACCAGCCGCCCCTCATACCCCGAGCCATGGCCCACCCACCGTCGTGACCAGAGTCCCAAGTAATGAAAATGGGTAAAGCTCTTCAATCCAGTACTGACTCGATGTAGTACCAAGCAGAAGGCTCGTTGCTTCTCTGACTCTAGTTTGGCTTGATGCAAACTGCAGACATTGGCTCAATGCCACATCACACGGGAGTTGGCCTGACGGGACTCTGTGGATTCACCAACTGAACTGGCCTGAAGCGGTTCAGCCACAAATAAATCACAACGTCTCCATTGCCCAAATGAACTGGCCCAACGTGGTTCAGCCACGAAGAAGCCACGATGTCTTCCTATCCAGGACCGGCCACTGCAAGACACCGCGATCCCCAGAGTGACCCCTCTCTCTGTGCTCTCCATTCCATGCAGCATCAGTCACCTCCCATTTACACCTGGAAAAGCGATCCTAATGACCCATCTGCATGACCTTACTGTCCCGTCTTTCTCGGGTCTATTACAACCTCCCTGTGTGCTCACTTTGGGAATAGTCTACACTAACATCTGTCCCCTAGGTCCTTAATGAGAACTTGATATCTGGTTTCCCCTTTCTGAACTATAGTCGCAGTTTTTCCCTTCTCATCTTTGCCTTGCTGATATAGTTTTAACATAATCTTACAGTACAGATGTAAACTCACCTCCCAGATCTCCCCCTTTTCCCCTATGTAAAACTTTTTGGCTATCTCCCTAGTGCACCCAGAGTACGGGTCCCTTCAGGTCCTCAGATTAAGACCCCATCTCATGGATTGACCATTTACCTTGTATGTCCCATATGTCTTTGGCTTAATGTTATCAGCATTGTATCTAGAGGTTAAGGATAATGATAAACATGTTTATTTCGCCCCCCTAAATTTTGTTCTCATCTTGTACCATTGGAGTGTAGCATACGTGTGTTTTGTGTTCCTTTCTGTTTAGAAGAACCCAAAGAAACCAGGCTATCTTAAGCCTAACACTGGTGGCTAGCAGTGGTCTGAATACAAAAGAATAGCTGCAGAGCCTGCGCATTAGGAAAAGACATCTAGGACACCAGGACCAATTGGACACCTTTCAGCCACCAAACCATGGCATCTGCGTGCGGTACATGTGATGGGACCTCTCCCATCAAAGTCAGCGACCCAACTGATCATCATATTCATTGATACCTACTCCAAGTTCATCATCATCTGCCCAGTTATAGGAACACTCTGCCACAGCCGTTGCCAAGGTCCAAATCACTGTTGTCTTTCCATACTTTAGCCTCCCCCAAGCACTGCATTCCAGCAATACTCCAGATTTCTCTGAACAAGTTTGGGAACAGCTATCCAAGTTATTCAGTTTTCATATCTCCCATTCATCACCCTACCATCCCAGTGGAAACTCCATTTCCAAACAAAGCCAACGAAGCCTGGCCAATCAACTCAAAATCAGGCTAGTCACACTGCACAGAAGACTGGTCATCCTAAGTCAAATTCCTACAATGGGGCATGAATACCTGCCGTCGACAAGATGGCATCATTCCCAGTCAACACGTATTTTGCGAGCCCCCATTGCTAATTCCCTTACGGCATTTGCCCAGCCACTACAAGCCGTACCAAACACACAAGAAACACTATCCCTCCTCAAGAACCGATTTCGTCAAATCCTGCACTGCCAAGACCTGCAGGAGGATAAAACTACCACTAACAATCCACACCAAGTGGGCCAGCAAGTCATGGTTGCTAGACTACCCTTTGACCACAAACTCCAGACAAAGTTTCTAGTTTCCTTCGAAATCACACATGTGCCAATTTGCTGCCAGGTCGTCATTGATTTTCACGGCAAAACCATGGCATATCAAAACCGACTTGTCCATCAATATCACCCCATCAAAACAGACCAAACCATCACCGAGACCAAAGAAACTCAAACTTTGTTCTCCATCACCCTTGACTGCCCACAACCCCATCACCTACAACCCCAGTTCTCCCAACTCCAGTCGTTCAGCAATCACCAAATTCATTATCCTGTCTTCCCCACCCCACCCATAAACTTCTCTCCCCTCCTATCACCACCCAAGCCCAAACCTAATCAACCATCCCCAGCCCAAGAGGGCTCACCCTCATATTCATCACCCAACCGATCTACCCAACAATCCCCTAACTGTCAACCCTCATCCTCACCTTCACCCTCATCATCCGCCTCACACTCAAATACCCCATCCTGACCCTCAGCCAACCTGCCACCTCTAGCACTTTCCCACACCCCTTCTCCTTTATCTCATACCCTCACTAACCCGTCACCCATACCACAACCACCACCACAACCTTACCCAACCTCATATTCATCTCCATCAAGCTCTAGATCATCAACCAGCTCCTCATCCTCAGCCACACATCTGTCAAACAGGAAAAGCTGCATTCCCATCTTCACCAGATCAGGCCGCCAATCCCTACCGCCTAATAGATATAGCCCCACACCATCATCAAAACCTGCCACCCCACCAACCACTTCCCCTTCATCGTCAACTATAAACCAAATCCAACCTGCAACTTGTAAAAATCGAAAAATAACACCACAAACTAGAACAAAGTCCGTCAAGCCTGTCCCCATCCCAGTCCACTACACCCATGCAGCTCCTATGTTCGCATCCACAGCGGTTGACTTCAAGCCTAACCTTGGGTCAAAGGTCATCATTTGCCTCCCAGCCACCATTGAAGCCACAACCTTTTCCACCATCTCCTCTCACCACCCATACCCACACTACCATGTACATCTATTATGCCTTCTGGATCACCAATGCTGGACACTTGTTAAGAATCTAGGGTCCTCAACACCAGCTATACACCAGCTACACATACTCAACACCTACACCAGTCAAGCCCCTACATCCTCATCAGATCCAAAGAGGAGACCAGACGAGAGGTCCATAGCATGGTAATATGCCTTGCAAGACCTCAAGCTAACCATGGTCATCAACAAAGAAAAAACGTTCGACCTCCAGCTATGAGAACGTGGCTAAAAAGACGGTAGGGATAGTGAGATGTCCAGGATGAAGTCGTCTACAACAATCCCCACTCCAGCTACCACAGAAGACCACCACTGAGGAAACGGGAAGCAACCACACTCCACCGCTAGGATCGCTACCATACAAGCTTCAGATCCAGAGGGACACACAAACCACAAACGCACCACCATTAGCTGCCCCTCTCGCCCTGAGCAGACATTGGCTCGATGTAACATGACAAGGGAATTGGCCCGACGCTACTCCGAGGATTCACCAACTGAACCGGCCCAAAGCGGTTCAGCCATGAAAAAGCAATGACGTCTCCATTCCCCAACTGAACTGGCCTGACGTGGTTCAGCCATGAAGAAGCCACGAAATCTTCCTATCCCGGACTGGCTACTGCAAGACACCACAATCTCCAAAGCAACCCCTCTCCCTGCCTCGTCAGTTTCCTTCCCCTTATGCCTGGAAAAGAGATCCCGTTGGCCCAAATGCATGATAATATTGTCCCGACTTTCTCAGGTCCCTTATAACTCCCTGTGTGCCAACTTTGGAAACAGTCCACACTACCGTCTGTCATCTAGGTCCTAAGTGAGAACTAGATATCTGGTTTCCTCTTTTGGAATTAGAGTCACTGTATCTCCCTATTTGCCTTCCTGATATACTTTTAACATCTGACAGTTCAGATGTAAACTCACCTCCCGGATTTCCCCCTTTTTCCCCGTGTAAAGATTTTGTGGCTATCTCCCTGGTGGACCCGCATTATAGGTCCCTTCAGGTCCTCAGATTAAGACCCTGTCTCTCAGATTGACCATTTACCTTGTATATCCTATAAGTCTTTGGGTTAATGTTGTCAGCGTTGTATCTAGAGGGTAAGGATAGTAATAAACGTCTTGTATTGCCACCCTGAGTTAGCGCTCTCACCTTGTACCATTGGAGTGTAGCATAAGTGTGTTTTGTGTTCCTTCTTGTTTAGAAGAACCCAAAGAAACCAGGCTATCGTAAGCACAACTGTTTGATTTAAAGTTCAGATTGGCAGAAAGTGAAGCCTTTTATTTAAACACCCAGTTCCATCACTGAACATACATGCCTCATTAAACATCAACTTTTAGGTAGAATCAAACTGGGAGATATCGGATGGTCTGCAATCTCAAGCGTTTTTATTTCATTTTAAGTTTGTAGTACAGAGATATATACACGTTGTCTAGCCCCCCCTCCTCAGATCTGTTAGATAATACATTTACTGTATGTCATATATCTATCCATGTTTCTGGCAATTACAAGCACTGGTAGCTTGTGGACGCAGTGATAACGGTGAACTGATGTATTTAGTATCATCCTATATATTATCCACTGACCGCAAACTGAACGTTTAAGAGGTGAGGTCCCAGTTCAGTACATCAATGTACACTCATAGATTCACCATACCAGAACCAAAAGCTGACCGCTGGCTCTATACTTTGGACTCTAAGGGCAATACTTTGGTGTGAGAACGCGATCTGCAAGAAAATCCCTACCAGGGAGAAGATGACCAGATGCCTCCACAATATAATATTAATGGCCAAGGAGTGCGTGTGGATAGTGAACTGAGTGAATTTTTCTGTTTGAAGGTTGGGTTGAAACAGAGATGTGTCATGTCTCCATGGCTGTTCAATCTGTACATGGATGGGTTTATAAAGGATATACAAGGTAGGGCAGTGGATGTTGGAGTGACCCGAATGAGAGAGGGCAGGCTTTGGAAATTCCTGTACTGTTGCTTGCAGATGATACTGTGATGTTAAGTGAAGACGAAGGGGAGCTGCAAAGTTTGGTGGATGAGTTTGGGAGAGTGTGTAAGAAACGGAATCTAAAGGTGAATGCAGGGAAGAGTAAAGTTATGGTCTTCGAGAGAAGTGAAGTCAGTGAATGTACAGTGAGGCCGGATGAGGAGGAAATCGAAATTGTGAGTACGTTTAGGTACTTGGGTAATGTGATGAGTAAGGATGGAAGTCTGGAGGGTTAAGTGCTTGAAAGGGTACAACAAGGAAGAAAGGTTGCCGGTTCCTTGAATGCAGTGATAAGAAACAGGGAAGTGAGCATGGAAGTGAAAAAGTTACTACATGACAGTCCTGTGATACCAGCTCTAATGTATGGAAGTGAAGATTGGACCTTCTTGGAGGGACACAAGGCAAGAGTGAGAGCAGTAGAAATGAGTTATTTGAGAGGAGCATGTGGAGTCACATGGAGAAACAGACTGACAAATGAGGATGTGGAGGATCGTTGTGGTGTGGATGTGGATGTGATAGGAAGCATTAGGAGAAACACCTGAGATGGTTTGGCCATGTGAAGAGAATGGAGAGCAAGAGACTGACGAGGGGAGTGTATGTGAGTGAAGTGGAGGGGGAGAGAGGGAGGAGAAGGCCAAGGATGGGACAGAGGGATGGAGTGGAGAGGTATATGAGAGATGGGGGTGTAAGCTGTGAGCAGGGCAGTTAAATGGCGGGGGACAGGGAGACGTGGAAGCGATTTGTTTGTGGCCACCCCGTATGAGATTAGGGCGTCTAGCAATAGATAGATAGTGTGATGCGAGGAGAACTCACAGGCGGTGAGAATAGTCCCCCGTGGAGAACGGAGGAACAGATGAATATCACTGTTCATTGAGTGTCGAAATATTACATCAGTATAGGACAGCATTTATGCTGATACTTGAGTTTGGTGGACTTTTTGCTAACTTGGTGTATCATTGTGTACTGTTAACCTGTTTAAATGTCTCACAGGTGGAAAGGAATTAAGCTTAATACTAAAGTAGGCCTGAGAATGAACGGAAATATCCATTGCTTATGAACAGGATGTCACGACTTAGAATATAACAAAAACATTTGGGGCCGATTGCGTAGCCTATCTGCCAAATTAAGTTGGATGAGGTACAAGCTACCTACTGTACAAACCAAATTTGAAGAAAATTTGCAGGAGTCTGTGGAATTCAGTCACCGTAATCCACAACAAGCCAATGCATATGAAATGAAACAAAAGCACTCAGGGGCCAAATGCTAATCGCCCATCAAAGTATATTGTTGGCTAAGATACAAGATACCTCCAAAGCAAATTTGAAGATAATTAGCAAAACTCCACGGAATTCAGTCACTATGTTTCACAAAAAAAAAAAAAAAACAAGCAATATTTTTAAAAAAAGTATCTGGAGTCTGGCATTCGGTGCTTTTGGTCAATTCCTCACTAAAAGTAATTGGCTTCTGCACATCCCTATAGTTGCTATATACTAAAGGTTTGGTGAAAATTTGTCCCCAACTTTTCGAGATACTTTAGAAACACACACACACACACACACACACACACACACACACACACACACACACACACACACACACACACACAAACTATATCTCCTCATCTTGCTAAAGGCAGGGAACGATTAAGTGAACGTAAATTTGAAGACAAGTCAGCTCTGCAACTGTTCAATTTTGATTAATTTTTTCATTTTATTTTATTGATACCATCATATTCCCTGCACTAATTCCAATTTATTATTGGGGAAAAAATCATGGTAAATTCAAGATGCAGTTAAATGGTCTTCCCTTAACCTCTCTTGAAAGCACTTTTAATATATTTTACCTTCTTAAACAAAAACTAGTTTGTCATGGCGAAGAAGCTTCTGGCTTCCATTGATCTGTAAGAGTGAATGCGTCATTTGGAACCATCCAAAACACAATCACTGTTTATAAAGACAAGGGGATTTTTCTGGTGCCATTTCGTTGTGATCCAGTTTAAGAGAGATACGAATTAATCCTCACAACAAAACATTATAATAGTCCTAGACATTGCCATCATTTCTTTAAGAACCCTTTTCTTTGGAGGGGGGAGGTTGTTGTTGATGCTACTGGAACACTATACAAGTGGTGTTACAGGTAAGCTGTACAAAGAAGCCTCATCGTAACTGTCCAGGATGAGTGTAAGGATAAAACAGTTGTTTTGTTGGCAGTGCCACTGACACCTTATATTACTCACTGCGGTCTGCTTCCGTATTTACAGCCCACAACAGTTTCACACCAAGGACAGCACAGTATTTCTTCTCGCCAAAGGGCTCTGTGTTGCCCCTGTTCCCTATGTGCTTTTTTCTGTGTACAGTACGCTTTATGCTCGTCCTATGGACAGATTCAGGGGTATACCCTAGTTTCCCGGCCAACACCCCCAGGCCATGGTTGGATTGAAAAAAAAAAAAAAAAAAAAAAAAAAAACAGCATTAGCATTGGAATTGTTTGAGAGAGAGAGAGAGAGAGAGAGAGAGAGAGAGAGAATAGTATAATGAAAAAAATTATTCTGCATATTCATTAATGAAAGGTGTATGCATTTCATTAACGTTCTGTCAGACTAATAATATCTCAACACCACAGTCGATAAAAGAACATATAAAAGTTGAATACATTTTATGCTTCGTTACTTATTCATACGGATGTGTATCGTTCAGAGTGCACCAGGATACCTTTTATTTCGAAATGAATATTAAATATAACAAATTTCTCTTCAATGATCATAGATAGCCGATCATATCTGATAACACTGCATTATACAGTACCATACAAATACCTGTATATGCAAACGTGAAATACAGTGTATGAAAATACATCATTTGGACTCGGCTATTTTATTATTAACTTGAATGTACATGGTATGTTTTATTTATATTGAGCAACAATGAAATTAATCCTGTATTCGTCACTTCTTCCATGATACATATTCAGATTAAGGCAATTCCAGAATGACATTAATTATGTCAAAAATCAGAATGACTCCAATAGGAGAATATACTGCAGATGTTCACTGTGGAAAACAAATTGATAGGGAGAAGGTTGATAATAAGAGCCACTGGATGATTTAAGGATCCTCCTCAGCTTCGAGGAAAATGAAAACTATCATCACACTTGGTGGTGAATAATACTGTTCAGGCCCAATAACCCCTACCCCTTCAGTGTGGTAACATCACAGTCTGGTTTAGTGATGGTTCGAATATTCGCTTTTGCATTCGCACTCACACATATTCGCATATTTTTCGATATCTCCATTTACATTCGCATGTGTTCATGCATGTAGTTTGCGAATATTAATAATGTAACTTTGTAAAGTTTACAGAAAAATGAAGAGTAGGAAACATGAGTTGAATGAGTGTTCTACGCCAGTGTTGCCAATGAAGCAGCTGTGCCAGGGCTGCTTGCTGCATCATGCAGTGTTGCCAGATTCCCAGAAAAGTTCTGGAATTCTCCAGATTTTTTGCCTAATGACAGAGTTGCAAAATTTCTTAAAAAATGGTTAATCTCCAGATAATTTGCTGATAACCAGAAAAAATACTCTAAACCTCAAGACTTTCAGAGAGAGAGAGAGAGAGAGAGAGAGAGAGAGAGAGAGAGAGATAGAGAACGCCTGTCTGAAGTGATCTGTTGTGGGTCCGTTCGAAGTTCGTCTAGGACCCGTCTGATATCCGCGAGGGATGCATGTATAAGGTGACCAGATTTATTGGAGCTAAAAGCGGGACGCGCGCGCGCGCGCGCGCGTGTGCGTGTGTGTGTGTGTGTGTGTGTGTGTGTGTGTGTGTGTGTACAGTATATATATACAGATAGATATAGATAGAGATAGATGGATAGATACATAGATATAGATATATAGATAGATAGATAGATATACAGATATTGACTAATGTGACAGCGACCGCTGCTGCGCTACACCCCAAACTAAGGCTGCTAATCAAACACTAACGTCTCCTACGAACTCCGAACATACCGAACGGTACAGTGAATGGGTCGACCAAAGTTACCAGCTAGTGAGCATAACAGATTTTATATTAATAATTCGGTATTTCACTTGGTTAGGATTATGCATAATTTTTCTAATTCATCCAAATTTCATAAAAGAAGGTCATGTTATATCTAATGCAATAATAAGTTTCTAAAAGCGGAATAATTAAGATAATTTGCTCAAAAAGCGGGACATTCTAGTCACAATTAAAAAAGCGGGACGGACGTCCAAAAAGCGGGACTGTCCCGCCTAAAAGAGGGACTCTGGTCACCTTATGCACCCATGGAAACAGAAAATTTATAGAATTTTGTTCATTCAACTTTCTATGGCTGAAACTCTTACAATTAAGGTAATTCTTATAAAAAACATTGAATACCTCACGCTTGTATGTCATCAAACACAATATTCGCATTCGTATTTACAAATATTGAAAATTCATGTTCGAGTTTGCGAATGTTGAGAAACTTGCATTCAGACTGTTAATAGTCTGGTTATTAGAAAGAAGTCCAACCTTCTAACAATTTTGTTCAACGGAAGATATATTTTTCGTCGATTTACAGTTCATATATTGTGTTTGTTAATCCTGTCAATCCTGGTGGTATTGATATATTAAGTCGCCTGTGGATATCAACACTGTATACCAATGAAAGCAGCAAAATGCTGATGAGGGAAAGTCGGTAGTAATTCTAACGGAGTGGAGACTTATGTGTACACTGCATATTTCTTTTCCTCCACTATTTGTCTCGTTCCTCATTATTTTACATCTTGTCCCCTTGTGTCCTTTTCATCTTCCCACCATTCCCTCTGTCTCACACTTCCTGTTTCTTTCCACAGATATTATCCCAATCTTCTTCTGCCTCTGCCTACTTACTTTTTCCTTCTTTCCTTCGCTCCTCATATTTCTAAATTCCTTCCTTTTACATATTTCTTCTGGTCCCAGCTGAGCCTACGTCACTTCCTTTCTATAACTTGACTTAGTTTCTGCCTTCCCTGAATGTGTGTGTGTGTGTGTGTGTGTGTGTGTGTGAGAGAGAGAGAGAGAGAGAGAGAGAGAGAGAGAGAGAGAGAGAGAGAGAGAGAGAGAGAGAGGTATTAATTGGATGTAACCTACAAAGTGTCTGAGGGTGAGTGTTATTACACTGGGGAGGAATGAAGGAGGAATGTGGGTAGGTGAGAGGAAAGAGGCGATGAAGAGGAATCGGAAGGGAGAGAAGAAAAAATGGAGAGGAAGGAAAACTGGAGGAGGGAGAGGAGACCGAAGACGAAAGGTAGGAGAAGCAGATGAAGAAAAGGAAAATGATAAATAATTCAATAGGATTAAGAGGGCACAGGGGAGCCAAACTAGAACGCTGCCCCTGGATTGTGATCGGGACCAAAATCGAATCACTTCTTGATGTCCCCGCACACAGTGCAATCTATAAGTATTATGTATCTACCTCTGCGCGAGTTATCCCTATAACTGAGACCAGGAAATCCGCGTTAATGTAGCCATACACGCCATCTTTCTCAGTGTGTGTGTGTGTTTAACTAGTAAACATATAATGAATATAGCAATCAAAGTTTACCGGTAATACAAGCAGTCTAATAATGCCGGAAAAGCTTTTGCCGTTTATTTTGCATCGTCTTTTTTATTTTCAACTCCTTACCCATCCTCCGCCTCTCTCCAGTCCCATCACAATTATTCCGTCTCATTTAACTTCCCTCCCATCCCTTCTCCTTTTCCGTCTCCTATCATCCATCTCACCAACTACCTATCCTTTCATTTCCCCCTCATCCTCCTCTCCTTCCCTGACCCGTCTTCTTCCCTCATTCTCTCCCAATCACATTGCCCACTCGTAACTAGGCCAGACCTAAGTTTAATTACCCCTTCACAACTGGCAAAACTCAGGTGAGGGTCCATGAAACTAGGTGAACACACACACACACACACACACACACACACACACACACACACACACACACACACACACACACACACACACACACTCAACCAAATAATTAGAGAAAAAAGACTATATTACAGAAAATGAACCTCATAATATCTGTCTAACAGGAACAAACTTAACCCCAAGGATACCGGTATCAAATGACTTTTACATTTGAATGAGTGCAATATTTGGCGAAAAGACAGAAATTTAAAGAAAGGAGGAGTTATGGTATTAACAGAGAAAAGACTCCAAGTAAAAGAGATAGAAATAGACATACCCTCACAAGGAGAATTAGTTGCAGTAGAGATTAGTTCAATAAAAGGGATATTAATTGTGGCAAATCTATATATGTCACCCAAGACAAACACATAGGATAGAGGTGAATATTAAGACCTGGAAGAAAAGACAATTCAGAGTTGAAAAACCCTACTATACAGAGTGGAAGAAATATCTGAAAGAATTATAATAACGGGAGATTTTAATACTAATATAAACTGGAATACTCTAGATGTAAAAAGCCAGGTTGGGATCAAAAGCTCTTGGATCATATACAGGAATTTTTTCTAATGCAACAGGTAAAGGAGAACACCAGAAAAAAAAAAAAAAAAAGAAGACTAGAAGACTCCCTCATTATTAGAACTGATATTTACTAGGCAAGAAAATGAAATTGACAATTTAATCTGTCACCTCCATTCGGCAAAAGCGACCATGCAGTACTAGATAACAATTTCAGGATAGCATACGATGTAGTTAGAGGTAATGGAAATTACAAAAAGATGCTAAACTACAAAAAGGGCAACTATCATGACCTAAAGAAGTACTTTAAGTATAAAGATTGGGAAAAAGAGCTAAGAGGACAAGATATAAATGTTATACACAAAAAATTCTGTGAATTTTACGAAACAGGACTCCACAGTTATGTCCCATTGCACACAGACACGGAAATAAGGATAAAGAACTTGTTTAATAGTGGTTGTAAAAATGCAAAAGAGAAAAGAAATTTGCTGTGGATCAGATACAGATGACATAAAAGTGAGAAAGCATATAACAACCACAAACAGGCAAGAAATGATTATACAAGAACAAGGAGAGAAGCTCAAAGATAGTTTGAGGAAGACATTATAAATAAAAGTACCGATCAGCTGAAGTTGTTTTACAGGTACATCAGAAGCAAAGAAAATTTAAAGATGAAATACAATCCATCATGGACGAGAGGAAAATCTGTATCAGTGAAGAAGATATTTGTGAAGTACTAAACAAAAATATCTAGTCCAAAAGTAGATTTGCGAGAGGTGAAAACAAACAAGCATGCCACACATAATAACAAATAGACGTATAATGAAACAAGAGGTCCAGGAAGAGATGAGGAAATTAGACAGGGGAAAAGGAAATGGCCTTGACGAGATTTCTTGTTGGGATTACAGGAATGTGCAAAAGAGCTAAGCAGGCCATTACATTTAATATTCAGAAGCTCCTTAAGACAAGAAAAACCACCTGATCTTTGGAAGTGCCACTTTTCAAGAAAGGAAATAGACAAAATCCACTTAACTATCGACCACTATCACTGACCAGCATCGTAAGCAAGATGTTAGAAAAACTGATACAAAGAATTTGGGTAAATCACCTGGAAAAACACAATATGATAACAGAAAGACAATTCGGTTTTAGAAAGGGAAAATCATGTGTTACCACCCTATTAAGGTGCTATGACAGAGTTGCTGAAATAATACTGAAAAGAGATGGCTGGGTAGACAGCATATATTTGAAATTCAAGAAGGCTTTTCACAGAGTACCACACAAAAGACTTCTATGGAAAATGTACAATCAAGGAGGAATCTAAGGTAATCTGTACAATTTGCTGCAAGATTTTCACAGTAAAAGGGTAATGAGAATAATGCTAAGGGGAAATTACTCATCATGGAGAAAAGTGACAAGTGGAGTTCCACAGGACTTGGTACTGGCACCAATTGTTTTTAGTATATATAAATGACATAGACAGCAACATTGGAAATGGAAGCTACCTAAATATGTTTGCTGATGATGCAAAAGTACAAAGGGAAATTACAAACACAGACTCTTGCATAGAGCTACTGTACAAGATGATTTCAGTAGGCTTTATGAATGGAGCAATAAATGGCAAATGAAATTCATTGTGGACAAATGTAATATAATAAGATTTGGCAAAAGTGAAAAAAAGACTGTAACTTAGGAAGTTCAACCTTACACACATCAGAAAGGGAAAAGGATTTAGGAATGATTTTTAATAACAGACTATCACCAGCTGACCACATAAATGAAAAAGTAAGGAACATATACACACTGCTTGCTATTATGAGGGTAGCATTCACATATATAAATGAAGACATGCTGAAAAGATAATAGCATCATTCATCAGACCAACTTTGGAGTATGCATTAGTAGTCTGGAATCCGCATATCAAAAAACATTTAGATAAGACTGAAAAGGTACAAAGGACCACTACAAGATGGGCACCAAGTTTAAACTATGAAGAAAGATTCAAAAAATTAAATCTACCAATATTATAGGAGAGAAGGAAAAGAGGAGACATGATTAAGTTATATATAAATGCATCACAGGAAAAGAGAAAATAGACGTAAATGAGTGTCAAACATATGGGGAGGCAACATCAAGAGAACACTGCAGAAAATTGTACAAAAAGAAAGATGATAAAGACGTAAGGAAATTCAGTTTCCCAAATAGAGCAGTTGATCAGTGGAATGCACTACCAAATGAAATAGTGTGTGCCAAAACAATTCATAAATTTAAAGATATATATGATAAAAATGGTTCAAATCACGGGTCAGTACGAGCTTGAAGCATTCCTGTAAAAATACAATTAGGCAAGAACAATCAGGCAAGGACACAATATCTTTTCCATGTTACATTCACCATTATTACATCAATTTCCCTTCTCTTTCTATACAATTTTTTTTAGCATCATTGCGTCGTCTTTTAATGGAATTAAAACAAAAAAAAATGTCATCTTGGCGAAGAAGTTAAAATGCAATAGCTTGCGTCCACTGAAGATGGGTTGATCGTGAATTTTTCCCGTGTGTGTGTGTGTGTGTGTGTGTGTGTGTGTGTGTGTGTGTGTGTGTGTGTGTGTGTGTGTGTGTGTATTCCCACAATATCTCGAGAAGTTGTGTTTGAAATTTCACCAGATCTTCAGGAAATAGCAAGTATGCTGTTTGGCAGAAGTGATTAACTTTTGATGAAGATTTGATCAAAGACTACGAATGCCAGCGGCCTTTATATCAAACTGCATTTTTGCCAAGTTCTCAGCAACTGGTAGAAACGTGGGTGCCAGAGAACGCAGAATATATCAAGATTTCCGTTGTCTTATAACACTACTCAACAATTTTCGACATTTTATCAAGTTCAGAAATGAGAATGGGCGATTTGTGGTAAACTGACAGTGCTGAAACAAATATGTTTTTACGATTTCACTATAATGCACAGATTTTGTGGACTTTAGCCTTAGGATTTTTTCTCCACTAGAGAGTAATCAACATCCTCCTATCATTTGGTCATGCCGGGAATCGTTTTAATTGATAAATATTAATTGGGATGTAAGAGTAATATGGACAAACAAAATCAAGTGTATTATTTCATCGCCGTATGCAGATTTTGGTGTGAGTACAAGTACAGTACTCACAGTACGTCTTTTTATTATTTCTTTTTGCTCACTACATCGGTTTCCCGTGTCAGCATTCAACAATAGTCCACCATCATACCAGCGCTAATTCAACTTTGGTATCTTTGTTCCATTACCGCAATATCCTGGTGAAAGCATTCACCCTGTTCGTCATTTACATTACCTAAGGTTGTAAAAAAATGAAAAAAAAAAAATGTGAGTGAAGAAAATGGGCTATAAGGGACATGTGGCATCGAAGTTAATGGCACACAACCAGGAGCTTTTCAATTATTTCCATGTGTTCTTCACTGGGATGGCTGCCTAGAAAACCAGCAAAAAATTTCTTAAGAGACCTCCTTGCCCTAAGCTCCTCTGCCTCGAGGGTTGCGTCGAATTTACTGTCTTTCTTTAGACTATGAATTTGTGGACCAATGAACATGCCTTCCATCAGTTTGGCATCGCTAATTTTAGCGAAAACTTTCTTCAGGTGTGCAAAGCCTACATCTGTCTAATCAAAATCTTTGGCAAAGTTTTTCAACAAGCTTAACTTGATGTGAAAAGGCCAAAGTATGATATTTTCCACTTGGATGAGTGGTTCATTGCATACTTTGTGTACACCGGCTTTGTAAGAACTTCATGCTGGATGTAGTGCTGGTGCACATCACGGCTCTTCCATAAACACAGAAAGCAACAGTATTTCGTGGAACCTTCTTGTAATCCAAGCAGCAAGTTTACCACTTTCAAGTCGCTGCAGATTTTTCCATCAGAATTGGTAATATTCAGTCAAAAAATGAAGTTTTTACATCGATTCGTACGTTTCCTTCATTTCAGGAGCTAAAACAAGTGGTATACTAGGTAACATGTTCCAATGCAATCGGAATGCAGTCTTCAGACCTGATTTGCTGGAGTCAATATAAAGTCGCCATTTGTCAGAATCATGACTCCTTCCCAGAGCTTCTAACAGACCTGCGATATTGTTACAGTAACAAACTCATCCGTTTAACTTGAAAAAAAAAGGTTCTAGATTTTATTGCTGCTTCATGAAACTCGTCACCTTTGTGTGTGGATGCAAGGTGTTCCATTCTTGCAATCTCAAAGCGAGTAGTTCTGACTATTGTTGTGACAAATTTAGGTCACTTACAAGATCGTTAAGGCCTTGGGTGACTAGATGGGGTACTTTGCCAGACGGCTGACACTCGAAGTCAGAATCGGAATCAGTTGCTCGAGATGCCTCTCTATCTTCACCCTCGTCTGAAGTCTGGAATACACATTTTTTTGTTGGTGGCCTTTTAATGGAAATGTCCTCCGTGTGATCGATAGGTTTTATTGCTGACGGTGAATTTGGATAAATAGTGCTTTTTTATTATTATTTTTTTTTAAAGAAAATCCGACAGCTTCTGTCATGCAAAAGTAGCAATCTGTTCTGTGGTCCCTAGATTCTCTCCGCACCATGGGAACTGCTAAAGGCATCCCTGTTTTCTTTCCTGCGAGCCATTCACAAAGAGAGTTGGAACAAGTCACACAGTAGATATGGGGCGCCTATCATTTCTCTTGGTCGCCAATCTTGACGTCAAAGTAATGTTGAAAAGCTGTCTTTACAAGGGTCATGATCTTCCGTTTCTGCTTCTTTGGAGTGGTACTTCCACATACACAACAGAAAGCATTCGAACCATCCACACATCCACGAGACATAGGCAACCCATAAATCTGAAGTAAAGTTATAATTAATTTACATAGACATACTTTAGATAGTGGATGTACACAACTGGCAATGTATATGTTGGATATTATACACTGCATATATATATATATATATATATATATATATATATATATATATATATATATATATATATATATATATATATATATATATATATATACGTAGAGAGAGAGAGAGAGAGAGAGGTATAAAGAGCACGAATAAAGCGACGAAAAGAAGGATCACTGCACTACTGGGATGCGTGTGAAGGTCGTGAATTCATTAAAACTGTACGTGTAAGAGCAAAATGAGCATCAAATTTGAAAACAGCGCCACGCTATTGCCTTCAGATATTCATTCTGTCTCGGTACTGGAATTCTTGTCGAGTAGTGTAATTGCCCGTTTTTAGCAAGGCAACATGATGTACTTTTTGTCGGCATGTGTGTGTGTGTGTGTGTGTGTGTGTGTGTGTGTGTGTGTGTGTGTGTGTGTGTGTGTGTGTGTGTGTGTGTGTGTGTTCCCAAAGACCTCAAAAAGTTATGGACGAATTTTCACCAAACCTCGTATGGTTCACCTCACCCAGTCCATTATTCCCTACATTCTCTGCATACTCCTTACCCCAATCTTTCATCCTTATCGCTCTTGCTGTTTCTATCTACTTGCTTTACTTATTCCATGTCTTCCGCCTTACATTCTCTCAGTATTCCAAGCCTCTATCACTGCCATTTCTTCTGTCTCTCTTCTTTATCATCCTACTCTTCCCTCCTACCTTTCTTCCCCACCTCTCGCTTCCTGCTTCTCCTCTCCATTATCATTCTGCTGACCATCTCGTCTCTATGGCATTTCAGGTTGTTCGGCCACGTTTTTTTCTTTCTCTTCCATCCCCTTCTCCTCTCTCCCATGTCCTGCTGTATCTACCACACTTCATGGTATTCAGTTTTCTTCTTCCTTTTCTCCTTAACTCTTCGCTCCTCCCCCCACTCTGGTGTCCCTGTTCCCTCTCATCTCTCTTTCCTCCTTCCCTCCCCTCGTTCTCCAAATTCTCCCTACATTCCTTCTTCTTCTCACTCCCTCACCCCTCTCACCACTCTTTTCTTTCCTCTCCACTCCCTCTTCCCCTCCATATTCCTCCCTCTCCTCTCCGTTTCTCACCCGTTCCCACATTCCCTTTCACTCTCTTCTACCCCTCCCTCAACCCTCCTTTATTTCCTTCCCCTCCATACCGCTTCTACACCTCTCATCACATTCCTCCCTCTCCTCACAGTACTCCCTTTCGACTTCCCTCCCTAACCCCCTCTCCTCGTTCCTCCCTCTCCTACCCATTCTCTATTTCTCCCCACGTTACTCTTTATCTTCCCCTCATCCGTCTTCCCTCCCTTCTCCACATACCTCTTCCCCCACCCCCCCACTACCGTCCTCCCACTACAGTCACATGCACCATTAGACGCACTTCGATGGTCCTGTCCCCTTAATCTCTCCCACTCATCTCCTTCCTCCATTTCCCCTTACAGTTTCACGTTTTCTTCTCCTTTTTCTCATTCAATTCTTTATCATTCATAGTTTCGTATTTACTTCTTCTATATCCTAGATTTCCACCTCCTCTACTACCTGCATTTCTGTCATTACGAGCAGTTCACATCCTCTGAAAGCAGGCGAGTTTGATCTCAGACTGAGCCATGCAGCAATTTAACGACTTCAGTTTCGTTAAAACAGACTTTACTGATCTTACACACTACACACCTACATGTAAGTAAAAAAAAAAAAAGAGTGTCAGCATCAGTCGTAAATGACACAACCCTGACATTGTGGAATTAGCGACGAACTGGTGACATTTGTAGATGTGTGGGATGTAGGAGGCCTACTAACATCGGAAAACGGATTGTGAAGCGTACAAAACGAATAATAAATCTTATATTACTGGCCGCTTAACGTCGGTGTAGAAATGTAATACTTTATTTACTTTGCAAACGTATGTGTAGAAATGTATTGTGTTTGCGATAAGGTAAGTATGGGCAAGTAAGTGAATATATATAACCTGAATGGGGAGCCATCATCATTATAGTTACTATTTACCTTAACCTCATTCTCTGTGAAGGAGTTGTTGTACAGTGATACAAAGTTTTTGTTACCGCACAATAAGACTAAAGACATCGGAATCATGAGCACATCTTCATCATTATCATCATCATCACCATCATCATCATCATCATCAGCAGCAGCAGTAGCAGCAGCAGCATTAATGACAACATTATTATTAACGTCATCATCGTCACCTTTATCACCATTATCGCCACCATCACCATCATCATTAATGTCATCCTAATCTTCAACATCTTCCACCAGCTGTGTTAATGTCATCATTATTATTAACGTCATCATCGTCAACTTCATCATCATTTCATCACTTCCATTATCATTAACCTCATCCTTACCTTTAACATCACTGTGAGTGAATCGGTTACACCCAGTGACGTGAAGTTAATGTTGCTGTAATTATAAGTTAGAGATCTTCAGTATTATATGCACATAATCAATGAGGGAGTTGGAGGTGAGCTGCAGCATGCTACCAGCACCATAAGATGCATGGCTTATGTATTCCTGACAAAGCTTTTTCTCATACTACAGTTCTTGTGGTTCTCACGGTAAAGGAAGAGCGGGATAGGTATGTACTTGTTATTGCACGCCTTTACCAAGGCAGAGCAATGTTTTTGCCCTCGTCTATGTGTCCGTCAGTGTGTGTGTGTGTGTGTGTGTGTGTGTGTGTGTGTGTGTGTGTGTGTGTGTGTGTGTGTGTATCTGATACGATTCTATCTCATGAACGGCTTGAGCTATCAACATGAAACATTCAAGGAATCAAGATATGGCCAAAATCCTGGACGATTTCGAGAACAGGCACTCTTAGTGTAATAGGAAAAGTGTATGGTAGGATACTTATTGACAGTTAGGGAAAGAGGAATTAGTTGGAGAAGAACAGGGAGGCTTTAGGAAGGGAAGAGGTTGTGTAGATCAGATATTCATTCTTAGATCTTTAGTGGAAAAGTTTCTAGAGAAGGGAAAGAAGTTGTATGCGGCTTTCATGGATTTGGAGAAAGCATATGACAGGGTGGATAGACAAGGATTGTGGAAAGTATTAAAAATATATGGAGTAGATGGGAAGTTGTTGAATGCTGTGAAGAGTATGTATGATAGTGCTAAGGGTGTTGTGCGTGTGGATGGTGAACTGAGTGAATTTTTCTCTTTGAAAGTTGGGTTGAAACAGGGATATGTCATGTCTCCATGGTTGTTCAATCTGTACATGGATGGGGTAATAAAAGAGGTACAAGGTAAGGTAGTGGATGTTGGAGTGGCCATGGTGAGAAAGGATAGTGTTTGGAAACTCCCTGTGCTGTTGTTTGCAGATGATACTGTGTTGTTGAGTGACGACGAAGGGGAGCTGCAAGGCTTGGTGGATGAGTTTGGGAGAGTGTGTAAGAAACGGAATCTAATGATGAATGTAGGGAAGAGTAAAGTGATGGTCTTTGAAAGAGGTGAAGTCAGTGAATGTACAGTGAGGTTGGATAGTGAGGAAATGGAAAGTGTGAGTACGTTTAAGTACTTGGGTAGTGTGATAAGTAAGGATAGAAGTTTGGAGGGTGAAGTGCTTGAAAGAGTACAACAAGGAAGAAAGGTTGCTGTTTCCTTGAAAGCAGTGATAAGAAACAGGGAAGTGGGCATGGAAATGAAAAAGTTACTACATGACAGTATTGTGATACCAAGTCTAACGTATGGAAGTGAAGCTTGAACGTTGTTGGAAGGACACAAGTCAAAAGTCAGAGCAGTGGAAATGAGTTATTTAAGAGGAGCCTGTGGAGTCACATGGAGAGACAGGCTGACAAATGAGGATATAAAGGAGCGTTGTGGTGTGGATGTGGATGTGATAGGAAGCGTTATGAGGAACACAATGAGGAGGTTTGGCCATGTGGAGAGGATGGAGGGTGAGAGACTGACCAAAAGAGTGTATGTGAGTGAGGTGGAGGGGGGGAGAGGGAAGGGGAGGCCAAGGATGAGATGGAGGGATGGAGTGAAGAGGTATTTGAGAGAAAGGGGTGTGAGTTGGGAGCAGGGCAGCGAAATGGCGGGGGAAAGGGCGGCGTGGGGGCGATTTGTTTGTGGCCACCCTGTACGGGATTGAGGCGTCTGGCAATAGAGAGATAGATAGCATTCGCAGTCAAGGTCAGGGTCACCAAAATGCTTGCTAAAAGTCAACTAGTTTGTATCGCCTGCCTATAACACCATTATATCTCATGAACGGCTTGAGCTATCAACATAAAACCTTCAGCGTATCAAGATATGGCCAAAATCCTCCGGTCCTGCGGGAAGGGGGGGGGGCAGTTCCCGGCCTCCCACGGGGGTGGCCCTGCCCCAGGGCCCAACCGGGGGTAGCGCCCTCCGGCCTCCCCTCCGGAGGGACCCCGGCCCTCCGGTGGGGGGCGATGCCTCTTGACCCTCCCGGGGGCTGCGCCATGGTGCGGGCGATGGCTACCCGGGGATGAGCTCACCCCCGCCCCTCTCCCTGCGGGAGGGGGCGCCGTCATCCGGCCAGGCCCCCCCTGGGGAGGTGCCAACCTCCGGCCCCCTCTGAGGGCAGGCCCCCTGAGGGGGTCCCCCTCGTGGGAGCCGCGCTTGAAACTTGGCCAATAACATATTCTAGCGGCTGATTAGCCTTAGACGCCTGAATGCTTTTCTTTCATTCTTTTTGTCTTCTACCCTGCCTCCAACTCTTTTCCTCGTTCACTTTCGTATTCCTCATGTTTCTTCTCAGAACCATTCCTCCTACACTTTAGCCCGTCTGCCTCACTTTTGAATCCTTTCTTTATGCATTCCTTTGTTTTTCCTTCCTCCAATCATTGTCTGTTAAAAAAAAAAAAAAACCTTTACATATCCTCTGTGTTGTATATTTAAAATCAACACTCTGAACCCACTACTTTGCACAGATTACCTATGTTTAGTCACTACCTGTCTATTCGTCCCCCAATTTTCCTCCTTCTCTCTTTCCGTTCTATTTTATTCTGTTCAGGCAAAGGATGGTGAAACTCCAAAAGAAATGCGCAGACTGAGTCAATAGCTGAAGCTCTTTAATACCTCTTCGTTTCCATTTCTAAAAGAGAGAGAGAGAGAGAGAGAGAGAGAGAGAGAGAGAGAGAGAGAGAGAGAGAGAGAGAGAGAGAGAGAGAGAGAGTACTTAAACAACCACAACCTCATTCCAACGAATCACCAAAACTATTACCGCAACATCCCGTCAACCACCATTACTACAACCACACCCCACCAACCACCACAAGTACACCGCACCCCACAAACCACCGCAAGTACACCGCACACCACCAACCACCACAACTTCCGTATTTCCCCACTAACCATCACAACTACCACCATTATCCCCCACCAAACACCACAACTACCACCATTACCCCACACCAAGTACCATAACTACAGTAATACTCCACACCCTGCCAACCACCACAACAATCACTATTATACCCCACCAATCATCATTACTACCAACACCACAACCCACCAACCATCACAAATTCCAACACTTTCCTCCGCCAACAATCGCAGCTACCAACATTATACCCTACCACTCAACACGATGGCCACCATTGCACGCTACAACCCACCACAACTGCCTCCATCACACCCAGCATCCCACCACAGCTACCACCATCACACCCCGCCACCATGCACAACTACCTCTACCACACACCACTAAGCCTCATAGATAATACTGCCACTACCACTGTGTTCCATAAGTAATACCACCAATGGAGGATTTCTGGAAATCGTCTGCCACCAGATGTCCAACAATGTCAACAGCTTCTCGGTCCCTGACACGTGTTATTACTGAATTATTCTACATCAGCCAGAGACAGTCCCCGTTCCAAGGTTTGAGCATGACTTATCCGCCTGGGAAAACGCGCTACCACCACTTTCATATCACATCTTGGAACAAGGATTGTCTCTGAACTCTGATGGCTGATGTAGAATAATAATCATAATGCATCATCATTAGTTTCCGTAAAAAAAAAGAAAAAAAGACTGACACAAAATAAGTGCCTGGCTAAAACTTCAGCATATATCGAACATTTCAGGAGGCAAGAATTAACTCTGTTGCAGCTTCATTAAAAAGGATGCAAATAAATATATAAGTGCCAGGTTTTCAAAATGTGGGTTTAATTTTTGGGGAAATAAAACATGAGCAATGTATTCTATCTCTATCTATCTATCTATAGCCCGACGCCCTAATCCCGCAAAGGGTGGTCGCAGACAAAATGCCTCCAAGTCGCTCTGTCACCCTCCATTTGACTACCCTCCCCCCAACTCACTCCCCCCTCCCTCATATACCCCGCAACTCCATCGGTTCCACCTCATCCTCGGTCTTCCCCTCCCTCTCCCTCCCTCCACCTCACCTACGTACACTCTTTTAGTCAGTCTTTCATCCTCCATTCTCTCCATATGTCGAAACCACCTTAGTGTATTTCTCCTAATCTTCTCAACCACATCCACAT
Organism: Coenobita brevimanus; assembly: GCF_032717465.1. NCBI lineage: Eukaryota > Metazoa > Arthropoda > Malacostraca > Decapoda > Coenobitidae > Coenobita > Coenobita brevimanus. Next base: position 26,281,259 of record NC_137025.1, read on the forward strand.
CCACCCCACAACGTTCTTTCACTTCTTAATTCGTCAACCTGTCCCTCCATGTCACTCCACATGCTCCTCTCAGGTAGCTCATTTCCACTGCTCTCTTTCTTGACTTGTTCCCCTCTTGGAAGGTCCATGCCTCGCTTCCATACGTCAGGGCAGGGATCACAATACTATCATGCAGTGACTTCTTAACTTCCATACTCACCTCCCTATTTCTCATGACTGCTTTCAGTGAACCAACAACCTTCCCTCCTTGCTGTACCCTTTCACGCACTTCATCCTCCCAGGTTCCATCCTTACTCATCACACTACCCAGGTACTTGAATGCACTCACATTCTCCATATCCTCGCCATCCAACCTCACTGTACAAAGAAACCCTCAGGAATCCCAGCTTTCCAAGGGAATGTACAGTTGCGAGCAGATGACTCAAGACCACCTAGTCCACCAACATGTTGGTGTTTTATCTGGCAACAGTGGTATCTGTGAACTTGACTGAGATTCAGTCAGCTGTTCGGACGAAACAAACCCAGTGATAATGTCAATGTGCAGTTCTAACTGGTCTCCAATCAGTATCATGCAAGTAAACGTATTATACTGATAATGATTAACGTGTTATACACGTGGTAGATATATTTATAACCATAGTTGTGGGAATATTTTCCCCCAGAGCAGTTGCGCTCTCTACTTTTATCATAGTTATCCCTGGTTAAAGGCAGAGGAAAACTTGAGACCGTTGTTAATTGTTCAAGCGGTTTTTATAACCGAGAAATTTACGTTCTCTTTAATAATTCTTGTTATTGATAAATTAAATGCTACTGCGTTTAACCCTCGTGGACAACTATACATTGTAAATACATGTAATTATACGGAATTTTCCACTGACCTAAACTGCGTCTGCGCGTTAGATGACGTGGCGAGGATGAAAAGGATCTTCGTGTTAAGCAGACGTGGAATTAAGATATTTACACAGTTAAAGGGAGTATTTGGTTTAACTTTAGTTTAAGTAAAACTAAGATTAATTTGTTAGATTCGCCCTGTACATATCATGATGTAATCTAACTGTATTTAGTACTATAATTAATTAATAGTTGGCAACCTACCATTCTATGAGGGAGGTAGTTCCTACCACACACGGCACTCTGCTCCCAGACCTTGTGGAGTTAGCACTCTGTTCCTAGTCATACTCAAGCTAACACGATTGTACATACGCACCTTAAGGACGCTTGCTTGCTCAAGCAATTACACTAAGCAGCCCATCGTCATCGGTTATCGATCATTCCCTCTTCACTAGCTAAGTAATCTATACGAATTGGCCAATTCAAGGGGGCATTAGCTATGAGATAGAAGAGAAATAGTTATTGTAGGTGAGTTAAGGTTAAGTTACGTTTCATCTAACTCTATGAGACTTGTTTGATTTACTTAAGGACAACTTTATAGACGAGTAACGACCGACGAGTTATTTATTAGTAAATACAAGAAATTTCTTGCATAGCGGTGCCCCGGCAGGGGGACTTGTGTACATTAAATATTTTTCACATGTTGGTGCCCAGAAAGAGGGCCCCGATTTGTTTACCATAACCTCAATATATTTTTCACATTTTTGGTGCCCCGACCGAGTGAGGAGAGCCGATGTGTGCTGTGGCGCTGAATGTGTTTAAATTTGCTTTTATGGGAGATAGTTTACTACCACGTTTGGTTGAAGTGGAGGACGTGGACGTACGTGTCTATAGAGCTCCGGGAGGAACGGCAAGCTCATTCTCTGAAGATGAAAGGCTGAATGCCGTACTAGACTGGGAGCATGACTGTACAATCCTGTTCCTTGGAGGAAATGATATCCATGAGGACGTGGAGGTCAATGAAGTAGTGGAGAATATTTTAGCAGTGGTAGGAGCCACAGAGGGCTCTTGTAAATCCTCAGTAGCCATAACTCTCCTCGAGCCAAGGAACCTGCCATATGGCTCTGCAGTTTGTTATGGAATATATAAATTAATTAGCAGAGCTGTGAACAGGAAGTTACAACGGAGCAGCAAGGGAAGGGATTTCATACATTTAAATGCCAAGCCCTTCCAAGCAATGTTGAAAGCTGATGATAAACATTGGAACCGTCATCGTAGGGAAGCGGTTCTGCAGAAATTTATAAATTATGTAGAACATAAGAAAGGAGAGTTCTATGCTATACAAGCTATGGGTGGGCCTATGGAGTATTGAGGTAATTAATTCTGAGCTCGCGGAATATGGGTGTTTTGGCAAATGAATGTGGTGATGAAATAGAACCCTAGAGGTTTAATAACCCTTGTGGATAGGTTGAAATTATAGACCTAATCCCTACACTCCTCAAAATTAAATGAATAATTAGCTGAGCTGTAATGAATATTTGGAAATTGAGTGGGGGGATAAATGCAACCTTAGAGGTTTAATAACCCAGGGGGATAATTTGCACAAAGAGGACCTAATCCCTACCCTCTTCAAAATTTTAAATAATCAGATCATTACTAAGTTGAGGTAAATATGTGGTTGGAATTCATAATTAAATTATTAAATTAGAATTCAGTCAACATGTGTTTCTTTATTGCAAAGATCTTCTAGTAGTAAGACAGGATGGGTAACCAGAGCCATAAATGATTGTAACCAGTCGTTGGACCAAATACCTCTGTCCAAGGAGAAAATAAAAAGTCTCTTAAATATCCTGAAAGATCGATGGAATAAGTACGAAGAGAGTTACATAACTATAGAAGCGGCTATAATAAAGGCTGAGAATAAGGAACTCTTAGAGTCACAAACTACGAAGTTTGAAAGCAAATTAGAAGAATACTTAACTGTAGTAAAGACACTAGAGTCAAAATTAGCTGACACTGCCGTGGAAACACAAGTTGTGGCACAGCAGAGTAGAGCTGTGTTACCACAAATAACGCTTCCGGAGTTTGATGGGGAGCAGAACTGGAAATCCTTTTGGGACCAGTTCAAATATTTGGTTCACGATAGAACAGATCTCCCTCAAGTCAGCAAACTTACGTATCTGTTAGGACAGGTCAAAGAAACACCATATCAACTGATAAAAGAATTACCAGTAGAAGAAAATAATTAAGAGGTGGCCTTGACCATCCTTAGACAAAAGACAGGGTGACCATCCTTAGACAAAAGACAGGGAGCAAGTAATAACTCAATTGCTGAAGGCTCTAATTGAATTACCAACGCCTAGGCACGATTTTGATTCCTTGCAAAAATTTAGAATTGCACTAAGTTGTAATTTAAAGGCCTTAGGTACTTACGAAGATATTAAGACATCAGATTGGGCGCTTTCAAGAATTGTGTCCTTAAAGCTTCCACCGAAAACCAAGGATGCTTTGTATGGTAGGTACCAAAAGGATTATTTCTTCTGCGAAGAGATTGAGGAAGGCTTGATGCAACTCTGTAAACATTTTCAGGGAATAGTAAAAACTGCTGAGGTCAAACGGAAGACTGAAATAAAGAAAAAACCCACTAACCAACTAGTTGGGAAAGCTAAGTCAGAGAAGACTAAGTATGTGCTTAAAGAAGAAATAAGTACTTTCCTTAGCTCCTTAAAGGCTGAGGATAAAGTATTAATGCAAAGGAATAGACATGTTGAGGATATTAAGGAAGTAAAACCTTCCATGGTAAAAGACAGCAAAGTTTGTGTATTTTGTGGTGACCAACATTCCAGTGCATCTTGTCAACAGTATCCTGATTATGCTTCTAGAAAAGCTTCAGGAACTGGGGTGTTGTATAATCTGTATGAACTCTGAACATACTGCCGCGGACTGTAAGACTAAATTAAATCTTTGCTTTAAATGCAAAAAAGATCATCATCATAGTGCTTTATGCCCTAGGATGAAAATTGAGGTTCCTAAACCTGCAAGCATCAATATGACAATTGCAAAAGGGAATGCTCCATTAGTAATGCCAGCTGCAGTACCAATAGCAGATGTGAAAGTATTGTTTGGGAATAGAAACCTATTAGTATGTACCCTGTTTGATATGGGTGCTCAGAAAACTTTCATTTCTGCAGACATTGTGAAGAAATTAAAGTTACCAATTATTGGCAAGGTAAATCTGGCCATTACAGGATTCTTAACAACAAGAAAGCTCAGTCTTTTGATTTAGTTAGACCTGTAATACAATTAGGCAGATATAAATGCCGTATAACAGCAGCTGTGCTTGATAATATGGAGACAAGTATATACATAAAGGGATTGAAGGAAACCTCTGATCATCTACAAAGCTCAGGGATAAAGTTGGCTAAACGGAATGTGGAATCAGATACTGTGGGTCCCATAAAAATGATAATTGGTTCTGATTATTGTGGAAGATTCCTACATAGGACTTTCAAAAGGAATAAGGAACAGTTGTTCAAGAGTCCAGGAGGTAACCCTATTATGGGTCAGTTGCCTTTTCCAAAACAAGTTAAAGGAGAGGCCAAACTAGTAGACTCAGTCTTTGTTACCCCCACACAGTCATTGATGCTAGCTAGAATAGGTACAGAATTAGAACCTACTCAGATAAATGACTTGTTGGATGAAAATATTGAACCTGTACACAAATTGTGGGACCTAGACAGTATAGGTATACACTCTGAGGAACCAACCCCTGAAGATAAAATAACCTTGGATTTGTATAATCAGTCTGTGGAATTTAAGGATGGACAATATTGGGTAGGATTACCATGGAAACTAAACCATTCAGAGTTACCAACAAATTACCAAGCAGCTAAAGCTCAGTTAAATTATCTTTTAAAAAGGTTGAGAGATAAACCAGAACATCTAACCCTATATGATAATATTATAAATGATCAATTGAAGAATAAATTTATAGAAGAGGTAGAATTCCCTGTTAACCACAAAGGACACTACTTACCACATCATGCGTAAGCAAGGATTCAGTAACTACTCCCATAACGATAGTATTCAACTGTAGTAGTAAAGCGTCCAAGGGATCAGCTAGCTTGAACGATTGCCTATACTCTGGACCTACACTAACAGAGAAGTTAGGGAATGTGTAACTAAGATTTAGAGAGAAACATTATGCTTACACAACAGACATTAGTAAGGCTTTTCTCAGAATAGGATTGAGAGATGAGGATAGGAAATTTACAAAATTCATCTGGCCTCATGATCCTCAAAATGAGGATAGTCCATTGAAAACTTACTGTTTCCGATGTGCTCTTTGGCTCTTGTGCTAGTCCTTTCCTACCGTGCAACACTTTAAAGCATCATTTTGAAAATGCCAAATGTCCAGAAATAGGGCAAGCTTTTTACATGGATGATTTGCAAGGTGTTGCTGAAACAGAGTCGGAAGCTTTGATGGCTTATGAAATTCCGAATGTGGGAAGGCAAATTTGCCGTTACAGAGCTGGAATACAAATTCACAGCTTTTGAGGAATAAAATACAAGAGGACTATCCAGATTCTGACAAACCAAAATTCAAAATGTTTTAGGTCTTAACTGGGATACAACAGCTGATGTAATAAGTCTGAAACCATTTAAGTTCTCTGATGTCACTCTCACCAAGAGGTCCTTGTTAAGTCAGGTTTCCAAGCTATTTGACCCATTAGGATTTGTCAGTCCTATGTTTTTTTTTTTTTTATGCGAGGAAGAAGGAACCAAAGGCCAAGAGCCCGCAGTAACAGTTCCCTCCAAGAGAAAAACAAAATACAATAGAGAGCCAAATTCAAGATCCGATCATTTTGAGATGCCTGGACACACTGCGTTTGAAAGACTGGAGATCATAGGCAGCAGGAAATACAGGCAGAGGGAGACGGTTCCAGAGCTGACCTGTTGCATAAATGAAAGACTGGGAGTAACGGTTAACTCTTGCATTAGAGAGTTGGACAGAAAAGGGATGAGAGTTTGCTGCCAGACGGGTGCTACGCGCCCGTCGTATAGGTGGAGGAATGCAAGCAGACAGTTCAGAGGAGCAGTGACCATTAAAGTAGCGATAGAAAAGAGATAAAAATGCAACAGTGCGGCGAAGAGACAGAGGTTGAAGGGAGTCAGTAAGAGGAGGAGAGTTAATGAGACGAAAAGCCTTTGACTCCACCCTATTGAGAAGAGCTGTGTGTGGGGAGCCTCCCCACACATGAGAGTTGTACTCCACACAGGGGCGGATAAAACCCCTGTATAGAGTCAACACTTGTGCAGGGGTAAAGAAAGAGCAGAGTCGGCTTACACACCCAATCTCTTGGAAGCAGATTTTACAAGAGATGTAATATGATCTTTCCAAGACAAGTCCTGAGTAAATGAAACCCCAAGCATGTTCAAGGATGATGCAGGATTAAGCTGAATATTATTAAACATTAGTGGGTATACCTGTGGAAGATTTTGTCGGGTTGATAGATGTAAGAACTGAGTCTTAGATGCATTAAAAACAACCATATTATTTTTACCCCAGTCAGAGATACGAGCCAAGTCAGACATTAGGTGTGCCATAGCCTCATCCCTTGTTTGTTGAAGTAACTGTTGAGATGGGCGTTGCGGGAACCGAATGGAAAGGTGAAGGGTGGAGTCATCACCGTATGAGTGGATAGGGTTAGATGTACAGCTTAGAAGATCATTGATAAATAAAAGGAAGAGAGTTGGTGATAGGACTGAGCCCTGAGGAACACCACTGTTGATAGATCTAGGAGAAGAACGATGGCCGCCTACAACAGCGGCTATAGAACGACCAGAAAGGAAGCTATAGATGAAGGCACAGATAGAAGGATACAAACCGTAGGAGGGCAGTTTGGAAATTAAAGATTTATGCCAGACTCGATCGAAAGCCTTTGAGATGTCAGGTGCAATGGCAAAGCTTTCGCCAAAGTCCCGAAAGGAGGATGACCAGGAGTCTGAAAGGTAGGTGAGAAGATCGCCAGTGGAGCGTCCCTGACGGAACCCATACTGACGATCGGAAAGAAGGTTGTGATAGGAAAGATGCCTTATAATTTTTCTATTGAGAATTGACTCGAAAACTTTTGAAATACAGGACGTTAAAGCAATTGGACGATAGTTGGAGGGTTGGGAGTGGTCACCCTTCTTTGGGACTGGCTGAATGAGAGCAAACTTCCAGCAAGAAGGAAAGGTATAAGCTGACAGACAAAGGTGAAAGAGTTTGCCTAGGCAGGGTGTAAGCACAGAAGCACAGTTCTTGAGAACAACAGGAGGGACCCCATCAGGCCCATATGCCTTGTTAGTACTGAGGCCAGTGATGGCAGAAAATACATCAACTGAAGAAATTTTAATGTCAGCCATGAGGAAGTCAGAGGGGGGAAGCGATGGAGGAACAGCACCGGAATCGTCTAAGGTGGAATTGGAGGAGAAAGTCTGTGCGAAGAGATCTGCTTTATCAGTAGAAGAAATAGCTACAGAACCATCAGAGTAGAAAAGAGGAGGAAAGGATGATGAGGTAAAGTTGTTAGAAAGATTTTTGGCAAGGTGCCAGAAGGAGCTGGAAGAATTCGAGTTGGAGAGTTGAGAGCATTCAGTATGGATGAAATTATTTTTAGTAGAGCGAAGAACAGACTTAGCACGATTAAGGGCAGAAACGTAAAGATGATGTGATTCAGGGGTGGGTTGGCTCCGGTACCTTTTGTAGGCCCTCTCCTTGTTGCGGACAGCATTAGAACAAGCGTGATTAAACCAAGGCTTTCTTGCGTTAGTCAAAGGATATGAGAAAGGAATGTATGCTTCCATGTCCGAAAGAATAACCTCCGTAATGCGCAAGGCACAAGGGGAAATGTTTAGTACAGGAGGCTTGGCAAGAAAAGTTAGACTGGGACACTGAATTAGGTGAGACATATGTGGAACAATGGAAACAGATTAGAAAGGAGTTTGAAACCACATCAAGCATATGTATTCTCAGGGAAATGAACAGTAATGAGAAGTCGCACTTACACATATTTTGTGATGCTTCTCAAAAGGCCTATGGAGCAGTAGCTTATTGCGCAACAGGAGAGGATAGTAAGATTATAATGGCCAAAGCCAGAGTTGCGTTAATTAAAGGAAGAACCTTACCTCAAATGGAATTAGCTTCCATAGAAGTAGAAACTAAATTGGCCAGGTATATAACCACTACTCTTGATACTCAGTTTGAGGATATTTACATATGGACTGACAGTGAGATTTGTCTTTACTGGATAGGGAAGGAAGACAGTAAAATTCCTTTCGTCTGTAACAGAGTGAAGACTATTAAAGAGCTGTCTTCCAAATTTAATTTCATGCATGTGTCCTCCAAACAAAATCCAGCTGATCTACTCTCGAGAGGTTCGACTGTAAGGAGACTGATCAAAGATAATTTGTGGTTTAAGGGTCTTAAATGGTTACTCACTAAGGAGTGGCCTGAACAGAAACAGTACAGTATTGCTGAGGTTAGTGTAGTGAACTTGGATTCTGTAGTACCTGAGCCAGAAGTAATTGACATCAGACGATTCTCGTCAATAAGACAACTTATAAATACTACTAAACTGGTTGTTGAATTTTTGAATAAAAAGGTGGGGTTTCAGAAATTAGATCCCCTAGAATACTGGCTGAAAAAAGTACAAAGAAATTCTTACGGGGAAATATATAAACTTCTAGGCCAAGACACTGGAAAAGGGAATAAGCTGATGAAGAATTTAGGCTTGTTCTTAGACGGAAAAGGTCTGATAAGATATCGAGGCCGATTGGTAAAGGCTGACTTGCCCATCCAAACCAAACATCCCATTTTATTACCCAAGAGCGGATGCTTTGTACAACTTATTATAAAAGAAGCCCATGATTCCACTCTCCATGGAGATGTACCGCAGACCTTAGCCCAAATTCGGGAAAGGTACTGGATTCGTAAGGGTAGACAGGTTATTAAAAAATATCTCAAAAACTGCATCATTTGTAGGAGGTATGAGCAGCGACCTTTTAACTACCCAGGACCACTAGCCCTACCGAAGGATAGGGTGAACATAAGTCGGCCCTTCCATGTAACACGAGTGGACTACACAGGGGCTATAACTGTTATGGGTGAGGAAACTCCCCATAAAGTTTACATTTGTTTATTTACTTGTGCCTACACAAGGGCAGTCCATCTAGAATTAGTGGAAGACCTAAGCTCAGAGACATTCCTCAATGTCTTTTGCAGATTTGCTGCTAGAAGGTCTTGTCCTGGCAAGTTAATAAGCGACAACGGAACTAATTTCTTTGGAGCAGCACCTTTACTGTTGAATATATTGAACGGCCCAGAGGTGCTGGGAATCAGAAATTGTATTTGGCAGTTCACAGCTCCAAGAGCTCCATGGCAAAATGGATTTACCGAAAGAATGATTGGTATTGTCAAGAACTGCCTGAGGAAAACATTACATAGAACTAAGATCACGAGAGAAGATTTAAGAACAATAAGAACTGAAATTGAAACCAGGATTAATAATAGACCTTTGACTTATCAAGATGACACTAGTGACTCGCTAGAGGCCTTAACACCGGCTCATATGTTATATGGCAGGAAGCTCCATCCGATGCCTTGTGTGGATATCCAGGAAAAAGTTGATGATCCTAACATAGAAAATAATGATTTAGGACAACATCTTCAGGAGGGATATCAACGTCTGAAAGGGGTGTTGGATACTTGAAATAGACATTGGAGCAAGGAGTATCTTTTGAGCCTACGTGAGAGGTTTTATGGAGCTCAGGCTGCCAGCAACAAATCAGTTATTAACATAGGAGATGTGGTCTTAGTGAAGACCGAACAGCCAAGATCCCAGTGGCCATTAGCTAAAGTGATCTCCACACACCCAGATTCTGAAGGGATGCTGAGACTCGTAAAAATAAAATGTAAGGGACATACCAGGATAAAAACTATTGATAAATTGGTACCCCTTTAGTTAGCAGCCACTCCGGATCCAGAGGATGGTGAAGATCAAACGGGTCAAGAGGAGTGACCTAGAAGGGCCGCAGCACAGGGTTCTCGAGAACTATGGAGGGAACTCTTGGCTAAAGATCATATTACATGATACAGCGTATCATTTTCCGCCGGCCCCAAAACTGTGGGAAATATTTTCCCCCAGAGCAGTTGCGCTCTCTACTTTTATCATAGTTATCCATGGTTAAAGGCAGGGGAAAACTTGAGACCGTTGTTAATTGTTCAAGCGGTTTTTATAACCCAGAAATTACGTTCTCTTTAATAATTTTTGTTATTGATAAATTAAATGCTACTGCGTTTAACCCTCGTGGACAACTATACATTGTAAATACGTGTAATTATATGGAATTTTCCACTGACCTAAACTGCGTCTGCGCGTTAGATAACGTGGCGAGGATGAATAGGATCTTCGTGTTAAGCAGATGTGGAATTAAGATATTTACACAGTTAAAGGGAATATTTGGTTTAACTTTAGTTTAAGTAAAACTAAGATTACTTTGTTAGATTCGCCCTGTACAAATCATGATGTAATCTAACTGTATTTTGTACTGTAATTAATTAATAGTTGCCAACCCACCATTCTATGAGGGAGGAAGATCCTACCACACATGGCACTCTGCTCCCAGACCTTGTGGAGTTAGCACTCTGTTCCTAGTCATACTCAAGCTAACACAGTTGTACATACTCACCTTAAGGACTCTTGCTTGCTCAAGCAATTACACTAAGCAGCTCATCGTCATCAGTTATCAATCACTCCCTCTTCACTAGCTAAGTAACCTTTACGAATTGGCCAATTCAAGGGGGCATTAGCAATGAGATAGAGGAGAAATAGTTATTGTATGTGAGTTAAGGCTAAGTTACGTTTGACCTAACTCTATGAAACTTGTTTGATTTACTTAAGGCCAACTTTATAGACAAGTAACGACCTACGAGTTATTAGGAAATACAAGAAATTTCTTGCATAGCGGTGCCCCAGCAGGGATACCGATTTGTGTACATTAAATATTTTTCACATTTTGATGCCCAGAAAGAGGGCCCCGATTTGTTTACCATAACCTCTAAATATTTTTCAGAATAGTATTACAACATAGGCTTCCAAATAGTAGTGCGTTCATTCATGTGAGACACACCGGTATCGGTAGTGATTTATTTTGTTCGGCTATCGTCGTGAAGCAAACAACCTTTACCAGTTTTCAAGAGATATGCCGTAGGGTTATCGGCTTCCCCGAAACCTAGCATTATTATCACAAAAAACACCGTCATGCCAGTCATCCCTCACCGTTAACCTCACTTTCGTCGACCTCTGACTCCAAAGCAGGTGGGACAGTTAAAGGTTCACACCACAGTAGGCCGAACAAGCGGAGAGGGGTGTGGGACTGGGAGTTATATGGAGGGTGGTGGGTGTGGAAGGGCGGATCGAAGTGGGACATGTGATGGGAGAGGGGTGAAGGGGGCTGCGGTATTTAACGTATATGAGCTTAAAGGTTGTAATAGGTTTGTTTTGACAGAGAAAACCTATGTTTCTTTAATAATCGAGTGATGAAGTCGAACGATTACCCTCTATAAATGTTTATCATCATGAACGGGCAACTAGTTCCAACCCCCATACGTGAAATCACGTGGTGCCTACGTCACAAACCAAGGTGGTGATGGAGCTGCACGCTCGGGATACCCGTGTGTCTCACATGAATGAACGCAGCACTATTTGGATGCCTGTGTTGTAATACTATGGTTATAAATATATCTACCACGTGTATGACATATTAATCATTATCAGTATTAAACATTTACTTGCATGATATTGATTGGAGACCAGTTAGAATTGCACATTGACAAATTATCACTTGGTTTGTTTTGCCCAAACGGCTGACTGAATCTCGGTCAAGTTCACTGCTACCACCGCTGCCAGATAAAACACCAAAATGTTGGTGGACTAGGTGGCCTCGAGTCATCTGCTTGCAACTGTACCAAGCTGTTCAATTGACATGCTCCACTTTGTCATCGATTTGATTTTTTTTTTTGGCTTAATTATTCTTCTGTTACTGTTCAACTACCTCACCAGAAATGTTGAAAGTTGACACCAAGATGAAACTAGAGGACCACCCTAGGGAGGAACCGCACCGGCCACGAGCCAATACATATCTAGCGCAGCTCGGAATGTGACCTTGGCCTTGACCAATTTTCACCAACTTCGAACTCGTAGTAGATTTTCAACCCTACTACACACCTCTAAAATTTTATGATGATACCTTGGGCGGTTGCGAAGTTCTCATAGTAAAAGTCACACAGACCTTGGCCTACTTTCACCAATTTCGAACTCTTAGAGGGTTAGTGCCCCTCCCCAGAAAACAACTAACTAAAAAAACAAACAAGAAGCCTCGGACAAGGACTGACCAAACGATGACGACCAAGGACCGGACAAAGGACTTGGTAATGGGTACATGGAATGTAAGAGGAGTGAATGATGAGGTGAAAGAGACAGAGATTGTCCAGGTGCTTGAGGGTGCGAAAGTGGATGCATGTGGAATAACTGAAACAAAATGGAGAGGAGAAAGTGTGAGAGAATGGGAGTATGGATGGGGTATATGTGCAGGAGTAGGGGAGAATGAGAGGGCAAAGGAAGAAGTATGTATAGTTGTGAGTAAAAGATGGAAGAAGAGCATAAGACAGTATGGATCAGTTGGATCAAGGATTGTGTGGGTAAAGTTGAAAGTTGAAATACAAATGTGGGCGATTGTGTGTGTGTATGCACCAACGCAAGATCGTGCTAGAAGAGTGAGAGAAGAGTTCTGGACAAATGTAGAAGTGTGCATGGAAAAGTTTAGAAGGAATGAGAGAGTGTTTTTGATCGGTGATATGAATGGTAAAGTTGGGAATGTGAAGGTGGATGGAATAGTTGGTGAGTGGGGTGTACCTGCGGAGCTAGATGAGAATGGGAGTGCGTTAGTGGACATTTGTGCTGCGAGGGGGTTGGTGATAGCCAACACCCTCTTCAGGTATAAAATGATCCACAGGTATACATGGCGAGTGATGAGAATGGTGGGTGGTGAACTGAATGAAAGGAAGGCAATGATTGATTATGTGTGTGTGGATGAAAGGATGCAAAGATGTGTAATGGATGCAAGAGCTTATAGAGGCTGGGGGAGTGGACTTTCTGACCACTACTTGGTGGTGGCCAGAATTAGGATTCAAGTAAGATGGAGGAATAGAAGGGAGAGACGAGAGGAAGGAGTAGTTCCAAGGAGAGTGGAAATGTTACAAGAGGATGAGAAAAAGGCAGAGTATAAGAGAGAAGTGGAGGAACGATTGGGCAAATATGAATTGGAGCAGATGGGAGATGTGGAAGGTGTGTGTAGGATATTTACAGAAGAAATATGTGCAGCATGTGATGTTGTGTGTGAAAGGAAGAGAAGACGGAGGGGGGTGCAAGGAACAGCGTGGTGGACTGAAGAAGTGAGACAGGCTGTGGCACAAAAGAAGAAAGCATACAATGAATGGATGAGAAATAGGGGCGTGGAAGAAGTTGAGAGGCGGATGAGAGAGTTATATGTAGAAAGAAAGAGAGAGGTGAAAAGATTAGTAAGAGAGAGTAAGAAGAGAATGGATGAGGAATTTGGAAGGAATTTGAGTGTAAAGTGGAGGGACTGTAAGAAAATGATCTGGAAAGAGGTGAAAAGGGTAAGACAGGGTGGAAGTGAAGTTAGCAGGGGAGTGAAAGATAAAAATGGTAGATTACTAGTGGAGAAGGGAGAAAAAGTGAGCAGATGGAGATAACACTTTAAGGAATTGTTGAACATAGAGGATGGAAGTAATGTGAGTATAAGTGGCTGAGGAATGGCTGGGAGAAGGAGGGATCTGAGAAGACAGGAAGAAATCAGTAGGATAGAAATTGTGGAAGCAATGAAGAAAGTTAAGTCGGGGAAAGCCCCAGGAATTGATGGAGTGTGTGGTGAAATGCTGAAACATGGGGGAGAGATAGTAGTAGAATGGATGTGGAAGATGTGCAGACTGGCCTGGGAGGAAGGTAGAGTCCCGGAGGATTGGAAGTCAGGTATAATTATTCCCTTGTACAAAGGAAAAAGGGAAAAAGAAGTGTGTGGTAATCATAGGGGCATTTGTCTTCTTAGTATAATAGGAAAAGTGTATGCTAGGATACTTATTGACAGAGTTAGAGAAAGAACAGAGAAATTAGTTGGAGAAGAACAGGGAGGCTTTAGGAAGGGAAGAGGTTGTGTAGATCAGATATTCATTCTTAGATCTTTGGTGGAAAAGTTTCTAGAGAAGGGAAAGAAGTTGTATGCGGCTTTCATGGATTTGGAGAAAGCATATGACAGGGTGGATAGACAAGGATTGTGGAAAGTGTTAAGAATATATGGAGTAGATGGGAAGTTGTTGAATGCTGTGAAGAGTATGTACGATGGTGCGAAGGCTGCAGTGCGTGTGGATGGTGACCTAAGTGAATTTTTCTCTTTGAAAGTTGGGTTGAAACAGGGATGTGTCATGTCTCCATGGTTGTTCAATCTGTACATGGATGGGGTAATAAAAGAGGTACAAGGTAGGGTAGTGGATGTTGGAGTGGCCATGGTGAGAAAGGATAGTGTTTGGAAACTCCCTGTGCTGTTGTTTGCAGATGATACTGTGTTGTTGAGTGACGACGAAGGGGAGCTCCAAGGCTTGGTGGATGAGTTTGGGAGAGTGTGTAAGAAACGGAATCTAAAGGTGAATGTAGGGAAGAGTAAAGTGATGGTCTTTGAGAGACGTGAAGTCAGTGAATGTACAGCGAGGTTGGATGGTGAGGAATTGGAGAATGTGAGTACGTTTAAATACTTGGGTACTGTGATGAGTAAGGATGGAGGTTTGGAGGGTGAAGTGCTTGAAAGGGTACAGCAGGGAAGAAAGGTTGCTCGTTCTTTGAAAGCAGTGATAAGAAACAGGGAAGTGAGCACGGAAGTGAAAAAGTTACTACATGACAGTATTATATTACCAACTCTAACGTATGGAAGTGAAGCTTGGACGTTGCTGGAAGGACACAAGTCAAGAGTGAGAGCAGTGGAAATGAGTTATTTAAGAGGAGCCTGTGGAGTCACATGGAGAGACAAGCTGACGAATGAGGATATAAAGGAGCGTTGTGGTGTGGATGTGGATGTGATAGGAAGCGTTATGAGGAACACACTGAGGTGGTTTGGCCATGTGGAGAGGATGGAGGGTGAAAGATTGACGAAGAGTGTATGTGAGTGAGGTGGAGGGGGGAAGGAGGGGGAGGCCGAGGATGAGATGGAGGGATGGGGTGGAGAGGTATATGAGAGAGGGGGGTGTGATTTGGGAGCAGGGCAGTGAAATGGCGGGGGACAGGGCGACTTGGAGGCGATTTGTTTGTGGCCACCCGAAACGGGATTGAGGGTCTGGCAATAGATAGATAGATAGATAGATTTTCGTCCCTACTACACACCTGAAAAATTTTGTGATGATATCTTGAACGGTTTCGAAGTTATCGTGCTAACAGACGCACAGAAATACTGAAAACAATACTCGTCGGAAATTTTAATTCCTACTACACACCTGTAAAATTTTATGATGATATCTTGAGCAGTTGCAAAGTTATCGTGCTAACACACACACACACACACACACACACACACACACACACACACACAGTGAATACCACCTTCATTATCGTGGCTGGTAATTATGATGATCGGTGTATGTACACCCGCGAACCAAAGTTTCGGTACCCCCCTCGATGGAAGGAAGTGGAAGTCAGGGTTAGAGAGAGGGCAGGTGAACGGACAACCGTGAGTGGTACTTTGGAACTGAGCTACGAGGCGAATAGTGAGAAACCTAATGACACTGAATTCGAAACATTTCCATGCTATTCACCTGCAAAACATTATGCGTTCGTAACATACATACTGTAACATATAACATAGACTACTGTGTTATCATGGTGTCCTGTGATACTGACCCATCTGTTTCGGATCCTCATCACACAAATAAAGCACCGAGCCAGTTGTATATAAGTTGCAACTTGTCATCATAACTGCAGTCATAATTTTTGTGAATGTTATCCCTGGATTGTCTATAGCTATAATATAGAATGATCGTGAATTTAATGTTGATTTTCACAGTAGTTGTGCGGATGGTTATATATGTGGCAATTATTTTATGTGGACGACTAAACCACATTGTGATGGACAGCGGAGAGCATTCGCCAATAATTTACTATAACCAGATGAAATTAGATGCAAACCACAAAATATTATGAGACAACGAAGACACAGCTGTGGTATCCTGCTCCGCCTTGTTATCAAGGCCTTAACTGTGGCTTCACCTCATACGTGCATTATTTTCCTTCAGTCTCTGCCTCTTTTATTACTCTTACTTCCCGGTATCCTCTTACTGCGAGTCGTCATATTCCTTGGAGGGTTTCTTGTCGTCCGGTCCTATAACCCCTACTGTATTACATTATTCCTCGCATCATCACTCCCAAACAAACAACGTTAGCACAAGACTGCTGAATCTGTTAATACTATTATTGCCACTGCCACTACTACTGTAATCCCCCTTTTCCAATTGTGTCTAATTTCCCTCACAGTACTACTACTGCTGCTCCTATTACTACTCCACTATAAATCTGTATAATAATAAATATGATTGTCCTTATGTCTGTGTATCTGTTAATCATATTGTCCCTGTCCCACCGTCGACAACTCGTCACTGACCCGGCACCGCTAACCCAGTTGCACCCCACCCCCCTCTCTCCCACCCGCCATGAGCTCTGTTCCTCCCCCACTCCGAACCATTTTACCCCTCACCTCCTTCTTGGGCCACCAGGCCTGTTGTTCACCTTTTACCGGTGAATATACGTGGCATGCATTAATAAGAATAATTCTAAAATTGACAGCAACAACATACATCTGCAGTATTCCGAACATTACATAATTATAAAAGTCGCAGACCCAAACGTGCCTATATTACGGAGCTCTGATATATTAACCACAGAACCGACCACAGATCATTGCCACTGGACCTTACCTGTAGCACTTCACCATAGTAATACAACCCACTGAAGTCCTTTGTGGGATCACTGCACATGTTTGGGAAAAATAACAGCGCACAACATGCCTACAACCCATTAAAATACACCTGTGACGCTTCACTGACATCCACTAAATTGCCTAGAAGTTAGCGGACAAACAAACACACGGCTGGACATAGACTGGAGCGGAATGTCTCGCATCGGTATATGACAACCTGACAAAACTATTACGATCCTGCTTTGTAGGTGTCATCATAGTTATAAAAATAATAATAATAATAATAATAATAATAATAATAATTGTAGTAGTAGTGGTAGCAGTAGTAGTAATATTAGTATTAGTAGTAATAGTAATCACATGTTAATATCCATGATACAGAGGAGGACAAACACCATAATCTCTCTGATAAAACAAGTGAAAGCAGGTGTGACATATAAAACCAAACAGTGCCATAATATGCTGTAATGGTAGGGTTATAGTAATACTAAATTAATGTTTGACCGCAACCCAACCTTCTGTCATGGCAGATTCTGCATTGCGTCGACACATGCTATTCAGTGTGTGTCCTTCTCAGTATCGTGCCTTATAACATGTGATTAATTATTATTATTATTATTACTGTGATGTCACCTGCAACGCAGGATCACAAGAGTTTTGTCAGGTCGTTACATACCGATGCGAGACATTCTGCTTCTGTCTGTCTGTGTCCAGTCGTTTGTTTGTTTGTCCAGTAACTTCTCCTAGGCTATTTAATGGATGTCAGTGAAACATCATATGCTTATTTTAGTGGTTTGTAGGCATGTTGTGCATCGTTATTTTTTCCGAACACGTGTAGCGATCTCACAGAGGACTACAGTGGGTTGTATTACCATGGTGAAGCGCTATAGGGAAGGTGCGGTGATAATGATAAGAACGGTCTGTGGTTAATATATCAGTGCTCCGTAATATAAGCACGTTTGGGTCTGCAGTTATTAAGTGTAACGGTAGGAACACTACAGTACACATTTACTATGTTGTTGTTATTATTATATTATTATCGCCTACCTTTAGAAGGCGGAGCGATCATGTTTTTAACTGCATCTGTGTGTGT
Source organism: Coenobita brevimanus (assembly GCF_032717465.1). Lineage (NCBI taxonomy): Eukaryota > Metazoa > Arthropoda > Malacostraca > Decapoda > Coenobitidae > Coenobita > Coenobita brevimanus. The sequence goes on from NC_137025.1 coordinate 26,299,260, forward strand.
GTGTGTGTGTGTGTGTGTGTGTGTGTGTGTGTGTGTGTGTGTGTGTGTGTGTGTGTGTTCCTATTATATCTCATGAACGGCTTGAGCTATCAACATGAAGCCTTCAGTGTATCAAGATATAGCCAAAATCTTGGAGGAGTTCGAAAATGGCAACTTGGGGTCAGAGTCAAGGTCACCAAACTAACAGCTAAAGGTCAAGTAGTTTTTATTGCCTGCCTTTAGCACCATTAAATCTCATGAATGGCTTGAGCTATCAACATAAAACCTTCATGGTATCAAAATATGGCCTGAAGTTTGGACTTGGCAAACAGAATATTTTAGAGGGCGATTACCGCTTAGCTCAAGTGCCTTCTTTTTTATTATTAATGCATGCCACGTATATTCACCGGTAAAGGGTGAACAACAGGCATTCTGGCCCAAGGATGAGGTGAAGGGTAATGTGGTGTCGGAGTGGGGGAGGAGTAGAATCCATGGTGGGTGGGAACTGGAGTAGCGGTGCCGGGTCAGTGACGAGTTGTCGACGGTGAGATAGGGACAATAATTATGATTAACAGATACAGACATAAGGACAATCATATTTATTATTATACAGAATTATAGTGGAGTAGTAATAGGAGCAGCAGTAGTAGTACTGTGAGGGAAATTAGACACAATAGGAAAAGGGGGATTACAGTAGTAATGGCAGTGGCAATAATAGTATTAACAGATTCAGCAGTCTTGTGCTAACATTGTTTGTTTGGGAGTGATGATGCGAGGAATAATGTAATACAGTAGGGGTTATAGGACCGGACGACAAGAAACCCTCCAAGGAATATGACGACTCGCAGTAAGAGGATACCGGGAAGTAAGAGTAATAAAAGAGGCAGAGACTGAAGGAAAATAATGCACGTATGAGGTGAAGCCACAGTTAAGGCCTTGATAACAAGGCGGAGCAGGATACCACAGCTGTGTCTTCGTTGTCTCATAATATTTTGTGGTTTGCATCTAATTTCATCTGGTTATAGTAAATTATTGGCGAATGCTCTCCGCTGTCCATCACAATGTGGTTTAGTCGTCCACATAAAATAATTGCCACATATATAACCATCCGCACAACTACTGTGAAAATCAACATTAAATTCACAATCATTCTATATTATAGCTATAGACAATCCAGGGATAACATTCACAAAAATTATGACTGCAGTTATGATGACAAGTTGCAACTTATATACAACTGGCTCGGTGCTTTATTTGTGTGATGAGGATCCGAAACAGATGGGTCAGTATCACAGGACACCATGATAACACAGTAGTCTATGTTATATGTTACAGTATGTATGTTACGAACGCATAATGTTTTGCAGGTGAATAGCATGGAAATGTTTCGAATTCAGTGTCATTAGGTTTCTCACTATTCGCCTCGTAGCTCAGTTCCAAAGTACCACTCACGGTTGTCCGTTCACCTGCCCTCTCTCTAACCCTGACTTCCACTTCCTTCCATCGAGGGGGGTACCGAAACTTTGGTTCACGGGTGTACAAACGCTTGCTCGCTCGCTACGCGCACACAAAGAGTATTTTACTGGTTATACCTCTTTATATTCTTCAACTCCTTCTCCCTTGGCGCTTCCTTTACTTTTCCATCTTCCTCCAGCCTCTCTCCTCCCCCTCACCACCTGCTTTAGTTCATTCACGTTTTGTCTTTTTAGTACGGTTGTGTATATTTCTGTTAGTTCTGTTATGGAATGGTTGTTTTTATTTCCGTTTGTTGTATTGCTGGAACTGTTATTACACGCACGCTCAAGAAGCGAGAGCTTGATTAAATTTAACACTGTGTGTGTGTGTGTGTGTGTGTGTGTGTGTGTGTGTGTGTGTGTGAACAGAATAACTTGATCACTTTTGAATCGATTTTAAATGGACTCAGTGGAAGAGTTGAGGGTCTGCCAAGGAGATGACCGATCGTTTTTTTTGAACAATATGCCTAAGGTCGAGGCCACATGTCAAGGTGATGATCCAATGTAGACCAACTGCAGACACGGTTTTAGTGTAAGTAAAGGTTAAGTAATTATCAGACCAGTCAGTTAAAGACCAAGGTCACAAAGTAAGGTCAGAGATCCATGACAAAGTCAACATAAATAGTTTTGATACGAATTAAACAAAATATGGTGGAAGGATTGTGGGTAAATCTCCCCTTTTTTTTTTTTTTTTTTTTTTTATTTTATTTTTTTTTTTAGATGGAACGCGTTTTATAAATTTATGTGTCTAAAATACATGAACAAATCTTTGCGCAAGTTTTAGCCCTAAATATGACTGAAAACCATCATCCAAAAAGAGGTTTTGGATATTTCGGAGTATGTTAATTCTCATGTCCCTGAGGGTATTGAGATGTACTGCTCTCCTCGTGTGTTTGTTACAGATGGATTACTGGTGACTATGTCACACAGAATAAGTACAGAAGAGAAGTAAGAGGAAATGCTTGTGGTAATGTTGGCAACGCAGATTGTGGTATTTGTTGCAGTGTTGTCTGTTATGAAGTTAGTGATTTCGTGTTAGCAAATTTATATTTATTTATTTATTTTTTCTCCTAAAGACCCATTGATTGCGTAGGAAATACTCGTTTTGATGTCTGAAATCGTAAACGAAGGCTGATTTAGTGTTGGCAATTCTGGATTTTGTGATTAAATATGATAAGAGTCATTGCCGACATAAAGAAGGCAAACCTAAAGGCAGTGGAAGCTGTCTAGTATTTCTAGTAATTCTAGCACTGTAAAGAGAAGTTGTAGTTGTTTAAGCAGTATTAGAGAGATAAGTTTACAAATTACTGGCGAATGATGGGAAGTGTGGACGTACCAAATGGGCCAGTGCACCGAGTGGTCCTGCCGTCTGGTGGGAGTCTGTGAACATACGCGTTATGCGGGTGTGAGGGTCACAGCTACCAATATTTGATGTTATTCTACCCAAAGCCATCTAAAACTGAATGTTGTTATGTTGAACATCAGGTTTGCACCAACAAAACTAAGGGTTCTACAATATTGATGGCCTTATAAAGATGATGGGTTGGGAATAAAAATAGTAGTCAAACGTATGTAATACTCCTGTCTATCCGCTGATTTCATGATTTCTAGGGATGTATTAAAGAGGGTTTATGTGGAAATATTGCCTTCATGCATGTATAAATAAGGTAAAGAATTTGAATAACTGTAACAGGATTTCCATTTCTTAAAAACAGTGATGAAAGATATGTATAAATTCGCCATGCGACATTTCCATTCAGTACTTGACTCTGCCACACGTACAATTGTAAACAAACACGAGACTGGCAAGGTGCGTCGATGGTGGGATGACTTGGTTGCATGACGTTGACACTAAGAACAGCAATATGACGAACTTTGTTTGCACTGTGGGTGACTGCAAATCAAATTCAACTTTCATTGCAGACCAGGCCCCGGATTCACAAACGGTCGTACGCTCTCGGCGCCTCCCTTAGTGGCCGCGCCGCTCCCTTTCAGCCCTACACCGCGATGTACGAAGTGTGTCGGCCGCCATGTTTGTGGTGTAGCGTCTCCCTTTCGTTAAGGGAGCACCAGACCACCCTTACACGATCGTTACCCGGAGATAGGGGTACAGAGTATCGATTACATGACCCCCGACCAAAACAACAGTGGGACATCTTCAGTAAAAGGTAATAGTGCCCGTTCATCATTATCAGTATCTTCAGTTTAGATAGCAAGTAAGTAGTCAAGTGGTTGTTACTGTGGGAAATAATATGTAAATTGCCGTTTTTAATATTGAGTAAGGGATATTTTGAGTACTGTTTCGCGTTCTTGAGGTGATTTTTGCCACCATTTATTTGCCAACAGTCTGAAATTAGACCTAACCTAGGCATCATTATATAATGTAACATTGACAGTGAAAGGAAATAGGTGAAACCACCCAAATGTACTATACATCACAGTTAACCATAATGATATGTACCTCACAGTTAACCCTAACCAACTGTACCGCACAGTTAACCCTAACCTACAATGAATGTACCTCACAGTTAACCCCAACCTACTGTACCTCACATTTAACCCTAACCCACTGTACCTCACACTCAACCCTAACCTTTACCTCACAGTAAACCAAAACGAATTGTACCTTCATCCCAAATTTGGGGGGGCAGATCCACATCTTTGCTGGCCGTATCCTTCAGTTGGATGTATAAATAAATTGTTATTTTGCCCAGATTTACTTACTCCACACACACACACACACACACACACACACACACACACACACACACTAATTTCAGCTTACCCTTTTTTTTTTGGGGGGGGGAACCAGCCATTCTGCATGAATACTGTGGCATGTCATGATAGTTGACTAGACTTTGCTTTGATGCATAAATAATCTAGGATATTACAGAAATATCTCATCCAATTTGTTATTGAACTGTTCTAAACATTACTGGTATTATTAATTCAATAAACTATAGTTTCATTGAATCATTAAACTTTCATATGCTTATATTCCTGGTAAGATGACCATGGTTATCGAGCTGTTAGATATTCACATATCTTACACACATTTTCCTTCTCGAGTTTCACAGTACATCAGATGTACATTGTTGCACTTTTATTTCAGGAAAAACCTTTGCAGTTCCTTTTCCAATATATGTGTATTTTATGAGAAGATTGGGAAGGCTTTAAAATAAATATTGCAATTATTAATACTGGCCTTTCTCATATTTTTCCAATATCGTTAGTTACATTTTAGTCATAACAAATATAAATTGTATTCCATAAATACCATTGAAGTTATCCAGTTGCAAGTATTTTTTTTTTTTTTAAACCCAGAGACAATGGAACTATGGTTTGCTTTACAAGAGGATCATCACCCTCTTCGACGTGAAAGAAGGTTCCGTGATCCACTTGACCCACTTGATGTTAGCGATGACCACCTACTGCGCTACTATAGATTTCCAAGAAATGAGATTCTGCGCCTCTGCCGAGAACTGGAACCACAGCTTGGTAGGAGGACAAGAAGATCTCATGCCATTCCAGTTCACACCCAGCTGTTGATTGCACTCCGTTTTTTTGCAAGTGGAAGTTTTCAGAGTGTTGTGGGTGATTCAACTGGAATGAGCCAGTCAAGTGTAAGCAGGGTAATAACAAAAGTGACTCAAGTCCTCTTTCGGAAGGCAGTGACAGAAATTAAAATGCCCACTGGTGAAGCCATGTTGCAGACAAAACAATTTTTTTTTGCCATTAGCAATTTCCCAAACATTATTGGTGCTATTGATGGTACCCACATACCAATAAAGGCACCTGTACTTCAAGAAGACTTATATGTTAATAGGAAGCACTTCCATTCCCTGAACATTCAGGCTGTGTGTGACAGCAGCATGAAAATTATAAGTTTCTCTGTTAAGTTCCCTGGGAGCACACATAATGCCTTTATATGGCGTACTTGCCCACTTAGGAGGAGATTTGAGGCTGGAGTATATGGAGACTCATGTTTAGTTGGTAAGTTTTGTATGTCATACGTAAAGTTAATTTTTCCATTTAATGAGAGTGAATGTAGCGATATGAATGAAGGGGCTATGTTTCAAGGTTGAAAACTTTAACAGCACAAGCAGGAATTTATGGTAGATGTACAGAGTAATAGTTGGAGAGCAGTGACGTGTCATTTTTATTTCAGCACATATATAAAACTATAGATAGATAGAAGCTATAGGCAAATAGATGATAAAAACCTCTTCAGATGTTTAGTAGACATTCTGTGGGATGAGTGCTGTAGAGACTAGAATTTAATTAATCATGAATCTTTAACAAGGAAAATTCTCGTTCAGTGAGGGAAAAAAGAAATAACTTATGCCTTTCTTATTTACAGGGGACAGTGGCTACCCTCTTGAGCCATATCTCATGACTCCTTTTGGTATCCCAAATACTGTACAAAAACAACGTTACAATACTAGTATAGCGTGTGCTCGAGTTCTGGTAGAACAAACCTTTGGGATCGTTAAATCACGGTATCGGTGTCTGCATAGGTCAGGAGGAGCACTGCAATATGAACCAGTGAAATGTGGTAAAACAACTGCAACATGCATGCTACTCCACAACTACTGCCTAAGACGTAACATCCCCTTTAATGAAGACATCGAGCCTGAAGAGGAAGTGGCAGTACCTCCAGCTGGGCCAGACATACGACTTGCTCCAGGATATGTGAGAAGGCAGGATATAGTAGACAATTTCTTCACCTAACCTCAGTTTGGGTCTCTGCATACAATGCCGTAAATTGCTTTCATTATAACTTCAGGACATGTAAATTTTAAAATACTTCTGCAAAGTGTATACTATTATTTTGTTGGTAAATTTCAGTGATAATTCTTATATTACATCATAAGTAACAATATAACCATCATTAAAATGAAATGCCCCCAAATATCCCATATGTATTATGTTCTGTACTTATTTAAAGAGGTGAAGTATGAAATATTCTGTTGTGAATGTCAATAAGGTCCATGTGTTTTACCCAGTTTCCAGGGTTTGGTTTGTAGATTAAATATTTTGCTGTCATATATTGTGAGCATAATCTGGTTATAACCTATCAATTATTATCATCTTTCTCTGAAAAGGAATGGAATTTCCTAAAAATTTGAGTATTACTGTAATCTTACTCCATGGAAGGAGGGAATGGTAACTGATAGAATTAATAACCTCACCTAGAGCTTCTAGTATATCTTCTCCCTTAAGTATTGTATAATCTTTTTATAGTGTAATACAATAACATGCATTACATACCTGCAGTATTCTGTATATCTTCCAAAATCATATACAATATATCATGCCAAAAGAATTATTTCCTTGACTACTCCATGTTATTCAGAGACAAAATGAAGGCCAAATCATTCATATTTCAGTATTTATTGGAAAAATAAATAAATTTTTCTTAGGAAATAACACTGGTATAAAATCCATTGTGGACAGTAACAGAAGTTTATGCAAGTAATGTTTTATGATTAGGCAGTGACCAAAGAAAGATTAATTGGACAATGATAGTAAATAACAACAATAATTTAACATTTGTACTATTATGATTGCCTTTTTTCCATGTTGTAATACCTTTACATATGACAGAGCTATAGGAGTCATAAGTGGAACTGAACAGCTTAGAGGGAAAAAATATGATAAGGACATATTTGAAGATTGAGTATCACATAACTTGAAACAGAGGCTGATGATTAGTGGCAGACCATGCAGCAGGTCTACATAGCTTAGAGAAAGACTGTTGATTGAGCAGGGCAATGGGAGAAAAGTGACAGCGGAACTGGTACTGTACGTGAAAACAATGCATCTCATGAGGTAGTTGTATGGTCGTCCTTTGGAGGCAGTGGGTTCCAAGGAGAGAGCGTGATGATTATGACGCAACCTGACATTCACAATCATAGGTACATGAATATTAAACTTACTGCACATAAATTATGATTGCACCTTGTTTAAATGATCACCACATAAATGCTTATAAAACTAATAATCCTTTAAACAGTAAAAGACTTCCTTAATACTGTATCACAGTATATCACAAAAGATATTCATCACTTGAAGCTAAATATATTCACAGCATCTTCCATATGTCACATCAAGTATAATACTCTACAACAGTACTTACAGCAAACACTCAATTTTAACTGATTTGGCTGAATGGATATAAGATTACATGGATATATGATTGCCACCTAATTTCGCTCAGCTATAGCAAACAGTCTGCCGAGTGGGATGCTATGGGTTGCAATACTGTACATGTGTTTCCTAGACTTGTTACTTCACCCTGATATGAAATTTTCCTCTACCCATCATGATTACTGAGTTGTTATAAGAGTCTACAGTAACTACATCCTAGCCTTGAAGAAGTGCTGTGACAAGGTTATGAAATATACAACAAATTGACACAATCATGGGTTGTATGTGTTAAACTGGAATAAATTTCAATTTTTAATACTACAATATGCAACTGTACTGTACTCATTTATAAACAAAAAAGTGCCGTGCTTGAAATCCCAAATTAGGGGGGGAATATCACTTTTATTGGATCAAATTTCCCCCAATTCGTATGTCATAGCGAGGATCAACTATACTGCATATAAAATACAGGGCTCAACATGAATGTTTTGGCATAAAAATAATTATTCATATTGCTTGTATAAGTACTGTTCTTGTAATGTGTTTCTTGGAAACAAACATAAACAAATCCCAATATAAGAGAAAAAGTGGACAAAAGAAATGATACAATGGGGGGAAATCCTTAACACTACAGGGTCACGAACTGAAAGTTATTCTAATTAGGTACTGAACACATGTTACAGCAAATATTACTGAAATAAATAGCAATTAACCAACTCATGTGAACTAAAGTAAATGACACCATGTAAACCAAAGCAATAATATTAGGACTAGAAAAAACAGCTCAGGTACAAGAAAAAAAAAATAATAATTGGTTTTCTCCAACCCTAAGTACTTAACTTACTCATTTGAACTAAAGTATATGACACTTACCATGTAAACCAAAGCAATAATAACAGGACTAGCAACACAGCTCAGTTTTAAAAAAAGTAAAAAATGGTTTTCTTCAGCCATAGAGCAACACAGACAGGTTATAATGATGACGATGAATTTTTTATTAAGAAATTTCTCACCATTAAATGATTCTAGCGATTCAGAGAGTTTCTGATGGCTGCCAAAATCTCCGCAATAATTTGCATCTGGACTGCTATACTTGCAACAGCTTGAGCAATTTCTTCCTGGATCCTCAACATGCTTTGCCCCAATCTATGCTGGCGGTCTGACCTTTTGGCTGGCTGTTAACTGGTGGGGGTCATGGCCCGAAGTGCCAGCTTCTTCTTGGGGTCGAGCATATTCGTGGTGCTCGACCACATCAGAGGACTTCACGTCGGACTGAATAACCTCTACTGCTGAGGCTGGGATAACATTACCATCTGTAAAAGAAAGAACATGTTTTATCTTAAGATGAAAAATGTCTTCACAACTAGTACTTCCCACAAACTGCCCCCTTTGTTTCCACACATCAGGAAACATCACCTCAATATGGAAAGATGTAGAATGTTGCAAAGATTAAACAGTAATATATAACCTATTAAAACAACAGCATCCATACCTGTTTGCCCAACTTTTGGCTATTATAGAAATTCTACTGAGTGTGTTCCCTCTATTGATATACCAGCATGCAAAAATAAACGGGAACAGCTTCTCTGTTCAAACCTGTCTGATGAGACAAAAAATTGTGGTGCATATCAGCAGATTTTTCATATTATAGCACTGTTGCTGTCTTGTGTTAATGCATACTGGATTTACCACAACAAAATTATTTACAATACATAAACATGCAAATATGCATACAACCTTTATGACTTTACCACACTCAGGAAAAAAAAAGAAAAAAGGGGGGGGGGACAAACCCATACTTGCACACACCCACTCAAGGTCCAAAAGAATGCTTTACGCTAAAAGGATTTCTCATCACTTATATACCTGGGGGTTGGTTTCCAGTTTCAACAGAAATGGAAGCAAGATTGTGACATACATCTGCCTCTATATAATAGATTGAATGTTTGGTTATTACTTGCTGTTACCACTCTACACTGGGCTATTACTACTCCAATAAGTAATGAAAATAATCTATGAATAGTCACTGAAGGAAATACACTAAAATATATATGAAAATCCCTACACTGCTATTGATCATAATACAGCTGATGTTTTCCTGGCCTGGAAGCTATATAAAGTGCCTAATCTAGTTAGCTGCTTCCTAACAGTTGCAGAAAACTGTACCAAAAAAAAATTCAATGTGTAACACCATGAATTCTGTTTTGTTACTCATTTGTAGATCACTGAGTGACTGTACTTGTGGCTGGAACTTGGTTCCTAAAAGTTGTGATTGTGTGACGACTTATGAAGTCTGTTGCATCAATTCATTGAAACAGAAATGTTCAAATGTTAATCGTGGGATATGAAAGTCTAAAATATTATACTTGCCATCATCTATTGCCTGAGGCAGAGGATCCTCGGAATCTGGCAATCCCTCGATACCTTCAATTGCCGTGTCTGAGAGTAGGCCCAACATGGACTCCTCCAGTGGGGTTAAAGGAACTTCGGCTTGACCACCACCTGTATGGAGTATCAATGGTAACTTTATAACACACAATATATAATTGGTTTGAGTATGTACAAAACAAACTGAGCAACATAACCCATCCCGAACCAACACCTCTTTTCCCAAATTTTTAACAGAGGTTTAATGATTTTCCCCATTACTTCTGCCAAACCATGGATCATATGACTTCATGTTGCAGATTACTGTATAGCATAATAACATTATTGCGACTTCTTTCCTAACAGCAATGAATTAAGTGTGGGTACAAATAGAGAAATTTCGTGTTCAACTTAAATAATTACTGTATGGTATCTAATGTGTCACCAAACAAATATTTATCAATATTAGTAATAATAATGGGCAGAGTGTAATTTATGTAATGCATAAAATGTTAATGTACAGAAGGATATACATTCCCAAACTGTAAAGGTTCATCTAACAAATTTCACTGACCAGTTTGCTGAGCATCAGCTCTAACTGCTGCTGCTTTTTTTTTAACAACTGATCTTAAGTCAACAAATTTCTTTCGGACCTCTTCAGGTGTTCTGCGGCAAGCAGCAACAGCATTGACATTGTCCGTTATTTCCTCCCATGTTCTCTTATTTCCTTAGGCAGTTACTGCTGCTCCTAACCTTCCCAAAATTAAATTTTTTCTCTTTTGCCACCTCATTAATGATGATTTGTATTTCTTCAAGAGAAAATGGTCCCTTCCTTTTCTTTGCTGGAGGAAGAGGGGGAGGAGGTGGTGATGGTGTTGGTGGTGGGGGTGGACCAGCTGCTGCCATGACTTTGAGGACCAGAGTACAGTACTGACCAAAGAAAGCAGAACACAGAGAATTATGCAGAATTTGTACATGAAAACAGCATTAACAATGGGAAAAAAAAATGAGAACATACTTTCCATAAGGAAACACGATGTGTTCCCTTCATGGTAGTTACCAAAACTTTTTCCAGGCAGCACAGATATGTTGGTATGAAGGACCCTTACTACATTGATAGAATTACAGTATTATATAGTGGTAACCAAAGGTATGTTTCCATGATATTGAAAAGCAAGGTTTGCTTAATCATAATATTGCACTGCAAACAAAACAGGTAAACAGAATAATAATGCTATGGTGAAGCGTTAGCTACATAAATTATAAAAGGGAAAAGTTTTAAGCTACAGGTGCTGCTTCCATATTTACTTTTCCGATTATGATCAATAAAATAAAAAACACTTTGTGGTCCTGGTGGCAAAGTATGGTCAAAGTAATATCAATAATAACCCTTGCTGTATATTCGTTTCCCAATTTAAAATCTTAAAAAATTTCCGTATTTGATGATTCATAGCTGGAATCTCTCAGTATAGTAAAGGGTAATCCCTAGAGAGACATAGGACCGCATTATTTTCTTTTTCCCTACCTTTGAACTGAGCTATTTACTGTACTTTGTAAAGATGTAAAGAAATGATTCTTCAAGTATGAAGATGATCCATCATCAAGCAAGGAAAATAGCATTATTTATGAGTTAGTTTTAGGTTAGCTTTGGATAACTCTGGGTACTCCTTTAGGAAACAGAGCGTTTTTTTTTTTTTTTTTTAGTTTTCTGCATTTTTTTTCCTTAGGTAAGATACCGTATTCATGGGATTTCTGACTGCATGTTTCAGTGTTTCTTATTTCCATAGAAACTGTGAAAAGGAATTTAAAAAATAGTACTTCTTTACAAATTCCATTTTGTGGTAGGCATGGACACAGATTCCTTTTTTTTTTTTTTTTTTTTCTAGCAATACCTATAACATTGCCTATTTATCTTCACCCACCCCAAATATTTGTACCATAACAAGCAAATGTTATTCACTCAAACCTAACCTATCCAAATTTATTCTAACCTAGCCATTTTTATGCAGACCTAACCAAATATATCATAACCAAACTTACCTCCTACTTAATAATATATTTCATGTTTATTGATAGATCCTCTTCATAAGTGTAAATGCACTTTTTAAACCTTAACAAAGTCAATATCAGCTGAAAGGTAGGGAAATAATTGTAATGGGTGGACCGGTCTCCTTAAAATTTTACCAATGACAGTAACAAGGTGGCAAATATTAATTAAAATTCTACCATTCTGTCTCAGGAGATACGGTAGGTAGAGTATTTTTATACCATATAGTCTCATAATAACATTGCATAAATATGATGCAATATTTAAAAAGTAGAGACCGTACATAGGTGGATTTTTATTTGTATTTATTTGCTTCCCATCTTGACAACGTTGTATCCACCTTATTTCTTCCATAGCTTTTACCTGCCACATATTTGGTCAGCCATTATTGGAAAGTACTCCGCATTTTTTTAACTTGGTTACAGCTACAACGTTTAACCCAAAATGAAAGTATTAACTACTCAAGCACTATGTGTTATTCTGCTTAGTTACAATGCTTGAGAAACAAACTAGCTGATCTCTAACATATACAGTATATACAGCAGGTGGGTACAATATGCATATACTTCAGCAGATATCTGTTGGTAGTTCAACTCATAACAGTGGGTATATTACACCAAAACTATGATGTACTTACTTATTTTTGAGACACAGTTGCGTTTGTTTAAATCTAGCCATATGGGAAAGAGCGGAGCACTGATTGGTCGGGCAACTTTTCCTCAACAAATTCCCTGCTCGGCACGGAAGGGAGCCGAAAGGGAGTGGAACACAGCCTTTGTGAATAGCCCTTTCGTGGTGGTCGCAGGTCTCTGTACGACATCGTACCACGCCATCGCCCGGAGACTGTTAGTGAATCCGGGTCCAGCATCCATTCATGAAACAAGTGTGTAGTGCCACAAATTTGATATTCATGTACTGTATGTGTTTAGAAGTACTGTAATTTATAAGTTAGATAGGGTGTAACCTGAATATTAGTTTATAAGTTCCTATCCTAAGTAGTAATTCATATGTTAATGATTAATGTAGGGTTAACTATTTTTATATGTATGTATCTCTGTATCTATGCATTGGGTGATGTAATTGTGGATGTTGAGCTATGGGAATTCCCCGTCAGGTCGAGTAATGAATAACAGATGTGCGCAGCTTTCCCTCTTCCTTTGCACGTCGCTATTGGGCGCCGAGTTTAAACCTTAAACAGAATAATGATGAATACACAATTCTTTCCGTAACCTAGTTGTGAAATGTTTACTAATGAAGCTGCTAGAACTCAAATATGTAAGGTTAACAGTCCAAAAGACCTAAATAATGTCATTTGTGAGGATTTAAAGGTCCCGTTTGTCTTAGTCGTCACTAGATGGCATGAGCTGCCCTAAAATTCAAAGTGAGATAGTGATGGAATCAGTATCTAAATTAGGTAAGGAATAAATCCCAAATTTTCCCCAGTTCAATCAAAAGTCCTGGCATCATGGGTACACTGCTAAATAAATTGTAAAGAGAATTGAAACCCACCATATTTCAAAAACACCACCTCATTTGACTTAGCAATGGCGTCGCTAGCATGCCCAAGGAGCCCACTCGAGGTTCAGTCGTCGTATATAATGGACGTTCGTTCAGGTGAGCCGTCCACATTTCTCCTTCTCCCCTCTCCTTTTCTTTGTTTAATCCTTATTTGTCATGGACTATATGAAGTAATATTGTTGAAAGTTTAACGTAGACACTCGAGGTCCAGACGTCATATATAATGGACGTTCGTTCAGTCCACAGACACCGGCGACGTCAGTGTTAGCATGAGGCCTTCCCATAGTATTGTCCAAAGACTTGAGCATGCACACATTACACTATCCATGAATTATTATATAAACCAAATGTAATTGTAATAGTATTATTGATCTATCAAGTGAATTTTATTTTGTAAATAAGAGATAGAAATTTGAAAGTGATGTAATCTGGTAAAGGAAGAGCGAAATTCAAAACCATTAGCCGTTTTCTTTCTTGTAACTAAGGTTAGGAAGTTACGAGCGTGGAAGGGAACTTAGTGACTGTGAGCAATGATGTAATTTTTAAATAAACCTCGAGGCTAAACAAGCCCGAGTGATTATGTATTTTTAGTGATTATATAGCAATGATGATTATGAACGGTAAATAGTCCTGAACTAATATTGGATTCTAGAGAATTACATGATGAGAGTATATTATATGGATGAAAATGAACACGAGTAATCATTCTTATTAGTTCGAGGCTATGCCAGCCCGAAAAGATAACCCATGCTCGTAAAAAGGTCCCTGTCTTGAGGCTATTGTCGAGCCCAAGAGTAACTGACAAAAAGAAAATATGGTACAATGACTTCATACATCGCTTGTATGTATTAAATGGTTTTCGCCTGTTAACAATATGGGAGGAATGATCATCCAAACCATGGTTTTAATGTACAATCTTTTATACTACAAAGGGTCATGTAATTAAGAATGTTTTGTGGAAACTAGCATAAAGTTATTAAAGTAAAGCATATATCATTTTTTTTTCTTGGTGTACCTAATCAAGGGAATTAAGTCCTCAAGCCTAATTCACTCCCCTTCCAATTCAAGATTCCTTCGCTGAGGGAACGACGACCACCTGTGGTATTGATTAAATCTAAGCTTGGCCAAAAATTACAAACGCTACCACAATTCTTTTTTTCTCTTAAATATTTACCATCTACTATACTAAGTCGAGTACCACCTGTATTATCCATGGATGAGTTGATCAGTGCCAACAACAGGTAAGATTATAAAATCACTAGCATTACACTGGATGAACAATAACGGTGGGGATAAAAAAATTCATACCATTACACTGGTGGCAATAGCGGTGGGATACTCATCGTTCCCAAATTAGTGGCGTTGGTGAGAAAGTGAAAGGAAGTGAAGAGCAAAGAGAAGTGGGAATGCTGGGGGTAGCATTGGTTGATTATTCCCAAATACCTTCGCAACTCTATATTCAGAACATCCTGGTAGTAATGAAGTTCAAATAGTGTACTATGGTGGTACCAATCTTAAGTGGCGGTTTGGGTGGGGCACGAACCTCTGTACAGTGGTGCCACGTGTTCCATACCCGCTATGTGAACGGCTCTGATATATGTAATAGGCATCACAATAAGATAAACACATAAGAATATAATGGTAAGGTGTGTATTATAATATATGAAAGAACAGTAAACTGATTATGCGTAAAATATTTATACGGCAATACAGAAACGTGGCATAATTATCTTACAGTTATGCTTAAAAAAAAGTAGTCACTTTTATTGGCTGTTACCGTATTTCTGGGGTTGGTAATAATGTCACAATTATGATTATAAGATAATGTGCAGGAATACAAGAAAAAATATGCCAGTTTCTTAGTAAAAAAAATATATACATTAAACCCTCGTGAACGGCAACACACACACACCCAGTCCGACCTGGTCATCTGTGAGGGATAGAGGAATAGGCCTGTTTGGGGACACCTCTTAAAAAAAACGCTCCAAGACTTTAACCTCCTTGGTGGTGTGGAAATAGTCAAATTTACAATATGTACATTATAACGTAAAAGAAAATAACCAAAATGTATCCTAAAATACCACAGACAAGAGAGAGAGAGAGGGGGGGCGGAAGGCAGACCAGGGTCAATGTTGAGTGCAGCTTAGTGAGAGATGAAGGAAGGGAGGGAAGGAAGGAGGGAGAGAGAGATTGAATGAAAACAAATCATGTCGCCACAATAGTGAGGTCATCTGGCTCCATATGTAAAACAATAATAATATTTTTAAACATAATTAGATATAATAAAAACAAAATAAAGAAATGAAAGCACAAGTTTATAGGTCACTCATAAAAGAAACAAAATTCCCAAGGGTGAAGCACATCTCCCCCAGGAGAGAGAAAGAGAGAGAGAAGGCAGGCAAGGGGCAGTGTTGAGTGCATTATCAAGCTGAGGGAAAGATGAAGGGAGGGGAGGAAGGGGGGCAAGAATGATTGAATGAAAAGGCGCCGTAACACCGAGGTCATCTGGCGTCATATTTAAAACAATAATATAACAAAAAACAAAATAAAGAAATGAAAGCACAAGTTTATAAGACATAAAATAAACAAAATTCCCTAGGGTGATGCATATCCCCCCAGGAGAGAGAGAGAGAGAGAGAGAGAGAGAGAGTATGGAAAACGTGGCAACACTGTACAGAGGATCGTGCCCCACCCAAACCGCCACTTTAGAATGGTACGACCATAGTGGGTATTACCCCTGGGGAAAGGGGGAAAGAATACTTCCCCAGTATCCCTGCTTGTCATAAGAGGCGACTAAAGGGGACCTTTTTATCTCCAGTCTGTCTCCTTACTGTCCTCTTCTGCTTTTCTGTCCTACTTCTCGTCTTGATATTTCCATGTTTCCTAAGCTTAGTGCTTAGTGCTTAGTGCTTAGTGCTTTTCCCTCTTTCTAACTTAGAATGTTAAGGGTTAGGTAATTATATGTTCTTTAAAAAAATGTTACCCAGAGACAAACACACAAAACATCATACACTGTCTTGGGCAATACTTCATCAACTTTGGGACGTCACGAGGTATCGTCATGGACAGGTGGAGGAGAGCACAGAAGGTTGGAGTCAATAGCTTGGTGTAGGCGAAAAAAGAGACCATACAGCCGGGTACCTGTAGAAAACTGAATGCCAAATGGGACGGCCCGTATAAAGTGATTGAAGTGCTGCTAGATGGAAGTGTTTATATCATTGAAAATGTATTTAGTGGAAAAAAAATACAAAGGGCTGCTGAAAAGGTAAAACCATATTACAGTACCGAGGAATGGCTCTTAGAACCGTTGCAACAGGAGCTCGCCCCGGAGCCTGAAGATGAGCGATTACCACCGTGAGTGAGGAATGCCCCTCGGAGGCTCATAGAGGAGTGTTAGAAAAGTAGATAAGTGCATGTGACGAATGTTGTGAAACATAACTGCTTAAAGTTATGTTCCGGGTGGACTCATCCCCGAGGAGAGGGTGTAAAAAAGGAAAAGAGAGAAGAGTTCCTGTTGGAACCGGGAAGTGCCTTACTTCGAGGGGAGTGATCAATCCCCTCATCTTACAGTTAGCACGGTTTGTGAGGTAGTGGAGTCTTCAGGACAGAATGAGTGCTCACCTCTTGCGGGCGGAAAGCTGGAAACGGAAGGACAGAGCGAATGTGATTGCGAATGGAAGAGTGGAAGGAAGCGCCTCCCGTGGTGATCTCAATCTCGAGAGACTCTGTCGAGCTCAGGTGAGCGACAAGCCATCCTCCAAAACCTGAGGCTGACTGGGGCATAAATTCCCTCATAACATTTCGAGTAAGGAGTGATCATACCTCCTAATGTAGTGAGTAAGCGACCTTCCGAGGTACGCATCAGGTGTTTAATGTGGACCAACAGGTGCCACCGATTGTGGGGAAAAGCATTCCAATTCAAAGTGTTCATAGCAGTTATAAGAGTAACAACATTCCATCCATGCACATGCCATAGAAAATTGACTTGGGTAAAATTTGTTTTCCGAACGTGGGAGCCGTGTAATGCCACATTTGATATTCATGTATGTGTTTAGAAGTACTGTAATTTTTAAGTTAGATAGGGTGTAACCTGAATATTAGTTTATAAGTTCCTATCCTAAGTAATAATTCATATGTTAATGATTAATGTAGGGTTAACTATTTTTATATGTATGTATCTCTGTATCTATGCATTGGGTGATGTAATTGTGGATGTTGAGCTATGGGAATTCCCCATCTGGTCGAGTAATGAATAACAGATGCGCGCAGCTTTCCTTCTTCCTTTGTGCGTCGCTATTGGGCTCCGAGTTTAAACCTTAAACTGAATAATGAATACACAATTCTTTCCGTAACCTAGTTGTGAAATGTTTACTAATGAAGCTGCTAGAACCCAAATATGCAAGATTAACAGTCCAAAAGGCCTAAATAATGTCATTTGTGAGGATTTAAAGGTCCCGTTTGTCTTAGCCGTCACTAGATGGCATGAGCTGCCCTAAAATTCAAAGTGAGATAGTGATGGAATCAGTATCTAAATTAAGTAAGGAATAAATCCCAAATTTTCCCCATTTCAATCAAAAGTCCTGGTGTCATGGGTACACTGCTAAATAAATTGTAAAGAGAATTGAAACCCACCATATTTCAAAAACACCACCTCATTTGACTTAGCAGTGGCGTCGCTAGCATGCTCAAGGAGCCCACTCGACGTCTAGACATCGTATATAATGGACGTTCGTTCAGGTGAGCCGTCCACATTTTTCTTTCCCCCCTCTCCTTTTCTTTGTTTAATCCTTATTTGTCATGGACTATATGAAGTAATATTGTTGAAAATTTAACGTAGACACTCGAGGTCCAGACGTCGTATACAATGGACGTTTGTTCAGTCCACAGACACCAGCGACGTCAGTGTTAGCATGAGGCCTTCCCATAGTATTGTCCAAAGACTTGAGCATACACACATTACACTATCCATGAATTATTATATAAACCAAATGTAATTGTAATAGTATTATTGATCTATCAAGTGAATTTTATTTTGTAAATAAGAGATAGAAATTTGAAAGTGATGTAATCTGGTAACGGAAGAGCGAAATTCAAAACCATTAGCCGTTTTCTTTCTTGTAACTAAGGTTAGGAAGTTACGAGCTTGGAAGGGAACTTAGTGACTGTGAGCAATGATGTAATTTTGAAATGAACCTCGAGGCTAAACAAGCCCGAGTGATTATGTATTCTTAGTGGTTATACAATGTTTGTATAGTACCTCGAGGCTAAACAAGCCTGAGTCGTTATGAATTCTTTGTGATTGTTTTTTTTTCTGAATTATTCCTCGAGGCTAAACAAGCCCGAGTGATTATGTATTTTTAGTGATTATATAGCAATGATGATTATGAACGGTAAATAGTCCTGAACTAATATTGGATTCTAGAGAATTACATGATGAGAGTATATTATATGGATGAAAATGAACACGAGTAATCATTCTTATTAGTTCGAGGCTATGCCAGCCCGAAAAGATAACCCATGCTCGTAAAAAGGTCCCTGTCTTGAGACTATTGTCGAGCCCAAGAGTAACTGACAAAAAGAAAATATGGTACAATGACTTCATACATCGCTTGTATGTATTAAGTGGTTTTCGCCTGTTAACAATGTGGGAGGAATGATCATCCAAACCATGGTTTTAATGTACAATCTTTCATACTACAAAGGGTCATGTAATTAAGAATGTTTTGTGGAAACTAGCATAAAGTTATTAATATAGAGTAAAGCATATATCATTTTTTTTTTCCTTGGTGTACCTAATCAAGGGAATTAAGTCCTCAAGCCTAATTCACTCCCCTTCCAATTCAAGATTCCCTCGCTGAGGGAACGACGACCACCTGTGGTATTGATTAAATCTAAGCTTGGCCAAAAATTACAAACGCTACCACAATTCTTTTTTTTTTTCTTAAATATTTACCATCTACTATACTAAGTCGAGTACCACCTGTATTATTCATGGATGAGTTGATCAGTGCCAACAACAGGTAAGATTATAAAATAACTAGCATTACACTGGATGAACAATAACGGTGGGGATATAAAATTCATATCATAACAAGTGAAAGGGTGGGCCAGGTTTCCATCAAAGATGGATGCCAAACATCGTAGGCTGTGGGAGACGCGATGTAGAAGAGGTGTTGAGTGGAGAGCAACCAGGAAAACATGTCGTACATTGCTCCGGCAGTGATTTTTAAAATATGGCAAAATTTGTGCATGGAAGCATTTCTCCATATGTTTACCATGTTATAGTCTTACACTAATTATATGGGATGTTTATTGAATAGTAAATTGTATGTAGGATCTAATTCCATGGAGGTGATGATTCCTGTTTTTTTTTTTTTTAATTCTTCTAATGCCACTTACTAACCAATAGCATCATTGTCAAAGGCATTTGAAAAATTTTGTGACTTGAGGAATTTACATGAAAGAGCGCAGAAATATTTATCCTTGAAATCTGCAAAATATGTTTCTGGAAGATGTTCACGGACTCCCACCAGATGGCAGCACCACTCAGTGCACTGGCCCATTTGTGACTTGTAGTTTCAGAATGATATTCTTGACTCTAAGGTATATGTGAGCACTTCACAACCATGTGGTGTTGTTCTATAGAATTCTGGTAGTGTTGGGACTGTGAATGAGGCGCTAAGTTGATGCTTGTGATGGAAGCAATGCAGGTACTGTGCCTCTGGGAACTGAGTCATAAAGGTGATAGGGATAAGAATAGTGTCAGCAATGGCTATGTTGACATTTGTAGTAAGAAGGTCGGCAGGGCAACGGCAGTGGTAGGGGTGATATACGTAGCTGTTAGTTGTGGGGTGGAAGTGTACGATAAGGAGATTGCTATTGTTCATAGAACTGTTGGTTGTGGGATGGATGTGGATGGGGTAAGGAGGGTGGTAGGGATGGTATTGTTGAAAGCTGTGGTTTTTGTTGGATGGAAGTGGATGGAACAAGGATAATTGCAGTTGTGGTAAAGTTGTTCTTATTGTTGTTGTTGAATCATGATCAGCTTGTCTTTACTCCCTTCACTACTCCTTTCTCCTTCATTTCTTCAATATACAGTAGTACTCCACCACTCACTGTCACTCTTACTCCCAGAAACAAATGAATCCTTTGACTCAGCTCACTCGGCATGTCTGGGGAGTGCAGATCTAGTGGAAATCAGTGAACAGAGCAATTATGTGCATTAATGTATAGTATGTCTACTCTGTGTCTGACTGGGTAATATAAGGGAAAGAATTGATTGTTAAGATTTACATTTTATGTAATCAGTTTATCAGAACCGAAACCTCTTGATACATACTACTTCAGTTAAAAAAATTTAAGTATGTTCAAACACTGCAATAGACAAAAAAGTAGAGTAAGCAGCTCTGATGACCAGAAATGCAGCATCGACACATTAACAGGTTGGGAGGAGGATGCAATAGTACTATAAAGCTGACCACAATGAAAGGGATACCCTTTTTCCCAAGGTTATGGAATGTTGCAATGAGTGGCAAAACCTTCAGGAGGGTAGTATTCTTTCATGAATGAAGCTCCCACCACTCTTTAGATGGGTTTGTAACACAGATGGTTATTGGTTGACACACAAGCTTCTGCTTGTGTCATATATTTTACCCACTGTATCATGAATGTGCCTCCATTCCATGGTTTAAGTGTGTGATCTAACACTGGATTAATAATTGCAAAATATTAAATGGATTCAATGCAAATTTTTAAAACAGATGTAACAAACTCAGCACTGAATGAAATAATTGTTGACACCTGCAGCACCCGTTTCATAAGCTGATGATCAGCAGCTCATGAAGCCTCAAGCACAGTGTATATAGCTGCTGAATTGATAAGTTCGTTAGTACTTCATTGCCAATTTTGCTGAAGATTTTGTAGGAAGTGACATGCAGCCATTAGGAAACTTTTATGAATTACATAAATTCTTTCCATGAGGCTGAACATGTAAAGGAAAAGTAGGTCATACGAAAACTTGAATGAGGCATGCTGATGATGCATAAAAAATGCAAACAGACATCAACAGCGACACACACGGACACAGATTTGTACAAACTCATTCCTATCGAATGATAATAATCCTTAGATCAACATACTTAACCCCTTAACTGCGGGGCGTCACTTTCATGATGCTCGGGTGCAATGGATCATACCGCGGGGTGTAACTTTTGCAATTCTGTATTATTTTGAATTTGCCCGGGCTTTCAAGTGGTTGCTTGTATCATCTGTCTTTCTGGCAGTGTCCAACGATAGTCAGTGATGCTAATGTCATATGTACTCCCATCCATTGTTGACAATTTAGCCATTTCTCCCCGTTCTTGACTCCCCTCCCTACCTCCCCTCCATCACCCTTTCCTCCCGCCTGCCCCAGCTGTGCCACGCTACGCAAATCTTGCTCGGATTTTTCCACTCATTTCATCCATTGAAATGAGCCCTATGCCCTATTCTTATATAAACAAAATAATATATATCAAAAAGAAAAAAGGTAATTGATAGTGCCATACACCTGGAATTGGCTAATTATCACATAGCAACACCCCATGTGCACTCGTTCGCTAATTTTCCCTGTTTATTTCCCCTTGAAATATGCCGTATGACCTATGCTCATAATAAAAATATAAATAAGAAGGGAAGGGAGACGCCTAAGTGATATTTACATTCATCTGGAACTACCTAATTTATTATGTATTGTCTAGTGGTAGGTGGTGGTGACCATCATTCACTCACTTAATGTAGTGCTGCCTACTTCTTCCTTAGCCTTTATCATTCTTTTTCTGTGCCTGCCCTCCTCTCTTCCTATTTCTCCCATCTTTCCTGTCACTACTTATTGCTTTCCTTTCCGTTACAGGTGGCTTTACATTGAGTGACAAGCCAAATGGTTTCCTGTAAGCCAAGAAACCATTTACAACGCTGGGTGGTAACCATATAACCAAACCATACGTGCTCCCTACATGTCAAATGGGTTGGTGGAGCGTTAGTGCCCCTCCCTGTAAAACAAATAACTCAGAATCAAATGGCCACCCCGTATGGGATTATGGCGTCTGGCAATAGACAGATAGTCTAGATTTCCTGCCAATCATTTCACAGCATATAAATTAGCAGCTGTCACCATGCTGACGTTGTCAACCCTTGGCGGCCCCATATCCGCCTTGTCATTCAGTTCAGTGTTGTCTCCTGAGATGAAACCACGTCACACTCGTGCCCCTCCATTTCCGCCACTTCTAGAGGGCCCTGTGACCTCTACCCATATTAAATCTTGTGTGGGAAGGGGCAAAGGACTAAGTGACTCTGCTGTGGAACGTGAAACTGGCTAATTTGTCCATGATTATGATGGACAGTGACTACAATCTTTCTGGTGAATCATGGGATGAGCCAGTGGAGGAAATGGTTATAAACTCCCAGTACGAGTGCTTCAGTGTGGCTCCACGGGAAAGGAGCCCTTAGTTACTGCAAGTGACAGTGTATAACATAGTGTACATAAAATAGAAATGTAAATAATGTAAATAAAATAGAAAATGTAAAAAGAAATGTAAATTATTACTAATATAAGAATAAGAGTACAAATACTTGAAGTAATGACAGTGAAAGTGAATACTTTGCTCTCTATGCTAGTTTACTGAATGAGAAAATGAATGCCTGGAGTGAAAATAAACTACTGTTACTGAAGGAAACTTATGGATAAATACTGTAGATATATATAAGTGTAATAAAGGAATAGGAATATAAAGTGTAAGAGTGTTTATGAATAATATATGACAGAATACCAGCGGGGAAACAGCGTGAATGGGAAGCTCGTACGCGCTCGTAATTTACATTGCTTTCACATTTTTTTTTTTTTTTTTTTTTTTGGAGTATGGATTCCAAACAACTTGAAAATCATCGAATATTGTTTCTAGTGATAATTCGGGAAGTGTAAAGTGAAGACTTTGTTACCCAACTCCAGAAGTCTCCACAAGTCCTATGGTAGTCGATAAAGGCTCAACAAACATCCCAAGAGAAAGCTGAATGTATGTGCCATAAGCAAATATAATTATAATATTCTAGGACTAATAACTGATTTTTGGCAAATATTTTTATAAAGTCAGTCAGAGCGCGAATATCCCTTCGTGAGGTGCACGGATCGCCTCCGACATGCCTGCGGTTAACGGGTTAAAAAAAAGCTATGTAGTAATCTTAAGCAATAGTGCATCCTAAAATAAGTGCAGCATTGTCATAATTGAAGACATCTTGACCTGTAGGTCAGTCGGTCAAGTATTATCCCATATTCCGTTGAGTGTGGTGGTCAGATGTTACGCAATATTCTGTCTTGCCTATAACCCCCAGCTGCTGGGTAATGTCTATATATGTCACAATCTGGCATCCACATGGCTGCCGGGTAGCGGCTATACTTGCAAGTGTCTTCCCACCACCATTTGATCCAAAGGCCATTTCATCTCACCACTGATGGGTAGGGAGGGAGTCCCTCCATAGCACACAGGCAAGAGTCAGTCTGTCTGTGCATTTGCCAGGTGTACAACGATGTCTTCGCATTCCTATTTGTCTGATTACATTCATGGCTCTTGTAGCCAGTTGCATGATACACCCCTGCCAAGCCTTTTTCCAAGGATACTAGGAAAGGGCTCAGTGATAGTGCCATAAGGCATGTCTCGATGCAACAGTGCCAATTTCGTCTAGTAGTGAAGTTATCATATTGAGATCAAAGCCATAGTTGGCACCACAGGCAGATGCATGAACAGATCCTGCTTTCATGCCAAAAATTAGTTCTCTTCCTCACGTCATCATTCATCAACTCAACGACTTATAGACCTGGGGATACTTTCATCTGCAAAAGGAAGCATTGTTGAGTAACATGTTCTTTAATTTATTTCCCTAAGTTCTATACATTCCGAGATATTGAGGTGTGAAAACAAGCCATTTCTGTGAAATTGTCCATAATGAGGTGAGGACTGCATTAAAAATATCCCGGCATTCAGGGGTTTGATATTACGTCGTTTCCTGCTCATTCCTTCTTTACATTTATTATCCTCTGTTCTCTGTATTCCTACTGTATGTTCTGTTTCTCTCACTTCTCACTCTGCTCAGCACCACAGACCATTTAAGAGCCATGCGTGACTTCCATGGTGCTTCAACTCTTTATTAGAATAGGATATTGTATATTAATTTTCCTTGCTATATTTACACAATTTATCTAGCTGTAAGGAGAAGTACTCTTAGCTGAGTGGTGAGGGCATCTCTGTCGTCTAACGCTGATGGAGTACTGTTTTAAATAAGACTAATACCAATGTGTATTTTATTACTTTGTGTGTGTGTGTGTGTGTGTGTGTGTGTGTGTGTGTGTGTGTGTGTGTGTGTGTGTGTGTTCTTACCTAAATGTTCTTACCTAACTGTA
The DNA here is from genome assembly GCF_032717465.1 of Coenobita brevimanus. Classification (NCBI taxonomy): domain Eukaryota; kingdom Metazoa; phylum Arthropoda; class Malacostraca; order Decapoda; family Coenobitidae; genus Coenobita; species Coenobita brevimanus. The sequence continues at coordinate 26,324,266 of NC_137025.1, forward strand.
TCTATACAGGAATGAGTCAAGCTCATACTTTCCCGTGTATTAAACCATTTTATCATACATATCCTTAAACTAATGAATAATTTTGGCACACACTACTGTACTTCATTCGTTGGTGCATTCCACTGATCAATTGCTGCATTTGGGAAACTGAATTTCCTTAAGTCTTTGTCACCTCTCGTTTTATGCACCTTTTTGCAGAGTCCTCTTGCTGATGCATCCACATAGGTTATATACTCATTGACTGGTGTGTGTGAGAGAGAGAGAGAGAGAGAGAGAGAGAGAGAGAGAGAGAGAGAGAGAGAGAGAGAGAGAGAATGACTGGCTACTGCATTTTCTTATGGCCAGTTTACAGTTTTGAAAAATGTTGATCTATTAAATATACTAGAACTCCACACTGTGTAGGACCACAAATGACCTTCCTCTGACACCACAATATCGTCTGTCCAGCACCTGTTCTGAATGCTGCCATGCACATTGAGATGTAAAGCTCCGTGTCCTTTTCAGGATACTGAGAATAATACACCGTATGATTTGTGTCAAATATGCTGTTTGAATGCATAATGGTAACGTAATGTCCCCTCTTGTTCTGTAAAATCCCCACTCTTTCAGATGTTGTTTCCATGGTAACGGGAAACTATATGCACTGATTCGCAGGAAGCTCTGGTTAACTGATATCAATACACTTACTGCTTGCCTTTCATAATTTATTATATCAAAACATCTACCACATAAAATTAGTCGTCTCTTATATCGTCAAGAGTCATCATGTAAATTTTATGAAAGTTCTGATACACTGCATCATCAACCGAGATGTGATTAGCCTGGTGCCGGGGGTTGCCTCACAAGTAACAACTCCAGCTCACCAAGACACAGCAGCCCCACACGAAAACTCCTCCATGAATACTCACGACAAGCTAGCATTGGCCGAAAGGATAGTAGGCATGATGGAAAATGGGATGTCGCCTACCCAAACTGCAAGGAAACTTGAAATTATTCGCAGTAAATTATATGAGTGGATATGGAGTTGGGAGGAAAAAGGTAACCTCAAAAATTAACCAGTACTGGAAATACTAGGAAAACAGCTACAGAGGACGGACAGAGACTATTTTTTTAACGCAAAAAAGAAGGAACTAAAGGCCAGGAGTGCAAACCGTTCCTTCCAAGAAAAAACAAAAACAATACAAGAGAGAGCCATATTAAAGATCCGTTCATTTCAAGATGCCTGGACACACTACTTTGAAAGATTAGAGATCATAGGAAGTAGGAAATACAGACAGAGGGAGATAGTTCCAGAGTTGACCTGTTGTATAAATGAAGGACTGGGAGTAACGGTTAACTCTTGCATTAGAGAGTTGGACAGAAAAGGGATGAGAGTTTCGTGCTAGATGGGTGCTATGCACCCGTCCTAGAGGTGGAAGGATGCAAGCAGACAGTTTAGAAGAGCAGTGACCATTGGGGTAGCGATACAAAAGAGATAAAGATACAACAGTGCGGCAAAGACATCGAGGTTGCAGGGAGCCAGTAAGAAGAGGAGAGTTGATGAAATGAAAAGACTTTGACTCCACCCTACTGAGAAGAGCTCTATGTGGGGAGCCTCCCACACATGAAAGTTGTACTCTAAACAGGGGCGAATAAAACCTGTGTATGAAGTCAACTGTGCAGGGGTAAAGAAGGTACGAAGTCGGCTTAGCACACCTAATCTCTTGGAAGCAGATTTTACAAGGGATGCAATATGATCTTTCCAAGATAAGTCCCGAGTGAATGAAACCCCAAGCATGTTCAAGGATGATGCAGGATTGAGCTGGATATTATTAAACATTAGTGGGTACTCCTGTGGAAAATTGTGTTGGGTTGACAGGTGTAAAATCTGAGTTTTTGATGCATTAAAAACAACCAGATTATTTTTACCCCAGTAAAAGATACGAGCCAAGTCAGACATTAGGTGTGCCATAGCCTCATCTCCCATTTGCTGAAGTAACTGCTGAGATGGACATTGCGGGAACCGAATGGAAAGGTGAAGGGTGGAATCATCAGCATACGAGTGGTTAGGGTTAGATGTACAACTTAGAAGGTCATTGATGAATAAAAGGAAGAGAGTTGGTGACAGGACAGAGCCTGAGGAACACCACTGTTGATAGATCTAGGAGAAGAACGATGGCCGTCTACAACAGCGGCTATAGAACTACCAGAAAGGAAGCTATAGATGAAGCCACAGATAGAAGGATGGAAACCGTAAGAAGGTTGGAAATTAAAGATCTATGCCAGACTCAATCGAAAGCCTTTGAATTGTCAAGTGCAATGGCAAAGCTTTCGCCAAAGTCCCGAAAGGAGATGACCAGAAGTCTGAAAGGTAGGTGAGAAGATCGCCAGTGGACGAAACCCATACTGACGATCAGAAAGAAAGTTGTGATAGGAAAGATGCTTTAAAATTTTTCTGTTAAGAACTGACTCGAAAACTTTTGAGACACAGGATCGTAAAGCAGTTGGTCGATAGTTAGAGGGTTGGAAATGATCACCCTTCTTTGGGACTGGCTGAACGAGAGCAAACTTCCAGCAAGAAGGAAAGGTACAAGTTGACAGACAAAGGCGAAAGAGTTTACCTAGGCAAGATGTAAGCACCGAAGAACAGTTCTTCAGGACAACAGGAGGGACTCCATTAGGCCCATATGCCCTGTTAGTATTGGGGCTAGTGATGGTAGGAAATACTTCAGCAGAAGAAATCTTAATGTCAGCCACGAGGAAGTCAGAGGGGGGAAGTGATGGAAGAAGAGCACCGGAATAGTCTCAGGTGGAATTGGGGGAGAAAGTCTGAGCAAAGAGATCTGCTTTATCAGTAGAAGTAATAGCTACAAAGCCATAAGAATAGAAAAGTGGAGGGAAGGATGATGAAGTAAAGTTGTTAGAGAGGTTTTTGGCAAGGTGCCAGAAGGAGCGGGAAGAATTCTAGTTGGAAAGTTGAGAGCATTTAGTACGGATGTAATTATTTTTAGCACAGCTAAGAACAGCCTTAGCATGATTCCGGGCAGAAACATAAATAAGATGTGATTCAGGGGTGGGCTGGCTCTGGTAACTTGTATAGGCCCTCTCCTTGTTGTGGACCCCATTAAAACAAGCGTGATTAAACCAAGGCTTTCTTGCATTAGTCAAAGGATATGAGAAAGGAATGTATGCTTCCATGCCCAAGAGAATAACCTCCGTAATGAGCAAGGCACACACAGATGGCTCTTGGCCATGGAAGCAATGATCATTCCAGGGAAAATCAAAGAAGTACTGCTGGAGGGCCTCCCAATCTGCAGCTCCAAAGTGCCACAGACGACGTTTCTTTGGGGGGTCCACAGGCCATACTAGAGTGATAGGATAGGTTAAGGTAATAAGAGTGTGATTGGAGGAACCCAACAGAGTGGAAAGATTAACAGTGTAAGCAGAAGGATTAGTTGTAAGGAAGATGTCAAGTAAGTTGGAGCTCTCTCCAAGGCAGTCAGGGATACAGGTAGGGTGCTGTACAAGCTGCTCTAGGTCATTAAGGATAGAAAAGATGATGTAGGCTTGTTCACCAGGTGGATCAGTGAAAGGAGAGGAGAGCCAAAGGCAGTGGTGAACATTGAAATCTCCTCGAATGGAGATTTCTGAGAAAGGAGAAATGGATAGAATGTGTTCCATCACAGAAGTACAATAGTCAAAGAATTCTTCATAGTCAGTAAAATTAGGAGATAAGTAAACAGCTCAGTTATATATAGTCAGAGAATGACAAGAAAGCTGAAGCAAGAGAGTAGAGAATTCAGAAGAATCAAGTTCAGGAACATGAGAGCAAGATAAATCACTGCATACATATACACAACAGCCACCTTTGGCATTGAAATGAGTATAGAGAAGGTAGGAGGAAACAGAAATGGGTTTGCTGTCAGTTGCCTCAGACAACTGAGTCTCTGTCAAGAAGAGATGGTGAGGTTTAAAGGAGAAGAGGTGGTGTTCGACAGAGAGAAAGTTAGAGGAAAGGCAGTGAATGCTGCAGAAATGAATAAGTAAGTCAGACAGTGATTCCAAGCATCTCTCTGAGTCGTCACCGGGAGAGGGGCGGATGGTGGGGGAATTTATGTCTCCCCCCCCCCGGGGACTCCAAGGCATGATTTATTAATGCCATATTTCTTTCTTAATTTTGAAAAGGAAGTATATTGTGTACTGTGCATGTAGTTTGGTGATGACAGTTAGAGAAACTTGTACTGGAGAGCATGCTGGCCTACTCTCCGTGTTACTGAAGCACAGAAAAAGTTCAGCAAAGGCGGATGGTTAGGAATTAGTCCCGAGGGCTGATGAAACGGGAGCTCCAGCAGTTATATGAGCAGTTATATACAATAACTTTTTCACAAACGCCGTGGCAGTTATAAATGAAGTAAATCTTCAGATATCATCAGAGACTGCGATTTGAAGAATGCCACAAAGGCGAAGTTTACCGACCGACTTCGCCGGTTCGTCTTCAGTTCGCACAGGAACATGTGAACACTAGCCCTGATTTCTGGTGAATTCATGTTCTCTGGCGAGAAATCTTTCTCGTCTACACTGCATGAGACTTCACTGCTGGAGAAGGAAGTCATTAGGTAACCAGTTATAAATGAAATTATTGATCTATCGGCACACCTGCAATATAACTGACATGTTCTATCAGCATATTCACTATTATTGGCTGTTATGTCATCCCATTCAGAGTAGTTATAATTGACATGTTATGTCAACATAAAGTATTATCGAAATACAAGTCAACACATTCTTAATGTTACTTACATTTAACATTCACAGCATTATTGACCTGTTGTCACCATATTCACAATACTGACCTCTTATATTAACATTCACGATATTACTGACCTATTATATTAACACTCACGGTATTATTGACCTGTTAGATCAACACATTCACAGCATTACTGACGTACCATAGCAAACTTAGTATTATTGACCTATCAACACATTCACATTACTATTGACTCAGTTCAACATATATAGTGTTACTGACCTGTTGTCAACATATTAACAACATTATTGACTAACTCAACCTACTTACACAGTTGTTGACCTGATATATACCAACACATCTACTTCATTGTTGACCTGTTCGTGTAAGAACATTCACCTACCAGTGTAAATTCAAACACCTTATACCAGGAATGGGTGACAGAAATTCGCCTCCATATCACCCAGTCACCGTGTTTCAAGGTGCCTTCCGTCCACTTCACACAACTTTTACTGAAATACCTCCACTCCAACATTCTCCTTCCCGACCTCCCCCTCCTCCACTCCCCTTCCATCTCACTCACATACTTACCTAGTCAGTTTCGTCTGTCTCCAAGTTTGTCACGTGGCCAAACCATCTCTGCATACTATAACACTTTCCAGTACATTCACAATAAACACCACAACTCTCTCTCTCTCTCTCTCTCTCTCTCTCTCTCTCTCTCTCTCTCTCTCTCTCTCGCTTCACGTGAATCATAGGTTATGCTAATGCTACCCTACCCAGTCATGACTTGTCATTCCAGTGCAAGGAAAGAAAAATATTTTATGTCCCACAGATATGCCAGACAACGCATAAACGAAAACATAAGAAGTAGCCACATTATCTGTAACGTGTGGGGTTGAGTTGCCTGTGTGGTGTTGAAGAGGAAAGTAAGAACAAGGGAAGAGTCACCATGGACCAGTGCTAGGAGATACTCGAGGAAGTAATGTTACTCAATGTGCAGGCTTATGGACTCCCATTTCCTGGGAGAATACTTTTCATGTGGGACAACTGTCCAGTTCATACCGGAAGAATTTTAAAAGATGATTTGAGGAATAGGCAGACATACAACTAATTGACTGTCCCAGCAACAGTTGTGATCTCACCACTATTAAAAATATCTGGGCAAACATCGTCAACGACTGGAAGCCTGCACAAGAGAGGACATCAAGGAAATTAATGAATCGTGGTGAATGAGTGTGAAGTGATGAGAAGGAAGCCACAACTTGTATACAACTATGTTGTCTCCTTACCACAGCGGGTGCAAAGCGTTGTTCAAAACAAGGGTGGGTGGACACGGTACCAGGCAATACGTCGAGGAATATTATTGTTCCCTATCAGGTCCATAGTTCACGTGTCACTAAGAATACCTTCTTCCTCCCTATTTGTAAGTGATAAAATAGTATGGCGAGAGACAGTTCTCTTTGGGAATGGCCTACCCAGTATCTTTCATGCTTGTTAGCCTTTCCCTGAAAGGTTGCAGACAGGCATATTGGTGTGTAATATAGTGTATATATATATATATATATATATATATATATATATATATATATATATATATATATATATATATATCTAGGCTGCTTCCCCCAAGGAAAGGGAGGTAGCCGAGACAGGACGACACACTCCCTATTTACTCATCCATTCAAACCCATTCATTCGCATCTTAGCCCCGGAGGGGAGAAGGGACAGATCCTCACCGCATCACACTGCACAAAAGGGTCAACTGCGCGGTACAATCAGTGACATCCGGAACAGGGCCCAACAGCAGAGCTGGTTTACCCCTGCCACATCATAATCGACCCATCCCCTTACCCGCACCTGACCTGACTAGCTGATCAGACCAAATGTGGGAATATATCCACTCGGGGCTGCGTCATCATTTATTCATTCACACTTTCTCTCCATTTATTTCTGTCACGCACTGCTACTCTTCCTTGCTCAACAGACATCCCTCTCGCATCCAGGGCTCTCTTCACACTGTCCATCCATCCTATTCGTAGTCTCCCTCTCAGCCTTACACCTCTCACATCAGATCTAGTTATCTTTTTCGCTCATTATCCATTCTCTCCATATGCCCAAACCATCGCAACACCCTCTGCTCAACTCTACCAGCCATCTCCCGAACAACTCCAGTTCTCCTTCGCACTTCATCATTTCGCACTCAATCCATACGTGTCACTCCACACATACTCCTCAGACACCTCATCTCCATTACATTCAAACTTTTCCTCTCTGCTACACCCATATTCCATGTTTCAGCCCCAAATAACGCTGTCGGTACCACAACACCTTCATATAGCCTTCTCTTTACATCCATTCTAAGCGAACGACATCTAAACACTTTTTTCATTCCTCCCAGCACCTTACCTACTTCATTCATTCTAAACTTCACTTCTGCATCTATTCTTCCATCCACAGCAACGTGTGACCCTAAATATTTAAAACACTCTACCTCCTCAAGCAAGTCACCATTCAAAACTATATTCATCCCCCTACCATCTACCAACCTTGTACACTTCATCACTTTACTCTTATTTTCATTTACTTTCAATTTCCTCCTTTCACACACCCTTCCAAACTCCTGTACCAAGTGTCTCAATCTCTCCTCTGAATCAGTCACCAGTGCAGTATCATCTGCAAACAGAAGCTGCTTCAGATTCCACTCTCCACCATCAACATTCACCAGACTCAGACCTCCACCTAACACTCTTGCATTCACCTCCCTTACAACACCATCCACATAAATATTAAACAACCAAGGGGATATCACACATCCCTGTCGCAGCCCCACTCTCACGGGAAACCAATCACTCACAGCATTTCCCACTCTTACACACGCTCTACTATTTACATAAAAACTTTTCACCCTTTTTAGTAACCTTCCATCAAGTCCATATAATCTTAAAACAGTCCACAAATCCTCCCTATCAATTCTATCATACGCTTTCTCTAAATCCATGAATGCCCGAAACACAACCTTACCTTTCGCTAAATACTTTTCACACACTTGTCTCACAGCAAACACCTGATCCACGCATCCCCTCCCTCTCCTAAAGCCACATTGCTCATCACCAATCACTCTCTCTGTACGCTCTCTAACTCTCATAATTAACACTCTACCATACACCTTACCTACAACACTCAACAGACTTATACCCCTAAAGCTAGTACATTCATACTTATCACCCTTGCCTTTATACAACTTGACCACACAAGCGCTTGCCCAGTCAATTGGCACCATACCTTTCACAAAGGACACATTCAACAATCTTACTAACCAGTCAACAATAGTCACTCCACCACCCTTCAGGCATTCCACAGCACACCCATCCATACCTGCAGCTTTCCCTGTTTTCATCACCTTTACTGCCTTCTCCACTTCCTCCTTCATGATCAAAGAATCATGCAACTCTCCCAGCACATTTATTCCTTGCACCCTTCCATCTGCCACAATTTCAGCCACCCTTTCCTCCTCTACATTTAACAATCTTTCAAAATACTCTGCCCATCTCTTCCTTACTGCATCCATCTCAATTAACATCCTTCCATCCTCTGCTTTTACTCGCTCTTCCTTCCCAGACTCTCCCTTTCGCACCCTATTCACCTCCTTCCAGAACATTTTTTTATTTCTTATATATATATATATATATATATATATATATATATATATATATATAGAGAGAGAGAGAGAGAGAGAGAGAGAGAGAGAGAGAGAGCCTCTGTGGTACAGTGGTAAAGTGTGCGTTTTCGTACACTGAAGAATGAGGGTTCGCGCCCCACCAGGGTAAAGTATGCTTGCACCCAGTCGGTTTCCACGGGCCAATTACACTTGGTTCACAGACTACACACACATCCAAAGCCATTCCAACATTACAATTACGCTTACAAGCACTTTTCACCCTACCTACAATCTCTACCAGACAGCCTAAGCCACTTGGTAGAGATACATTGGATGCATTGTCCCCACTTCTGTCTGGATAGGCCGGTCCTGCAGTGGACACTCAAACGGCTGATGAGATGAGATTATATATATATATATATATATATATATATCTATATATATATATATATATATATATATATATATATAAATGTGTGTGTTTGTGTGTGTGTGTGTGTGTGTGTGTGTGTGTGTGTGTGTGTGTGTGTATTTACTTGTTTACCTATTTACCTACTTGTAGTATACAGGAATTGAGCAATGCTCGTGTTGTCCCGTCTCCATATCCACAATTATCAAGTCTACTTTTACACACATAAATGATTTTCGCCTGCACCACCTGTTCGTCTAGTCGTTCCAAATATTTATTTATTTACCTAATATACCTAATTGTGATATACACGAAATGTGCTATGCTCGTGGATTCCCGTCACTGTTTCTCAGTAAGTCAGATTTAGTATTAAACTCGTTTAAGTTTTTAGACTGGACGATCTCTTTGTCCAGGCTATTCCACAGGTCTATACTTCTATAAAGAAAACTATATTTCTTGATATCCTTCAAGCAGCTTGACTTCTTTAGTTTCATTCAATGTCCTCTTGTTGCTCTCTTATCCCATGTAAACAGATCTTCTCGGTCAGTTTTATCTACTCCTATCATGGTCCTGAACACTGAAATCATGTCTCCCCTCTTTCTCCTTTCCTCTAAGGAAGGCAAATCCAGCTTTTCCAGCCTCTCTCTTTATGACAGATCTGCCAGACTGGGGACCATCATGGTTGCTGTTTTTTGTGTTCTTTCAATCTTGTTTATATTTTTCTTTTTGTGTGGAGACCACACTACCGCTGCATATACTAACCTGGGGCGGATCATGGCCAGTACCATTTTTTTCATCATCTCCTCATCCATATAATGAAATGCTACTCTTACGTTAGTGGAGTTTATACGTCTCTCTATCTTGTTAATATGTGTTTCAGGTGACAAACTATCTTGGACCATGTCACAGGGGGATGTGCGTTTATATATTAAAAATGCTTAGATGTTGCTTGAAAATAGAGACAAAGAATTGACTTGTGGAAATCAAGCAGTAAGTTTTACTTTATGCCGGCTTACTTCGCCGATTCTCTAAGGACGAGAATTTATAAACTTTCTCAACAGTACAGAGCAGAGACTAATTACTCACGAGTGCTGTTTGTAGCACTGTTAGCCTCTCGAGAAAGTGACTCCACCCCTGACAATCAATAACTAATGCTAATAATAATAAATAGGTTCTTGCCGGTGCATTATCTTTTGGCTGGCACAACGGATTTAAGCTTGAAACAAAAGAACTGGCCTTAGTACCAGTAATGAATAATGTAAAGCATTTGTGCAAACTAGGAGCGGCAACTAAAATAAGCTTAACATGGAGAAATGAAACACAAGTTTAACCACATTAATCTCAAAGAAAAAGAACTGTAAATTTATTAATTACAATGAAATAAATTTACGTTACATGAGTTTCAAAAATGCATTCAAAATAACAAGGAGAATACACTCACCCCTCATTCAAAAACTAACACTTGAAGCTAGAAAAAACGAAAAGAAATACTGGTCAGTGGAGAGGAGCTGAGCGAAATGAACTAGGCACCTGTGCAGGACATCAGATGCTGCAATTCGCTAAACCCTCTTCACCAATTTACCGTCTAGGTGGAGATTCAGGAACAGTGAGCGGGTCCTACTCTTGCGACGATCCAAACCTGACTAACTTCAAAATATGAAAGAGGGCGGGGGATGGCCGTGTTCGAACTTCAATGGTCAACTTATAGAAAGTGAGCGATATACGCTCACAATAAATTACTCAGTGAAGGCTCTAATGTCGTGCATAAGAATTATCACTTGTGAAACAGTGAGAAATGTTCTGAAAACCATCTGATTGGAGTAAATACGAAGATGGTTGAACTGAGTGATGCCCAGTGGGAATTCCAGTAGAGTTCGTGGTTTTCCCGCTTACGTACTCTGTCACAAATTTATAAATATGCTCGCGTGAATTCGTGACATTATGCCCCATCAAAATCAAATTTTTCTTTAGAAAAATTTTCTATACACATACATATAAATCCTAACCCAGTCACACAAGATTCACACTGTGGTGTGTGTACTACCCTGCTACAGGAGAAAATCACAGTCGCCCTCGAGCATAAAAAACTTGTATTTACATTAACAGAAGGAAGCTTGAGGAAAAACTCCGTGACGACGGTGAAAAAATCTTGTACTCAGGTCAAACTGAGCAAAAAGTTCGCTACATTTACATTAAGAACTAATTGTTATGTAGCGTGATGTATGTAATTCACGGTGTAGGTGTGACAGTTGTGGTGTAACTGTGCCTACGTGTAAAATTATGTAATACAAATCAATAGTAAATAATGATAACAAGGTAGAAGAGAAGAGGCAGCAGCATGCGGCAGAGACTATCAGCTGATCTCCATGACAAAATTGCTACACCCGCCAACTGCACCTGCGAAAGCAATCAAGGTGGAGCATCAAAATTGTCAGTGTGACAATCTTTATTAAATTACAATTTCTCTGCCTAGTAGTCAGTATGTACGCTACAAAAAGTACGCCCTAGTGGAAAATTTTAAGTGACAGCCAAGCTTTGTACATTCGAGGTCACCGTTATTTTCGTATTGGATACATTATTAACCAGGAAACGTGGTCAGACTGAGCAAAAAGACTGTGTGCTGTGCAGGACATCAAACACTGCAATTCGCTAAGCCAAGAGACCCAGTATACTGGTTAAACCCTAAACCTACATTATTGTTAACCAGGAAATGTGGTCAAACTGAGCGAAAAGACTGGGCGCCTGTTCAGGACATCAAACGCTGCAATTCGCTAAGCCAAAGGACCCAGTTTACTGGTTAAACCCTACTCTACACTTGCAATTAACATTGGCAAGCTAAGAATTCCTACGCAATCTCGGGCAGGTCACATTTTAACACCCACCGTGGGTATGAACACTCTGGATAATGTGCATTCTCTGGGAATCCTCAGAGAGGCCCACAGCTCGAGACATCACAAGGTTATTCAAACACAGCCTCGGATTGTCCCTGTGGGGTTCTCGAACTTCCCCCTTAACCTACGGTATATATGTACAGTCACCGCCCAAAGTAAATACCCCAGGACCGCCGTAGCCAGCGCCGTAACAGGGTTGTGCGTCCGAACACATCCCCCTCCAATATAATAGTAGACGATGATCTCGGATCATGCTATCTCAGAATCGTTCTCATATTCGAGACGTTATCGATCTTACCACATACCGTCAGTCATCACGACGGGCTCAGGATGCGTCAGAGGTGAGAACGGGAAGGTAAGCAGCAGTGAGACATGCTTGTTTGAGTAATATATTAAGCCATCTGTTTGCATACAAGCGAAAACCATAACCCAAAACATTTATTCCTGCTCACTGGTTGCATTTAATGTTTTGTTGCGTCTTCACACATGGTCATTGCAATGTCTTGTTCCCTTCCCAGCTGGATGTGCAACACTCCTACGGGACCTTCGTCACTTTCCTGGTCTCTCTTGTGTTGCTTCAGCATAATCCTAGCGCTTCATGTGATATATATTTACGTAAGTAGTGGTATTTAGAGTTGTTGAAAAAAAAAAAAAAAATTACATTGGGTGCTTTTTCTATATTTCCAGTGCATCCACCAGGTAGCAACATACTTTTATTGTAGGACATAACATGCGACATTGTTATGATGTTATATCTGCAAACGTCTGCTCTGTGTAAAAGTGGGTGCATGATAATGATGATCACAAATACAGTGTTGAAATTAAATGTTACTTTATCTGCAGGAAAATGGTAATACCTCCACTTCGGCAGCCAAGTATCCGGGACAACAGGCCAGCAGTGATATCGAGAAGGATGATGATAGTTGGCTGCTACATGGCTGGGCAAGGCATACATGAGATAAGCCGTAGTATGGGCATCAACAGGAAAACTGTACAGAAATGGGCGAGACGGTATCAGGAGGAAGGTCACGTCAAAACCAGGCCTAGATGTGGACGGCCAAGGGTGACATCCCCTGATGATGACAGGCGAGTGGTGGAGGCTGCAGAGCAGAATCCATTAAATACGGCTACTGCCTTGACCCAGGATGCGGGGATGCCTTGCAGCGTAGTAACAACACGGAGACGACTGAAAGAAGCCGAGCTGCAGTGTCATGTGCCAGCACAGAAGGAAAAGTTGTCTGAAGTCAACAAAATGCATCGTTTACGATTTGCTAATCAGTTTGTCAATGAACCAGTAGAATTTAGGCGCAGTGTGATCTTCACAGATGAGAAATCCTTTTCATCAGTTTCGGCAGATAATCATCACTGTTGGCGCCGCATTGGCACAAGGTATGAGGCCCAGAACATTCAGGAACAAAGCAGAAGTGGCCGTGTTGCTGTGTCCTTTCATGGGTGGATGTGGTATGGAGGGCTTGGTGAACTAGTGCCGATAGAGGGCCATTTAACGGGACAGCAGTATGTAAATATTTTGGAGACTTCTTTATTACCAGCAATTCGTATGTATGCAATTCCAGAACCCCTTCCAATTAGGTTAGTTCAGGATCGCTCACCAATTCACACCAGCCACATTGTGAGGGATTGGTTCAATACACATCCTGAAATTCTGTTGATCGACTGGCCTAGTAAAGGTGCTGATCTCAATCCCATTGAGAACCTTTGGGCAATTATGGTGCAGTGGTGGGAAGTGGAGGAGAAGACGCGGGCGTGTGTGGAAAGGAGGGCAAGAGAGAGATGGGAAGAGATGAGAGGGCAGCCAGACGTTTGCAGTAGATTGACAGATTCTCTTCCAAGCAGGCTGCTCAAGGTCATTGAGGCACAGGGAGGCTGGAGCAAATACTAGTGTGTATTGAAACTTTATACATAGGTAATAGAATTATTATATTGGTGCAATACATGACATGTTTTCACTACCACATGATTGTAAAGGATCCTTATGAGTTTGTGGCAATTATTACAGAATACTTTTTGATTGCTGACATTGTTCACAAAAACTAGAGTTTGTGATAGCGGAACTAAATATTCATTTACTTAATTATATTACCTCCCTGCATCATTCCTTCCTTTCTCTGGCTTCTAGAAATAGCTAAAATAGTCTTATCGTAATAATCTGCCATGCATTATACACCCATGAAAAAAAAAACTATCCTCACTAAGGATAAACTGGCTTATGTGGCACAGGAGACTAAAACATCCAGTCCATCACCACTCTTACTCATCACTTCCAGCCGTTAATTGAGAAGGATGCACCTCAGGGAAATATGACCTATTAACATCCACATCGGCCACCATAGAGCGACACCACTACCCATTAGTTCGTTCACACCTTATTGTTTCAGCGTGGTATACACATTATGTGTTTTGTTAATTAACAGCTTTCATAATTACAACACTCCTGAGACTAATTCCAATGAGCACTTCGCTACACATTCCGAACCAAGTGGCGCCATACGGATGAGAGAGAGAGAGAGAGAGAGAGAGAGAGAGAGACAGAGAGAGAGAGACAGAGACAGAGAGAAAGGCAGAGAGACAGAGACAGAGAGAAAGGCAGAGAGACAGAGACAGAGACAGAGAGACACAGAGACACAGAGGGAGAGAGGGAGAGAGAAGGAGAGGGGGAGAGAGAGGGAGGGAGGGAGGGAGGTCGGGGATGTATAGCAACCCCGTTATGGGGCTACCCGTTCTGACATCTGATGCCTTCTGAGCCCGTCATGATGACTGACGGATTGTGGTAGGTTCGATAACGTATCAAATATGAGAACGATTCTGAGATAGCACGATCCGAGATCATCATCTACTATTATATTGAAGGGGGATGTGTTCGGACGCGCAACCCTGTTACGGCACTGGCTACGGCGGGCCTGGGGTACTTACTTTGGGCGGTGACTGTACATACAGGTCCTGGACGTAATGTATCCTGTGGGACCAATGGGCGAGACATAAGATCTGCACCCACATTACCACTGCCCTGCCTCTCAACTGCTTCAGAGATTATGGGTGTGGATTCAAACGGCACAGGAAGGACATGTCCCTGATTGGTGGTACGTGGACACATTGCAGGAACGCACAAAACTATCTATTTCTGGTCCCATTCCTGGCCAGAAAAAGTCAGCACGGGTGCGGCTTTGGGTTTTCCTTCTGCCCAGGTGACCTCCTGAGGCTGAAAAATGACCCCATTCTAACACTGCTTGGCAATACATAGCGGGAACGACAAACTGCGGTCGAACCTCACCTTGGGGTGTCCGTGACTCACGGTACAGTCGTCATTGTTTACGAAGAAACCTGGCTTGACCTCCCCGTGAATACTTTATCACTCTACCCTTTTGTTTCTTCCGCACGGCAGCAAGCATCGGGTCAGAATGTTGTTCTTGAACAACATCTTGGCTATAAATCAGATCTTGCAGCGATGCAATTGTCATAGAGGTGACACAGTTTGGAGCCTCAGTGATGGCTCGTGTTACTGCAGCCAAAGTCTGAGTAGCGTCATCTACGGTGCAACTATATTTGGCACCTGGAATGTTACCTATGATAAGGTCAAACAAAGTGTCTGGCATGACAACTGCGACTGTCATACCAGTGTAAAATGCCACCTGGTTAAGTGCCTCAGGGAACAATCTCACTGATCCATCAATAAGCTTAACTTGGATCTGTCGACCTGTGTACTCCTCAGGCCGAACTAGACTCTGCCTGACAGAGCAACCTAGGAACCATTGTCTCTCAGGATCTTTACAGGAATGCCTCCCACAAACCCTGGCTGAACAAGGAAGGCACTGTCACCTGTGGGAGGGCCTGTGGAAGAAGTAGCCAGCCACTGATGAGGGTGCTGAATGAATGATGCGGCAAACATGGTGCCCTGAGAATTACATACCTGAGGGGTCGTACGCACCGTCTGGGGAGATGGAGCGTTGACCTCCTGTGGCAGAGTGTTCACTGTCGCTGGGGGACTAGCGAACTGTGGGGAAGTACCTGTAGTGCTAGGGATGACACCACCGTACTGCTGTTGAGGAATAAAGGCTGAGTTCGCCTCCTGCCTCCGATTCACTTGGGCTGGTGCTGAAAAGGATTGTCCTGACCTTTGGTTCCGTGGCTGATACTGCTTGAAATACCGGTACTGCAGCTGGTTAGGGTTCTGCATGTCGTACTGCTTCCACTCAGGTTTCTGGGTATTTTGCCCCTGGTCCTTCTTCTGTGGTTTGTTTGGCCCTTGGCCATTATTCTGAGAATGGCCTTGTTGCTGGGGTTCAGTCTGAGATGGTTTCCCAGATTTGTCAGCTTTCCTGTTCCAGGTGTGTTGCTTACGAGTTTGATACCTGTATGCAGTGAAGAATGCATCAGCCTTCTCCACCATTTGGCTGGCATCCCTTACCTGGCAGATCTTAAGCTGAGCCATAAGATTAGCAGGCCATGGCTTTTCTAGCTGCGTGCGCAGCATAAGGTCGATTATCCCCTCATGCGTGGAAGGAGTTTCATCTTTCTCCATCCACTCATCTAAGTAAACAGTAAGCTGATCAAGAAACTGAATGGCAGTCTCTTTTTCTTGCAAACGCGCCCTCATAAACTGACTTTTGGCATCGTCAGCTGTGAGACCATACGTTTTAACGAGTACGGCCTTCATCATCTCATACATGAGATTGTCTCCACGAATTCTGTGGAGAATATCGAGGACAGGGCCCTCAAACAAGCTAAGAAACTGGAGTCACTTAGCTGCCTCATCCAGCTGGTACAGCTGAGCCATGTCTCTGAAACGAGCTATGAATGGCTTGATTCACTCGCCTTCCTTGTATGGAGGAAGCTTGATGTGTGGGGTCGCCAGAACATGTGCGGGGAGAGCGCTCGTGGAGCTTGGGTTAGCTGCACCAGATGTGTCTGAAGCCAAGGAGTCTCACTTGGGCCTCAGCATCTCAAGTTCATGTCTCTCATGTGCCTTGTGCTCGGCACGTTCATGTTCTCGCTCTCTCTCTCGTTGTTCTAGCTCGTATTCACGTTCTTTCTCTCGTTGTTCTCTCGTATTCGCGTTGTTTTTTCTCGTATTCGCATTGTTTTTGCTCATGTTCACGTTCTCTCTCGCGTTCCTCGCGCTGTTCCTGCTCATGTTCGTGTTGAATTCTACACTCTTCACGAGCAACATTCTCACGTTGCTGCTCGTAACTAAACCGAGAGAGGACGTAGTCCTTTATTTGTTTGGGGTCGCTAAGCCCCATATCTTTGGCTTCCTGTACATAGATATTAGTAGTCATGATGCTAACTCAACTATGGCTGAGTAAACTAAAGACTAAGCACTGACTGCTGTTTTGCAGAGAAATACCAATAATCAAGAGTAAAGATTATAAGCACAGGTTGGTGGTTACCAGTTTTATTTAGTTAAACTGATAAGGAATGAAGATAAAAAAAACAATTGACTGTGAAAAGTACTACGTAAAATTAATAGTAATATAGTGCCTATAGACTTTAATGATATATACCTAAGTGTGAGTGAGTGAGTATTATCTCGGCTTTAATGATAAATACCTAAGTGTGAGTGATTGAGTATTATCTCGTTAATAACTTTAGAGTTAGGAGTTAATATCCTGGAATGAGGTCGCCAGATGTCATGGGGGGATGTGAAATTATATATTAAAAATGCTTACATGTTGCTTGAAAATAGAGACAAGGAATTGACTTGTGGAAATCAAGCAGTAAGTTTTACTTTATGTCGGCTTACTTTGCCGATTCTCTAAGGACGAGAATTTATAAACTTTCTCAACAGTACACAGCAGAGACTAATTACTCACGAGTGCTGTTTGTAGTACTGTTAGCCTCTCGAGAAAGTGACTCCACCCCTGACAATCAATAACTAATGCTAATAATAATAAACAAGTTCTTACCAGTGCATTAACTCCTGGCTGGCACAACGGATTTAAGCTTGAAACAAAAGAACTGGCTTAAGTACCAGTAATGAATAATGTAAAGCGTTTGTGCAAACTAGGAGAGGCAACTACAATAAGCTTAACGTGGAGATATAAAACGCGAGTTTAACTACATTAAGCTCAAAGAAAAAGAACTGTAAATTTATTAATTACAATGAAATAAATTTACGTTACACGAGTCTCAAAAATGAATTCAAAATAACAAGGAGAATACACTCACCTGCTCATTCAAAATCTAACACTTAAAGCTAGAAAAAACGAAAAGAAATACTGGTCAGTGGAGAGGAGCTGAGCGAAATGAACTGGGCACCTGTGCAGGACATCAGATGCTGCAATTCGCTAAACCCTCTTCGCCAGTTCACCGTCTAGGTAGAGATTCAAGAACACTGAGCGGGTCCTACTCTTGCGACGATCCAAACCTGACTAACTTCAGACTATGAAAGAGGGCGAGGGATGGCCATGGTCGAACTTCAACAGTCTACTTAAAGAAAGTGAGCGATATACGCTCACAATAAATTCTCACAATAACTTTGTAGCTTCTTGTAGTGAAGTTTTGTAGATCAGTTATACATATATTAGACTTGTGGACGAGCGGTTGTTATATGTGAGTAGTTTTGTAAGTAGATACTCTTACTTCCCATTATCATGCAATGACAGGAGAGGTAAAGATGAGTATGGGACTATTTTTATTTGTCTTGGAAATATTAACAAAGTCTCTCACACACGAGTGAAGTATAGAGTCCCGCGAGCTAAGCTCCCTGTCTCTCTCTCTCTCTCTCTCTCTCTTTCTCTTCCACCCTCTCGCCCATGTTGCTAGGCTCTTCTCCCTACTACCTGCGGTTCTATAGCTAACCTCCTTCTGAGCTCTGCTTCCTAAATTTTGGTGTAGCAGGGGTCGTGTCACGTGTGTTACATTGTTGTTGGAATGTTCTAGAAACCTGTGTGTGAGTATGTGTGTATGTGTGTGTATGGTCACTAGGCACTGTCATGTGCCTATTAAGCATTCCTTGAGTTAGAGTGTGTAAGCATGTTTAGCATTGCTCGATTCTTGCAGACACAATACCTATCTCATCCCCTGACTTGTTGCTTCTATCTGTCTGTCTATCTATCTATCTATCTATCTATCATATTTTCTATAATTAATTGTATTTATAATATGGAGTCCTATCATTGCTCGGTCACGCGCTGGAGGTCCTCTGACAGTAATTATCATTGACAATCAGGGTTGGGGTCAATTAATTTTTATCAATTCAATTCAATTCCAATTCAACGTAAAATGTGAATTATTCAATTCAATTCAATTCCAATTCATTTAGAAAAATAAATGTTCAATTCCAATTCAATTCAATTCATAAGCTTGTCAATTCAATTCAATTCCAATTAATTTAATAATACGTTTTCAATTCCAGTTCAATTCAATAATACGTTTTCAATTCCAGTTCAATTCAATTTATAAGCCTGTCAGTTCCAATTGAAGGTACTTATTTAAATCTTATGGCACCCAGGTACTCCCAGTAATATCAAGAGGAAAAATAAAACTGTTTATTCATTCACATATCTATTTTCCAAAAATTTGTCACCAACTTCAAGGTTACATACTGTATATTGTTAATATTAGATCTCAATTTTCATGTTTAACAAAGAACTTCCTTTAAATCAACAACACTGTTGCAAATCGCAATACTATCCAATATCCTTAACATAAAACTTACTTCTTTTTTTGGAACAAAAATTAGAATTTCAAAATTGGCCCTGGAAAAATGTTACTCAAAATTACATCTGATCATCATCAATTCTTCAAATTTTTTGTCACCTAAATTGCACCTTTCAGGCCTGAAAAGCTTGCCAGCAACAGAAAACAGTCTTTCAACAGGAGCCGATGTAGCAGGAATGGCTAGATACTTTGTTGCAAGTATGGTGAGGATGGGAAGCTCACTTTGTTTGGCCTTCCAGTAGCCAAAGGGATCACTGTCTTCTTGTATACATGGTTGGCTGAGGTAGAGTGAAACCTCGGTTTCTGATGGTCATGCTGTTGGTGTAGAGGACCGGTTCACCAAAGCAAAGAATTTGTTCCTTTTCATCGGTGGTTGTTCTTCAGGGGCAGTAGATGAAGAAGCCCCACACCCACTGCATGCTGCATTCAGTGCATTGTATTTCCTAGTCAGAAGGTCACGAATGTCTCCGACTTCATTGTCATGGCACCAATCCAGCTTGTAACGTGGGTCTAAGGTGGCAGCTAGCTGGAAATCCTCCATAGACTCAAACTTACTCAGGCGAGTTTCTGTAGAGGCCTGCAGTGTAGAAACAAGTTTGCACTTATGCACTTCATGAAGATTAGCTAAAGCAGCCCGAAGGCCACGGACACAGTTAATTACCAAACTAGATGTCACCATGTTTTGTCCCTGAATCTGATGTGTCACATACTCAAATGGCTCAAGTATATCACAAAACTCTTTTATGGTGTTCAGCTCATACTGTTTCAACTTGTAAGGAGTGTCAAGTTTGTCCCACACATCAGATGAAACACGTAGCACTGACCTTATCATCATCAGCTGGCTATTCCAGCGTGTACATGTTGCCATCTGGAGCTTTAATTTATTTGATAGAACTTCTGTAGCAGTTGTTGATTTCCTACAAAAACTAACTAGCTTTGCTACTTTTGCCAGAAATTGCTTGATCTGACTATCGTTCTCCAAGCCATCTTTTACCACAAGCTGCAAAGTATGAGCAAAGCATGGACTGCGATTTGGGGGTAGATATTCATACACTGTAGATTTTGTAGGTGCTGTATCATCAGATGGAAGGGTATCACAGACATTGACACCAAAATCATCACCATCGTCATCATCTTCAAGTTGCTCCATTGGGAAAACAGTAAATGCCTTCACCATATTTGCTGCATTATCTGTAACAATGGTAGTTACCTTACTCCCAACATTATAGAGGGCCATTGTTTCTTGATAAAGCTCATAGATATTTTCTGAAGCATGGGCGCCTTTAAAGCGACGGCATACCAGCATAACACTATTCATGTTGTAGTCAAGTATGAAATGACCAGTTACACCTATAAATGACCTCACATCCCTACTGGACCACAAATCAACTGTCACGCATAAACTTTGGGCTTTCTGTAACTTGGTCTTCAACCGGGACTGAACACTGTTTGACTTTTGTGGTAGAAGTACACTACTCAGATGCTTACGACTAGGCATTGAAAACTTTGGCTCTGCAGTCACCTTGAGCATGCAGAATCGCTCACTATCAACCAGGGATAGAGGAAGGAGATCATGTGCAATAAAGTTCACAATACAGTTAGTAAGTTCAATCTGCCGTGAGTTGGTGGATGTCCACTTGCTTCCTTTGGTACTGCCTTTCATGAAGTTAACCATTGAGGGCTGTTGTGGATCTGCTGGTGGAATATCGAGCTTTTCATACATTTCTGGGTGGTTCTTCTGAAAAGAAAAACAAGGGAAAATAAATTATTTAGTTTTACAAGGCTCTGAACAAAACTTCCCACCCATGTACAGAGTTTACATATAATACTGTTAGGGGATCCAGGTGGCTTGACTGATATAAAAATGGAAATTAATCCATAGAGCTAAGCCATATTACTATGTAGCCTCGCTAGAATTACAGGAGACTGCTACACTACTTCCCTCCAAAGGTGGCCACTGGCTAGCGATGGATTCGAACTACCGACCATCAGATCAGTAGCCAAGCGCTCCACCAGCCGAGCTACCCAGAGCCCCAGCTCGGTTGGTAGAGCGTTTGGTGACTGACCTGATGGTAATAGTTCAAAATCCACTCGGTTGGTTGAGCACTCAGCAACTGATCTGATGGTCGGCAGTCCGAATCCACTACTGGCCACAGTATATTTTATAAAAAAAAAACTGTTTTTCCTTTTTCTTTTTTTATACAACTAATACATATCTTACAACAAATAACTCTGTCTCAATCTGTTTTGGTTCAGCTTTTAAAGAGTTAGGCTAGGTTAGATAGGTACAGTACCAAAACCAAAAGCACACAAAAGAGGCTACAGTACAGCATATTTTATTGAAAACCAGTTTTTCCTGTTTTCTTTTTTATACAGCTAATACATGCCTTACAACTAATAACCCTATCTCAACCTGTTTCGGTTCAGCTTCTAAGAGGTTAGGATAGGTTAATTAGGTACCAGTACATTACCAAACACAAAGGCACAAAAAGACAATATTACATTATATTCTAACAAACACCTGTCTTTCCTTTTCTTTTTCATACAGCTAATACATACCTTACAACTAATAACCCTATTTCAGCCTGTTTTTGTTCAGCTTTCAAGAGGTTAGGCTAGGTTCTAGTTAGGTACAATACCAAACCCAAAAGCACAAAAAGATATTACAGTACAATATAGTTTATGAATGACTGCAACTGCACTAATAACTATAAATATCAAATGTGTTGACTTAAACCAAATAAACAAATACTGTAAGTACTAAGTACACTGAAAAAGTGTAAAGAAAGAGGGTAATAAAATTCTCTCTCTCTCTCTCTCTCATACAGTAGTAGCCATAGTGTACTGAATATCTAAAGAAATTCTTCTTAATTTCTTCTGTCTAAAATACTAATCAGGTACTACTAAAGTACACAACCTGGCCGCACTATGGGGTGGTACTACTACTCTGCGGCCAGGTTGTGTTAGGAAGAATACTGCCACCGTATTCCCTGCGTGTCGTAAAAGGCGACTAAAAGGGGCGGGGTGAGGGGACTAGGGACCCCCTCCTCTGTTTTTTAGTTCCTAAAAAGAGACAGGCCAGAGAAAGGGATGGGGGATGGAGTTATCCCCGTACCCTGAAGATTGGGTCTTTGAATGTGCGTGGATGTAGTACAATTGAGGCTAAAAGGGAGGAGATTGGGAGAATGTTTGTGAGAAGAAAGTTGGATGTGTTAGCTTTGAGTGAAACGAAGATGAAAGGGAAGGGGGAATCTATGTTTGGAAGTGTGAATGGAAGATTGTCAGGTGTTGATAGAGGAAGGGCAAGAGAAGGTGTGGCCTTGTTAGTGAGTCCGGAAGTACAGCAGTGTGTGATTGAATGGAAGGAGGTGTCATCGAGACTGATGTGGGTGAAAGCGAAATTTGAACGTGAGTTGTGGGTGTTTGTGAGTGCATATGGGCCTGGTAGTGAAAGGGATGAACAAGAGAGGGAGTCTTTCTGGAATGATGTTGATGAGTGTCTGCAGAGTTTTGGAGCGAATGTGAATGTGGTAATGATGGGAGATCTGAATGCTAGAGTCGGAAATGTAGCAGTTGAAGGCGTAGTTGGTATGCATGGTGTGCCTGGAAGAAATGAAAATGGGGAACGAATGATAGCGATGTGTGTTGAGCGAGAGATGGTGATTGGGAATACGCTGTTTGAGAAGAAAGATATTTATAAGTATACATGGGTGAGACAGGAGGGTGGAAGGGTTGTTGATAGAGCCTTGATGGACTATGTGGTTGTGTCTAGGAATGTAATAGGAAGATTGTTGGATGTGAGAGTTCTGAGAGGGGAGGGTGGAGGTATGTCTGACCACTACTTGGTGGAGGGAAAGTTAAGAGTAGGTAAGAGATGGGTGAGAGCTAGGAGGGTTAGGTGTGGCAGGGAGGTTTTGAAAGTGAGTGAGTTGGATAAAAGAGAGAAAAAGATAGAGTATCAGGAGAAATTGAAAGATGAGTGGAACGCAGTGAAAGATCGGGAAAATGGCAGCGTGGAGGAGGAATGGCAGTTGTTTAAGAGTGCTGTGGTGGGGCATGCAGAAGAGGTGTGTGGTGTGAGACGTGTGGGAGGTGGTGTAAGAAAAGGAAGTGAATGGTGGTGCGAGGAAGTAAGTATGGCTGTGGCTGAGAAGAGACGGGCATATGAAGTGTGGCTGCAGAGAAAGGATGAGATGTCATATGAAAGGTATAAGGAAAAGAGGAATAGAGCGAGAAGGGCTGTGCGTGATGCTAAAGTGGCAGCAGATGAGAGGTGGGGTAGGCGGCTGACAGAGAATTTTCAACAGAATAAGAAAATGTTTTGGAAGGAGGTGAAAAGGGTGCGAAAGTGAGAATCTGGGAAGGAAGAACGAGTAAAAGCAGAGGATGGAAGGATGTTAATTGAGATGGATGCAGTAAGGAAGAGATGGGCAGAGTATTTGAAAGATTGTTAAATGTAGAGGAGGAAAGGGTGGCTGAGATTGTGGCGGATGGAAGGGTGCAAGGAATAAATGTGTTGGGAGAGTTGAATGATTCTTTGATCACGAAGGAAGAAGTGGAGAAGGCAGTAAAGGATATGAAAACAGGGAAAGCTGCAGGTATGGATGGGTGTGCTGTGGAATGCCTGAAGGGTGGTGGAGTGACTATTGTTGACTGGTTATTAAGATTGTTGAATGTGTGCTTTGAGAAAGGTATGGTGCCAATTGACTGGGCAAGTGCTTGTGTGGTCCCGTTGTATAAAGGCAAGGGTGATAAGTATGAATGTACTAGCTTTAGGGGTATAAGTCTGTTGAGTGTTGTAGGTAAAGTGTATGGTAGAGTGTTAATTATGAGAGTTAGAGAGGGTACAGAGGGAGTAATTAGTGATGAGCAGTGTGGCTTTAGGAGAGGGAGGGGATGCGTTGATCAGGTGTTTGCTGTGAGACAAGTGTGTGAAAAGTATTTAGCGAAAGGCAAGGATGTGTTCTGGGCATTTATGGATTTAGAGAAAGCGTATGATAGAATTGATAGGGAGGCTTTGTGGACTGTTTTAAGATTGTATGGACTTGATGGTAGGTTACTAAAAGGGGTGAAAAGTTTTTATATAAATAGTAGAGCGTGTGTAAGAGTGGGAAATGCTGTGAGTGATTGGTTTCCCGTGAGAGTGGGGCTGCGACAGGGATGTGTGATGTCGCCTTGGTTGTTTAATATTTACATGGATGGTGTTGTAAGGGAGGTGAATGCAAGAGTTTTAGGTGGTCTGAGTCTGGTAAATGTTGATGGAGGAGAGTGGAATCTGAAGCAGCTGCTGTTTGCAGATGATACTGCACTGGTGACTGATTCAGAGGAGAGATTGAGACAGTTGGTAGAGGAGTTTGGAAGGGTGTGTGAAAGAAGGAAATTGAAAGTAAATGAGAATAAGAGTAAAGTGATGAAGTGTACGAGGTTGATAGATGGTAGGGGGATGAATATAGTTTTGAATGGTGAGTTGCTTGAGGAGGTAGATTGTTTTAAATATCTAGGGTCACATGTTGCTGTGGATGGAAGAATAGATGCAGAAGTGAAGTTTAGAATAAATGAAGTAGGAAAGGTGCTGGGAGGAATGAAAAAAGTGTTTAAATGTCGTTCGCTTAGAATGGATGTAAAGAGAAGGCTGTATGAGGGTGTTGTGGTACCGACTGCGTTATATGGGGCTGAAACATGGAATGTGGGTGTAGCAGAGAGGAAAAGTTTGAATGTAATGGAGATGAGATGTCTGAGGAGTATGTGTGGAGTGACGCGTATGGATCGAGTGCGAAATGATGAAGTGCGAAGGAGAACTGGAGTTGTTCGGGAGATGGCTGGTAGAGTTGAGCAGAGGGTGTTGAAATGGTTTGGGCATATGGAGAGAATGGATAATGAACGATTGGTGAAAAAGATAACGAGATCTGATGTGAGAGGAGTAAGGCTGAGAGGGAGACCACGAATAGGATGGATGGACAGTGTGAAGAGAGCGCTGGATGCGAGAGGGATGTCTGTTGAGCAAGGAAGAGTGGCTGTGCGTGACAGAAATAAATGGAGAGAAATTGTGAATGAATAAGTGATGACGCAGCCCTGAGGGGATATTCTCCCGCATTTGGTCTGATCAGCTAGTCAGGTCAGGTGCGGGTAAGGGGATGGGTCTGTTATGATGTGGCAGGGGTAAACCAGTTCTGCTGTCGGGCCCTGCTGCGGATGTCACTGATTGCATTGCGCAGTTGACCCTTGTGCGGTGTGATGCGGTGAGGATCTGTCCGTTCTCCCCTTTGGGGCTAAGATGCGAATGAATGTGTTTGAATGGATGAGTAAATGGAGAGTGAGTCGTCCTGTCTCGGCTACCTCCCTTTCCTTGGGGGAAGCAGCCTAGGTATATAGATAGATAGATAGACTAAAGTAACCAAATGCTCACCTCTAAATGCCTCCTGAAGTTTGATATTGCTTTGGTAGATCCACCAACAGGCTGGTTACAGTGACGGCAAACAGCTTTAAGGTTTCCTGGTTTGCATTCACTAGAACTAGAAGGCATGTTGAAATGGCTATGTAAATTTGATTTTAGTGGCATTTTTGCCACAGGATTTGTTTTTTAAAGCAGAGTAAGCCACTTATCATAGACCTCTGCCAGTGGTTTCCACCACACTACTGAACTTTAAACACTGGCCAACAGGGTATGGCAGGTTAGGCAGGACATGTACTGGACATGTACACACCAGCTCATCCAGGCAAACTGACAGGATTCAAACCTGCCATTCTTAAACATGACATCATACAATTTTTTTTTTAAATAATTGTAGAGACAATTATAAGGAAAAGAACACATTCTTAAATAGCCTATATTATTAAAATATAGGCTATATGTAAAGAACATAGTTTAAGTTTACCAGGCCTACTGTGATATGATTACATGAATAATGTTGCCAAACATTACAATATAATTGAAATTAAGCTATGTTATGCATACATTGTTGGCACTTGCCAAGTTGCCAGTAAACTATACAGTATTTTATAATGTCTGATCACAATATTTATTTTTAGTAACATCAATCAATTCATATCAGTTCATTGCTATTAATTGGTATCAATTCATATCAATTCATGCTATTAATTGGTATCAATTCCAATTCAATTCTAATTATTTCGATATCAGTTCCAAATCAATTCAATTATTTTGAAAATATTTTTTTCAATTCAATTCCAATTCATGCATTTTTCGCATCAATTCCAATTCAATTCCAATTCAATTCATAATTGACCCCATCCCTGATTGACATATGCTAATCTATTGGTACATAATATTGATTATAATATTGTATACATATAATATTCAAGGTAAATTACAATGATCTAGTAATATTACATTTTAAACAAGTTGTATACATATTTGAATAAATGCAATGGTTATTGTACGACATTTTGTGAGATGTGTCTTTATAACAGACATACGCATATAATTGCGCAATGGTAATACTGCTAGGTTATTACATGACATATTGAGTTATCCCTTTAGTAATGTCTAATATTTCACCTAACTTGTATGATAATTTTGGTAATACAGAATTGTGGTAAAATTGTATGATTTTACATAATATTGTAGTAACATTGTGGTAATACACACCTGTAACATTGTGAATTGTTACATAATTGTATTGTAATTGTTACATTGTACTAACATTGTAGTAATACATATTTGTAGCATTTTATGAATTGCTACATAATATTGTGGTAATGCATAATTGTGTTGGCCTTATAATTGTAGTTACATTTTGTTAATGCAACTGTTACATAATTGTGTTGGCCTTATAATTGTACTTAAAGTTACATAAAAGTTACATCTTGTTAATGCAACTGTTACATAATTGTTACATATTTTTTGTAATTATATAATTGTAGCAAGTGTAACATAATGCAATCGCTTGTCGTTACATAACTGTTACATATCGTTTGTCGTTACATAATTGTAGGAAATGTAATATAATGCAATCGTTTGTCATTACATAATTGTTACATATCGTTTGTAGTTACATAATTGTAATAATTGCAGTCCTAACATTGAATCCGGTCATCCTGCGGTCGATGATAGTGATGATGCGTCATGCCACTGGCTCGTGGAGACAACAATTTGCTTTTTGTTTCACTTATAGAATGAGTTTATGTGGTATTTTGGCATTTGTAGTAACATTTACGCTTATTTTCATTTGTTTGTTATGTGATCTTACTGTATTTCTTTTTTCTTCTTCTTCTTCTTTTTTTTTTTTTTGCATGTATTGATTTTCTATAGTTTGTTCTTCTTCGTTTGTCTACGCTTTTTCGGTGTTGTCCGAGGTTGCATTGTCATAAAAGACTTTGGGGTTCCTTTGTGGTTACTTGTAGTTGAGTTATATATATATTAGACTTGTGGATGAGCGGTTATTATACTGGAGTAGCTTGTAGTAGATAATCTTCTTTCCCATTTGTCATGTAGTGACAGGAGAGGTAAAGAATAGTATGGGACTATTTTTATTTGTCTTGGAAATATTAACAAGTCTCTCACACAGAGCGGAGTATAAAGTACAGTCCCGCTAGCTATCTCTCTGTCTCGCTATCTCTGTCTCTCTCTCAAGTTGCCAAGCCCTTCTCCCTGCGACCTGTCTCTTCTATCGCCTGTCTCCTTCTGAGCTCTCTTTCCTAAATTCTGGTGTAGCAGGAGTTGTATCACGTGTGTTCCTTGTGAGTGGAAAGTTCTAGAAGCCTGTGTGTGAGTATGTGTGTATGTGTGTGTATGGTCACTAGGGCTTTGTTCACGGGTGGATTGCTGACAACTAACTGCATCATCTCCTTACTGGCCACTGTCGTCAGCTTTCCTCAGTGTAATTTGCAAGCTCATTTCCCATTCCCAGGCTCGCATAGAGCTGTCTATCTATCTATTTATCTATCTATCTATTATGATTTGTAATTATAATATGGAGTCCTGATATCTGCTCGGTCACGCGAAAATGGCGTACCATCGACAGTTAATAGTCTTAACATATTAATACATATTATATACACATTATAATGAACCTATAAGCTAATTAAGTGAAATACATAATATTGTAAAAGTAACATAATTGTATGAATATTGTATACATATAATATTTATAGTAAATAGTGATTATTCAGTAATATTACATTTTAAACAAGTTGTATACATATTTGAATAAATGCAATGGTTGTTGTATAACACTTTGTAAGACGTGCATGTACAACAGACGTACGCATATAATTGTGCAATGGTAATACTGCTAGGTTATACATTACATAGAGTTATCACTTTAGTAATGTCTAATATTTCACCTAACTTGTATGATGATACTGGTAATACAGAATTGTGCTATAATTGTATGACTTATAATATTGTACTAACATTGTGGTACTACTTAATTGTAACATTTTATGAATTGTTACAAAATATTGTGTTAATGCATAATTGTGTTGGCCTTATAATTGTAGTTACATTACATTTTGTTAATGCAACTGTTACATAAGTGTCTTGGCCTTATAATTGTAGTTAAAATTACATAAAAGTTACATCTTGTTAATGCAACTGTTAATTGGCAAAGTGTAAATTAATGCAATCGTTTGTCGTTACATAATTGTTACATATCGTTTGTAGTTACATAATTGTAGTTAAAGTTACATAAAAGTTACATCTTGTTAATGCAACTGTTACATAAATGGTACATATTGTTTGTAGTTACATAATTGTAGCAAGTGTAACATAATGCAATCGTTTGTCGTTACATAATTGTTACATATCGTTTGTAGTTACATAATTGTAGTTAAAGTTACATAAAAGTAACATCTTGTTAATGGAACTGTTACATAAATTGGTACATATTGTTTGTAGTTACATAACTGTAGCAAGTGTAACATAATGCAATCGTTTGTCGTTACATAATTGTTACATATCGTTTGTAGTTACATAATTGTAATAAGTGTAACATAATGCAATCGTTTGTCGTTACATAATTATAATATGGAGTTACATAATTGTAATAATTGCAGTCCTAACATATGCTGCGGTCGATGATAATGATGATGTGTCATGCCACTTGCTTGTAGAGACAACACTTTGCTTTTTTGTTTGTAGTTTATGTGGTATTTTGGCATATGTAATAACACTTACACTTATTTTCATTTGTTTGTTATGTGATCTTATTCTATTTCTCTCTTTTTCCTTTCTTACTTTTTCTTTCTTTCTTTCTTTTTTTTTTGTGTATGTATTGATTTTCTATAGTTTGTTTTTCTTCGCTTGTGTACGCTTTTTCCATGTTGTTCATGGTTGCATAATTACTGGCTAATTTCCTTGGGATACTTTTTTAAAGTTTAGTTTATATTGCACAGATATTACTGAAAATGATATTATATAGTCCCATATTTTGTTATTTTATATAAAAAATATATATACATATATACAGTATTAACTATATACACTGACTTGTTGTTCACTTGTACCTATCGTGGGTAATATGTGTGTCAGTACTGTGTGGAAATCTTTGTCTTCACGATCGTGTTGAAGATGTTCACTCTTGCTACCGTCATTTGTGTTGGCCATTTTTTTTTTTTTTTTTTTTGGTTTCCTTGTAACTTAATTTATCTGTTTCCACTAGGTAGTTTTAATTAATAAATGTTTAATACAGTTCTTTTGATCGCTCACTGAGTAACTGTGATGGTATATTTTCTTTATTACTTTGTAGATGTAATAATGTATAGTTGTATGTATGAAACACGTATTTTATGTAGGTATAAATGGTAACACTCGTTGGTAGTAAATAAATGTTATAATAAATGAATG
The DNA here is from genome assembly GCF_032717465.1 of Coenobita brevimanus. Lineage (NCBI taxonomy): Eukaryota > Metazoa > Arthropoda > Malacostraca > Decapoda > Coenobitidae > Coenobita > Coenobita brevimanus. Next base: position 26,354,440 of record NC_137025.1, read on the forward strand.
AATATATACAGTGTAGAATATTTGTTGTTGGTGATTATTTAGTGTTTGAGTTATGCAGATAACTGTAGTAAGTATGTGTATTTAAGCTGTAACTATACAACACGTTTTATATGTTTGTGCAGAAGCTTATTGTCTATCACTGTGTATTGTATAAATGAAGTAACTATGTAACTCTCTAATTTTTACCGTGGTGGGAATGGTGTGGGTGGTGTTGCACGTGGTGATAGCGTTGTTCTTCACGGGTTGATTGGCGTGTTGTGGGGTGTCAGACACACGGCTTGGCGTCGTCTCAGCACACGTATGGTGACGTCAACTTCCCACACTGGTAGCTGTGGTGAGTAAACGAGTAGCGATGAGTAACTTGAGTGAAGATGAGTAATATGCGTTATAAATGTGGCTCTGGTGTTTTGCTGCGTGTCTTGACCTCTGCGTCAGCGATGGAGGTAGATGGGAGAGAGTGGTGGGGGTTTGTGTGCTTGTTGCTTTGGTCTTTCCTCTTCTTTACTTGCTTTGTTTTATATTCTTCTTGTTGCTGCTTGAAGTTACGTGAAGATTATAGAGTTGTTTTGTAGACTTGTAGGCTATTTGCATTGTAGGGTGTATTTTGTAGGAATTCACTGTAGAACTGAAGCTAATCTTGTAGAGTCTCGCCTGCTTTTGTAGAAATTTGCTTTTAATTTGGAGACGATGTCCATAGATTCGCTGCTACCAAATGTCATAAAAGACTTTGTGGTTCCTTTGTGGTTGAGTAATATATATATTAGACTTGTGGACGAGTGGTTATTATACTGGAGTAGCTTGTAGTAGATAATCTTCTTTCCCATTTGTCATGTAGTGACAGGAGAGGTAAAGAATAGTATGGGACTATTTTTATTTGTCTTGGAAATATTAACAAGTCTCTCACACAGAGCGGAGTATAAAGTACAGTCCCGCTAGCTATCTCTCTGTCTCGCTCTCTCTGTCTCTCTCTCAAGTTGCCAAGCCCTTCTCCCTGTGACCTGTCTCTTCCATCGCCTGTCTCCTTCTGAGCTCTCTTTCCTAAATTCTGGTGTAGCAGGAGTTGTATCACGTGTGTTCCTTGTGAGTGGAAAGTTCTAGAAGCCTGTGTGTGAGTATGTGTGTGTGTGGATGGTCACTAGGGCTTTGTTCACGGGTGGATTGCTGGCAACTAACTGCATCATCTCCTTACTGGCCACTGTCGTCAGCTTTCCTCAGTGTAATTTGCAAGCTCATTTCCCATTCCCAGGCTCGCATAGAGCTGTCTGTCTATCTATTTATCTATCTATCTATTATGATTTGTAATTATAATATGGATTCCTGATAGCATAATTGCTGGCTAATTTCCTTGGGACCCTTTTTTAAGGTTTAGTTTATATTGCACAGATATTATTGAAAATGATATTATATAGCCCCATACTTTGTTATTTTATATAAAAAATATATAAACATTATATACAGTATTAACTATATACACTGACTTGTTCACTTGTACCTATCGTGGGCAATATATGTGTCAGCACTGTGTGGAAATCTCTGTCTTCACGATTGTGTGGAAGATGTTGTTCATTCTTGCTAACGTTATTTGTGTTGGCCTTTTTTTTTTTTTTTCTGGTCTTCCTTGTAACTTAATTTATCTGTTTCCACTAGGTAGCTTTAATTAATGTTTAATACAGTTCTTTTGATCGCTCACTGAGTAACTGTGATGGTATATTTTCTTTATTACTTTGTAGATGTAATAATGTATAGCTGTATGTATGAAACCCGTATTTTATGTAGGTATAAATGGTAACACTCGTTGGTAGTAAATAATTGCTATAATAAATGAATGAATATATACAGTGTAGAATATTTATTCTTGGTGCAAGTATTGAATAATTGAATTATGAAGATAACTGAAGTAGCTACATGTATTTAAGTTGTAATTATACAGCACGTTTTATATGTTTGTGCAGAAGGTTTTTGTCTATCACTGTGTATTGTATAAATGAAGTAACTATGTAACTCACAAATTCTTACCGTGGTGGGAATGGTGTTAGTGATGGTGCGGGTGGTGAGTTGATTGACGTGGCATCTTTTCAGCAAGTACGCATTATGACGTCGACTTCCCACACTGGTAGCTGTGGTGAATGAATGAGTAGCGATGAGTAACTTGAGTGAACATGAGTAAGATGACTTGTGAATATGGGCTTGGAATTTGCTTCGTCGTCTTGACCTCTTCACTCCTGCGTCAGCGGTGGAGGTTGGGTGGATGTAGCAGAGAGAGGAGGGTGAGGTCTGGTGGTTGTGAGTTGTGAGTCGTGTCTCACTCTTCGTTTGTTTTGTTTTTCTTTCTTGATGTATTCTCGGTCCTTTTCTCTTGTGATTTACTCGTTGTGGGATGAAGACTGCCGCTACTTGTAGGTGCATGTAGAAGATTATACAGACGACTTGTAGAGTTGTTACTTGTAGTTGATTGTAGATGGTTGCAGTTCGTTGGTTCGTCTTAGAAATTGCAAGATTGTTTGTATCAGTATTTTGTTAAACTACTGGCAAGGCGTCGTGTGACCACTTCTAAATCAGCATGATGATCGGGGAGACGGAGGGGGCTGGTTGGAGAGAATACTGTCAGGAGCTGGTTGTGAGTTGTTGGTTGTGAGAGGTAATTTATTGTTTTCAGTCTTGATAATGCAGAATCAACTGTACACTCGTTGACTCGTAGGCTTGTAGACTCATAAGCTTGTAGACTTGTAGGCTTGTAGACTCGTAGGCTTGTAGCTTGTATTTTGTAGGAATTCACTGTAGATTCGTAGACGAGGTTCGTATGTTTGCTGCCACCGTATCTCACAATAACTTTGTAGCTTCTTATAGTGAAGTTTTGTAGATCAGTTATACATATATTAGACTTGTGGACGAGCGGTTGTTATACGTGAGTAGTTTTGTAAGTAGATATGTTAGGACTCCATATTATAATTACAAATCATAATAGATAGATAGATAAATAGATAAATAGACAGCTCTATGCGAGCCTGGGAATGGGAAATGATCTTGCAAGTTAAACTGAGGAAAAGCTGACGACAGATTACGAAGTAGCCAGTCAGTTAGTTGTCAGCAGTTCACCAGGTGAACAAAGCCTTGTTGACCATACACACACATACACACATACTCGCACACAGGCTTCTAGAACTTTCCAATCACAGGGAACACACGTGATACGACTCCTGTTTCACCAGAATTTAGGAAAGAGAGCTCAGAAGGAAGCTAGCCATAGAACAGACAGGTCGCAGGGAGAAGGGCTTAGCAACTTGAGAGACAGAGAGAGCGAGACAGGGAGACAGCTCCCGGGACTCTACTTTATAATTCGCTCTGTGTGAGAGACTTGTTAATATTTCCAAGACAAATAAAAATAGTTCCATTCTATTCTTTACCTCTCCTTATCATTGAATGACAAATGGGAAAGGAGATTATCTACTTACAAAGCTACTCAAGTGTAACAACTGCTCGTCCACAAGTCTAATATATATATATAACTTCTCTACAAGTAACTACAAAGTCTTTTATGACAGATAATCTTACTTCCCATTGTCATGCAATGACAGGAGAGGTAAAGATGAGTATGGGACTATTTTTATTTGTCTTGGAAATATTAACAAAGTCTCTCACACACGAGTGAAGTATAGAGTCCCGCGAGCTAACCTCCCTGTCTTGCTCTCTCTCTCTCTCTCTCTCTCTCTCTCTCTCTCTCTCTCTCTCTCGCCCATGTTGCTAGGCTCTTTTCCCTACTACCTATCGGTTCTATAGCTAACCTCCTTCTGAGCTCTGCTTCCTAAATTCTGGTGTAACAGGGGTCGTGTCACGTGTGTTACACTGTTGTTGGAATGTTCTAGAAACCTGTGTGTGAGTATGTGTGTATGTGTGTGTATGGTCACTAGGCGCTGGCGTGTGCCTTTAAAGCATTCCTTGAGTTAGAGTGTGTAAGCATGTTTAGCATTGCTCGATTCTCACAGACACAATACCTATCTTATCCCCTGACTTGTTGCTTCTATCTGTCTCTATCTATCTATCTATCTATCTATCATGTTTTCTATAATTGATTGTATTTATAATATGGAGTCCTAACAAAATCACTCAGTGAAGGCACTAATGTTATGCATAAGAATTATCACTTGTGAAACAGTGAGAAATGTTCTGAAAACCATCTGATCGGAGTAAATACTAGGACGGTTGAACTGAGTGATGCCAAGTGGGAATTCCAGTAGAGTTCGTGGTTTTCCCACTTAGGTACTATGTCACGAATTTATAAATACGCTTGTGCGAATTCGTGACAGACCAGAACTCCCAAATCTTTCTCTTCTCTCGTTTTTGCCTGGTACTTTTACCCATTTCCAATATTTTACACTTCTTTACGTAAATTTAATTTCCCACATCCGGCTCCAATCATGTATCCTATCCAGATCCTCCTGCAGCATTTTACAATCCTCCCCAACCTCTACCTTCCTCAAGATCTTTACGTCATCAGCAAACAGACTTGCATAACTCTTCATTCCATCTTCCATATCATTTACGTAAATTAGGAACATTACTGGCGCCAACACCGAGCCTTGAGGGACTCCACTTGTTACTTCCCTGCATCCAAACATCCTATCCTTTATTACTGTCCTCATTTGTCTGTCTCTCAAAAAGTCTCTCATCCATTCCAGGAGTTACCCCTTCAGTCCTCCTACATACTCTAGTATCCACATTAGTCTCCTACGAGGTACCTTGTCAAGGGCCTTCTGTAAGTCTAAGTATACACAATCCACTCAACCATCTCCTGTACCACTTCAGTCGCTCTGAGTAAAAGCTCAACAAGTTGGAAACACATGACCTTCCACTGCTGAATCCAAACTGACATTTAACCAAAATATTCATCTCATCTAGATATTTTATCCATCTGTCTTTCAGGATTCTCTCACACAATTTTGCGACCATGCTGGTTAGAGACACTGGTCTATAATTCAGGGTTCTTCCCTGTTTCCTCCCGTATAAATTGGTACCACATTTGCCCTCTTCCATTCTTGTGGCACTTTCCCCTGTTCCAGAGAACACACAATTAAACTGTGAATTTTATCCACCAGTTGTTCTCTGCATTCCTTCAGTACCCAGTTAGAAATTCCATCAGGTCCTGGGGCTTTCTTTACATCTTGAGTTTCCAGTAATTTATACACTTCCTGTACCTCCACTTTTATATCTTTTATTACCGGTACATTTCTAATCACTCCCTCCCCTTCCACAAACTCCTTTTCATTAGTGAAAACCGATTGGAAACATTTGTTCATTATTTCAGCTTGCACTGCTGCATCTTTATAGACATCTCCTTCGACATTCAGTTTGGTGATTCCTTCCTTTTGTTTCAGTTTGCCATTAACAAATCTGTAAAACAGTTTGAGTTCATCCTTGCATTTGTCTATTATACCGTTTTCAAAATTCCTTTCTTCTTCTCTACGTATTCTTCTGTATTCATTTCTAGTTTTTATATTCTTCCTTTGTTCTGTTGTTACTTCTCTTTCTCCAGTTGTTCCATGTCTTATCTCTCTCTGTTTTTTGCTATCATACACCTTCTATTAAACCACTCCTTTTTCCTGTTTTCTTTCCACCTTACTCTTGATACAAATTTTTCCACTCCCAAATTATAGAGGTCTAGAAAGATATCCCACTTCCTCTGTATCTCTCTTGTTTCCCTGATTTTTTTCCAATCTGCATTTTCGAAAAATTTTCTCAATCCTGTAAAATTTGCTTTCCCAAAGTTGTATCTTCCCTGCCTGTAAAGCTCATCTCCTGGCTCGACGTTCCCTATCATCTGGAACTCAATGACCACATGATCACTTTTTCCTATTGGACAGAAATATTTCAATGATTCTATTACATCGGGTTCTTTGGTAAACAGTAAGTCTAACCTTGCTGGTGTGTCTTCACCTCGGTACCGTGTCTCCTCTTTGACCCATTGCTTCATCAGATTATTCATTATTATATTTAATAATATAGTGCACCACGAATCTTCGCTGCCTCCTGACTCCCATTCCTCCCAGTTCACCTCTTTACAGTTAAAGTCACCCACCAAAATTATATTTTTGCTTTTCTCAATTATTTTGTGTAAATAACTAGACATATCTGACAACATCTGGTATTCGTCATCAATCCATGCTCTCATCTTAAGGGGAACATACTCTACCACTGTATCTCTCTTGCCATTCTCTCCAGTTTCTAATTTCATATGTATCACTTCAGTCCTGCCTTCTCCCATTTCCACGCTATCTACATTTATGTTGTTCTTCACTGCTATCATCACTCCTCCTCCCGTTTTTTCTTTTCTGTCTCTTCTCCACAGTTTGAATTTACCATCTCCCAAAAGAACATCAATATCTTCTCTTAACTTGGTCTCTACAAAGCACATGACATCAGGTTCATGTTCCCTCAAGAAATCGTTAATTTCAAGCCTTGCTGATATTAAACCATCAACATTAGTATACACCACCTTCAAATTATTTGTGATGTTTTTTATATCCTCTTCTCTCCTTCTCTCCGTCAGTACCACTTCCTCAATTTCTGATCTTTCATAGCTGTCCCCCTTAGTTTCCTTCACTTCTATTCTCTCACATACCACGTCCTTACTTTCATATCCATCACTTTCCAAAAAAAAGTTTTACATTCCTCCTCTGTCCTCTTATCATTTTTTTCCTTTACTTGTTCCTTCAATGATTATAAAATTTCAATTTCTTCTTCATTCAAATCTTTTCTTATTATAATATTTTCCAATCTTGCCTCTTTGCTTAGTTTTCAGGTCACATTAAGTATATCATTTACTGCACATTCTGATGACAACTTGACTCTCATTGGTCTTGTTTCCCTTTTCATATAAGGCCCTATCCTCCTTACTTCCTCAATTTCTTTTTCCCACTTGTCTCCTTCGGGATCAATCTTGCCTTATATTCTTTTCACCAGGATCGTGTCTCTCTCGAGTCTCACGGATCTAACCTTTTCTTCCTCCTCCCTGTTTCCAAATATTACCACACATCTGTTCCTTTCTACAGTTTCTCTCACTATTTTCTCTTTTTTCTTCAGTATTTTCACTACATTTTCTTCCATTTTTTTCTTGTTCATTTCCCTTTCTTCCTGAAATATTTCCCTTAAGCTGACCACTTCTTTCTGTTCTTCTTCTACATTTTTTTTTTTTTTTTTTTTTTATGTGTCCGACTCTGGGCATAGGCTTCACAGCCTGCTTTCAAGGCCCAGTAGTCCTCCTACGTACCGCACACCTCTACATGTCACCACTTCGGCGCTAACACCCACCGTCCATACTGAATACATGCTAGGGCTGTCTCATACAGGACTGGTGTATTGGTATTAGCGGGGGTATTTTTACGACATGTGCTCACTTTGCCTTATGCTCTTCTAATACTCTACTCACCTTCATTTTATTACTACTCTCTTCTAGTTTTCTCCTCAATTCGATATTTTCACGCTTCAAATTCCTGATCTCCTCGTTTGCCGTTTCAATGGACTGGATCAGATTCTGTATAGTAATCTCCGTATTTTCAGTGTGTGTGTGTGTGTGTGTGTGTGTGTGTGTGTGTGTGTGTGTGTTAAAGCTCATGTTAGTATTTGAATACACTATTTACTACCATTAAAAACCATTTCCTTTTACAAACGGGTTTAGCTGTAATAATGTTAGTTCACTGGGGTTTATGTGGAAATTCTGTCGTACAACCGATTTACTGTGTACTTGCTGAGAGTTGTACATTATTTAAAAAAACAGAGGAGGAAGGAATGAGAATATTTGGGCACTATAGTCTATGAAGAATCTTTGTAGCTGATACTAGGTTTCGGTTATTCATGACATTATTCAATGGTTCATAACCTAATCAATACTATTAAAGAAGTACTCCACTGTGCAATAGTGGTCACCTATGCTTAACTTGCCAAATGAGTAAAAGTATGGTGGAGATGAGGGAAAGGAGCTATCATACCCTCATACCCAGTCTAACCGTAAACGTTGCATGCCATTATTTGATTACGGTATTTACCTCACAACACATGTTTCTTTCATATTTTTCAGCAGACTATTATGTGCTCGGTGACTGATACAAAGCATTTATTAACTTATTCCTGAGGTATTCTACCCCAACTTACTACATTTTGCATGTGTGCTACACACACACACACACACACACACACACACACACACACACACACACACACACACACACACACACACACTCACAAGTAGAATTGATTGCAGTAGAGATCAATACATCTGAAGGGAAAGTAATTGTAGCCAATTTGTACATGTCACCCAGATCAAACACATGGGAAAGAGATGAATATGAGGACCTGGCAGAGAATACAATTCAGAGTTTAAGAGCATTACTACATAAAATGGAAGAGAAATCGGAAATAATTATACTAACTGGAGATTTTAATACAAATATAAATTGTAATACTCTAGATATAATAAGCCAAGAAAGCTGTTGGGACCAAAAGCTCCTGGATCTCGTGCAAGAGTTTTTCCTAACACAACATGTATGGGAAAGCACCAGAAAAAGAGGACTCGATGTACCTTCAATGCTAGATCTCATATTTACTAGGCAAGAAAACGATATTGACATTTTAATAGATAACCCTCCATTCGACAAAAGCGACCATGCTGCAACTTCAGGATTGCATAAACAGCAATGAAAGCTACAAAAAGAGCCTAAACAATAAAAAGGGAAACTATGGTGACCTAAAGAAGTACTTCTTAGAAATTGATTGGGGAAAGGAGCTTAGAGGACAAGATTTAAATACTATATATAAAAAAATTCCGTGAACTTTATGAAATAGGAGTCCGGAAGTACATCCCACAGCACAAAGAAGCAGAAAAGAAAAGAAAGAAATGGTTCAATACAGAATGTAAAAAATCAAAAGAAAAAAAGAGATTTGTTGTGGAATAGATACAGAAGACACAATAGGAACTTTCGCGTGCCTGGAGAAATGCCAGATGTCATCAATATTATAATTTTTCCGATGGGAAAAAAAATTACATGTCGGGCAATAATTGAATGTCCTTTCTCATGCATCTTACTAGTTGTAAAAATACATAAATATTCTATTTCTTCTCTTTTAAACAGTATTGTGTCAATGCAGCATGAAAAAAAGTAATCATAAAAAAATATACCACAGCAGTTGCAGCCTGGTTTATGCATGCATAGAAATATATATGTATATCTTTATCCAATAAAAGATATTATTTTTAATTTATACTAACAAATTAAACTCACTATGAGTAAGAATAAAACTCAATTCACTTCAAGAAAACATGTCGATATTTATATGCTGCCTCCAGTAAAACAAGTTTTCCCAGGAAACCGAAACAGCCGTCTGTCTTCACTGGCTGATCTGTTCATCTGTGCCTACTTCGTACGTCTGGCAGCGCTAAGCTTCGGTATGCCCTAAAATTTTAGAGTCTAATAAATATTAAACTATAGATAGACCAAATGTGCCATTTTTTGTACAAGTCAGATTATATACAAATGTCAATATTCATACGCCTTTTTTACTTCTTACAGTCCAAAAACCGTCTTTTTGGCAAATATTGTACTAACCTTCTTAGGAAAGAATATACAAATATATTATTTTATCGGCGATATTTTGGGTCAAATAGCATAAGTAAGAGTTATTTACATTTTTTAAAGCTATTTGCTTAACCAATATCGTAATTATCGATCAGAAAAATAACACTGAAATTTAACTAAGACCCCCTTAGCCCACCGAAACGAAAACGAGACATGGTTTCTGGCGGTGTCTGGCAGATTTTCCTCTTCGCGCGAACGCTCCTATAGTGAAAGGACATAATAATTACAAACAGGCAAGAAACGATTATACAAGAATAAGGAGGGAAGCCCAAAAACAGTTTGAGGAGGATATCATAAATAGAAGTAGTGATCAACCGAAGCTATTTTACAGCTATATCAGAAGCAAAACCAAAGTAAAAGATAAAATACAATCCATTACGGACGAGGGAATCACCTATACACAAGAGGAGGATATTTGTGAAGCACTAAACAAGAAATTCCAATCAGTTTTTACAGAGGAAAAAAATTTTGAGAGGGATTATGTGAAACATGCATGTCCACACATACTACCAGATATACAAACATCAGAAAAAGTAATACAGGAGAAGCTAAGTAAATTAGACAAAGGAAAAGCAAATGGTCATGATGAAATTTCATGTTGGGTACTACGTGAATGTGCAAAGGAGTTAAGTAAACCATTATTTTTAATTTTCAAGAAATCCTTGAGTCAAGGTAAACTACCTGATATTTGGAAGAAAGCAAACATTGTTCCCTTATTCAAGAAAGGGAATAGACAAAATCCACTCAACTACTGACCAGTATCACTAACCAGTGTTGTAAGCAAGGTATTAGAAAGGCTTATAAGAAAAGCTTGGGTAAAGCATCTAGAAGAACAGAATATGATAACAGAAAGACAGTTTGGTTTCAGAAAAGGAAAATCATGTGTTACTAATCTGTTGAGCTACTATGACAGAGTAACAGACACATTACAGGAAAGAGAAGGATGGGTGGACAGTATCTATTTAGATTTCAAGAAAGCATTTGACACAGTACCACACCAAAGACTTTTATGGAAACTGTACCATCAAGGAGGAATTCGAGGCAAACTGTATTGTTGGATGCAAAATTTTCTCATAAAAAGAGAAATGAGAACAGTACTAAGGGGAAATTACTCAACATGGAAAGAAGTGACTAGTGGAGTACCACAGGGTTCAGTGCTGGCACCAATCATGTTTTTAGTGAATATAAATGATATAGACAGTAACACTGGAAATGAGAGCTATCTAAATATGTTTGCAGATGATGCAAAAATACAAAGGAGAATTACTAACACAGACTCTTGTAAAGGGCTACAAGAAGAATTAAATAAACTTCATGAAGGGAGTAATACATGGCAAATGGAATTCAATGTGGACAAGTGTCATGTAATGAAGTTTGGTCTATCTATCTATCTATTGCCAGACGCCTCAATCCCGTTTGGGGTGGCCACAAACAAATCGCCTCCAAGTCGCCCTGTCCTCCGCCATTTCACTCCCCTGCTCCCAACTCACACCCCCCTCTCTCATATACCTTTCCACCCCATCTCTCCATCTCATCCTCGGCCTCCCCCTCCCTCTTTCCCCCTCCACCTCACTCACATACACTCTCTTCGTCAGTCTTTGACCCTCCATCCTCTCCACATGGCCAAACCACCTGAGTGTGTTCCTCATAACGCTTCCTATCACATCCACATCAACACCACAACGCTCCTTTATATCCTCATTCGTCAGCCTGTCTCACCATGTGACTCCACAGGCTCCTCTTAAATAACTCATTTCCACGGCTCTCACTCTTGACTTGTGTCCTTCCAACAACGTCCAAGCTTCACTTCCGTACGTTAGAGTTGGTATCACAATACTGTCATGTAGTAACTTTTTCACTTCCATGCTCACTTCCCTGTTTCTTATCACTGCTTTCAATGAAGTTTGGTAAAAGTGGAAAAAGAGCTGATTGGGATTATACGTTAGGAAATAAAACCCTACACACATCAGAAAGAGAGAAGGACCTAGGTGTGATTATCAATAACAGACTATCTCCTGGTGACCACATCAGTGAGAAGGTACGGAACATGTATACATAGCTTGCAAATATGAGAATAGCATTCACATACATAAATGAAGACATGCTAAGAAAGAGAATAACATCATTCATCAGATCAACCCTGGAGTATGCGTCAGTAGTCTGGAGTCCTCATCTAAAAAAAAAAAAAAAAAAAAAAAAAAAACACACATAGACAAGATTGAAAAAGTTCAAAGGGCCGCTACAAGATGGGTACCAAGGTTATGGGATCTATGCTACGAAGAAAGACTAAATAAACTGAATTTACCAACACTTCAGGAGAGAAGGAAAAGGGGTGACATGATTATGCTATATAAATGCATATCAGGGAAGAAGAAAATAGACATAAATGATTACCTAACCTATGGGGAAGCATCAGCAAGGGGACACTGCAAAAAACTGCATAAGAAGAGAGGTGATAAAGACGTAAGGAAATTTAGTTTCCCAAATAGAGAAACTGATCAGTGGAATGCACTACAGAATGAAATAGTGTGTGCCAAAACAATTCACAATTTTAAGGATATGTACGATAAATATGGTTTAAGACACGGGACAGTATGAACTTGACTCATTCCTGTAAAGATACAATTTGGTAAGAACACACACACACACACACACACACACACACACACACACACACACACACACACACACACACACACACACACACACACACACACACACCACACAGGACAAGATTATTACCTAGCCCTCACCTCCAACACCTCATCTTGGAAAGATTGTATTGGATCTCTTGTAAAATCTGCTTCCAAGAGACTGGGTGTGCTAAGCTGACTCCATACCTTCTTTACCTCAGCACTTTTGTTGACTTTATACACGGGTTTTATTCGCCCCTGTGTAGAGTACAACTCTCATGTGTGGGGAGGCTCCCCTCATACAGCTCTTCTCAATAGGGTGGAGTCAAAGGCTATTCATCTCATTAACTCTCCTCCTCTTACTGACTTCTTTCAACCTTCGTCTCTTCGCCACACTGTTGCCTCTATCTCTTTTCTATCACTACTTCAATGGCCACTGTACCTCTGAACTGTCTGCATGCATCCCTCCACCTCTACGACTAGTGTGTAGCACCTGTTTGGATAAGAAACTCTTATCTCTTTTCTGTCCAGCTCTCTAATGCAAGGGTTGACTGTTACTCCCAGTCCTTCATTTATGCAACAGATCAGCTCTGGAACTGTCTCCCTCTGTCTGTATTTCCTACTTTCTATGATCTCCAGTCTTGCAGAAGCAGTGTGTCCAGGCATCGCGAAATGAACGGATCTGAATTTGGCTCTCTTTGTGAATCTTGAGCTTGTAATATGTTACTCTTGAGACTTGGTTTTAGTTCTCGTGCTAGTCGAAGGCAGGAGAAGTTAAAGATGGATTCAGGGAGTTGATCTTGATTTATTATCTTCAAAGAAAAGTTTAAGTTGAGCAGTGTACGTATTACACAGGGACGTAATTTACTAGCTAAGTCTCGGTGGACCCCTCTTCTTATTTCCCCTCTCCACAACCTTTCGGTTCTATGGCTAGCCCCTTTCTGCTCTCTAACTCTCTCATCCTGCCCTAGGAGGGCAGGGGGGGGGGCAGTGGTGAAAAGTCGGTCGGGATGCAGTGGGTTAACCTTTGAATATATCTTAAACTAATAATTGTATTACAGAGAACTGCAGTTAATAACGTTTGTATGTTGGCAGTTACTAACCCGAACCTCCTTAATCTGAACCAATAGATAAATTTTTTTAATCCCAGCATCACATAAGCCCGTCACAGCTACAGTCCCTAGGGGTCATCTCCCCGTCTACCTATTTTCCACCATGGGCATACTTTCATCCCAGTGACTCATGTTTCTCTGTGGACTTATATCCCCCCCCCCCCCCCCGCAATCCCATTTTCCCAATTGGACCCATATATCTCTTGGGCCTCTATTTGCCTGATAAACTTATTTTCCTCCTTGGATGCATTTTCCCCATAGACTTTTTGTCCCCATCAACCTATGTTCTCCCATGGATCCTTTTTACCCTGTGACTCTATTTATCCCTCTGTGGAACAAGCTTCCCTAGTCACTTGCTTTCTTCATTGACCATTTTTATTCCATGGCCCTACTTTCTTCCTTCGGCCTATTGTGTACCATGACCCATTTTCCTCCATGGACTTCCTTTCCCTTGCGTGACCAACGTTCTCCATGGACCTCTTTTCCTTTCATGTGCCTATATTCTACACGGACCTAATTTTCTCCACTGACTCACCTTCTCCCCATAAAGACACACCAAATCCCCAAATGCACCTATTTTCCCACAGAGACCTACTTCCTTCATGAACATTTTATTACCTTTATACCCCATGCTTCCACTTGGACACACAACCTTCAAGGACACATCCCCATGGATCCATTTCAACTACGGGTCGATATACCCCAACAACACACCCACCAACTCATCAACCATCTCACCCTTATACCAACTCATTCACAAGTGAGAGGTGGATATCTTCCACCTCCTGATTTTTCCTCCATGAACCTACATGTGCATCCATCAATGCGTCCCACCCTAGCGGGCACACCACCCTCTTTGGCCTATTCGAGCATCGCCAACCACACCCACTAATCCCACCAACCCACTCCACCAACCCCACCTGCCTCCCCAGTCAAAGCACCAACCCCACCCACCCCAGCCCACAAAGTTACCCAGCTAGCGACCAAGTTCAGTTACCACAGGCTCGTGCAAACAGGGAAAGCGGCTTTTATAGTATAGAGCGATTGTGAATCATCCAAATGATATGAAAGAGTGGAAATGTGTCTGGATAAGTGGTGAGCTAATGTGGTTAGTATTAGGTAAGGCATCACAGACGCCATTAATGAAATGCACAATGTATTCTTGTCAGTATTCTAAATACAGTATGCAGCGTCACACCTCAAGGTGTATGGATAGATTCGGAACAGTTCCTGGGCAGACGATAGTGTGATGCCAAAGAAAGGATACCTGCGGCTCTACACAATATTTCGAGATCCAAATTTATTTCACAAATCATTATGCATCAGAATAGCAGAGTGGCCTTAAGAATATTCAACTAGTACCATTCTCTCTCTCTCTCTCTCTCTCTCTCTCACACACACACACACACACACACACACACACACACACACGGAAATACAATAAACGTTCAGAGGTGTTAGTCTGTTTCCAAAAAATATGTGCATCAGCGGTAGATTGCAAATAGGCCTTCCACATTCAGCTAATAGAACCTCTCCCTATAAGTAATTAAATACTGCAGTCTAATTATAACAAGAATAAATTAACACTACAAAAATTACAGGATGGCAAATATTCAATAGCCTAGTCTAATGAAGAGTTAAATCGTCGTGGAAGTCAAGTAGGGCAGATAAATGGTCTGTGGTGCCGAGCAGAATGTGAAGACTTAGAGGAACATTAGAAAGCAGGAATATAGAAAGCAGGAAAATAAAGGGAACGAAGGATTGGACTACGATCATAATATCATCTAAAGAAGTTAGAAAGAATACAGTGTAACATCCGACCGTCACATTCACCAGAATACGGGAAAATACTTGACTGACAGACATACAGGTCAAGATGTCTTCTATCATGACAATGTAACATTCATTTGGGAGTACACTTATGGCTAAGGCTACTACATAATTTTATTTACAATACGTTGACGTAAGGAATATCATGGATTAATTTGAGAGGAACATGTTTGTATAATTCTGTGTCTGTGTGTGTCTCTGTAGACGTCTGTTTCCATTCTTTATGCACCATCAGCATGTCTCATCGAGGTTTTCGTATGACCTACAGTACTTTCCCTTTAGCTAGGTTTTCTTATGACCTACCGTACTTTCCCTTTAGCCCCTGTCACATATTCCATAACTGAAGCACGATAGCGCCACTAATTCAGTTAGTAGCGGCATCATGGTCCTGATTATGTGTCTATCGTGATGGATCGTGACACTCGTGGCGCACTTGGCCGAGGCCACGAGAAATCAACGTAAACGTTAATTTATCAGGAAGCTCCCAGATTTTTTACCCAACGTAGCGCTATTATAAGTCTTACGTGACCCTATCGTGATCTTCATTGTAGCTATGTGACTCTGTCGTGGTCGTCGTCGTAGGTCCTTTCGTGACTGTCGTAACAAAAAAAAAAAAAAAAACGTTACGAGTGAGTCACGATAACCCTAATACTATGCTGAATGCGTAACGATAGATGCAAGCATGAGTCACGACATAGCTAATAATTTTGACAATCATTTGACATTTAACACACACGTGTCATGATGGTCCTACGATGGAGTCACGATAGCCCTAAGAATATGGCGATTGAGTCACGATAGAGCAAATTATGGGTCATGATAGAGTCATAATAGACCTAAGCACTTTTTGTGACCTCAGCGATATGGCAAGTGCGCAGGCACACGTGGCAACACGCAGGGATTGGGTCATGTGGGCATAACTCTTGACACTATTGTGGTACGTTCATGGCATCGTCGTGACTCTGTCATGGCACTGTCGTGGTGATCGTGGACCCATCGTGACGACAATATGAATATTAAAAATTTGAAAATTGCCAATCATGACTCAGTCTTATAGCTATCATGACTCCATCGTGACCATCTTACGACCATCATGACACATACTTTCAGCCATCGTGACATTGTTTGTTATCGGTGTTTATCATGATCAAATTTCACGACAGTGCCAATAACTGAATTAGTGGCGCTATCGTGGTTTGATTATGGAATGTGTGATGGGGGCTTTTATCGAGGCTTTCGTATGACCTACAGTTTTTTCCCTTTACATGTGCAGTGACCTGGAAAAAAAATTATATAATTCATTTAAATATCCTACTGGTTGCATGTCACTTCCTACAAAATCTTCAGCTAAACTGGCATTGAAGGAATAACGTACTTTAAATATTAATTCAGCAGCCATACTGTGCTCAAGGCCTCATTCTCTGAGCTGCTGGTCATCAGCCTATGAGAATGGTGCTGCAGGATTTTTAGATCAGTGCTGAGTTTGTTGCATCTGCTATAAAAATTTCCATTTAATCCATTCACATTTTGCAGTTATTAATTCAGTGTTAGGTCACACACATAAACTATGAAATGAGGGCATACAGTATTCATGATACCGTGACAAAATAAGTAGGAGAAGTGGACACTTATGTGTCAACCAATCACCACTTGTGTTACAGACCCATCAAAAGAGTGGTGAGAGCTACTGTAGATTCATAAACAATACTACGCCCTATTAATAGTTGCCGTAAGTAGCAACATTTCACAACCTTGGAAAAAACAGTATCCCTGTCAGTGTAGCCAGCTGTACATATGTGTACAGAAAGGTCGTTTTTTACTTTGAACCTCCATGGGAACATTGGAAAAAAGTGTTTCTCTCTCTCTCTCTCTCTCTCTCTCTCTCTCTCTCTCTCTCTCTCTCTCTCCATATATATATATATATATATATATGTGTGTGTGTGTGTGTGTGTGTGTGTGTGTGTGTGTGTGTGTGTGTGTCTACCCTTTCCTCTCCTCCATCCTTCTTTCTTTCCATCTTCTTTTGTCTTTCTCTCCTTCATTCATTCCTCGTCCTTCTGCCTACGGGTGACTTTACACTCCCTCTTCTGTCTTTCTTTCCTTCATTCTTTCCTCTTCTTTCTGGCTGTGGGGTGACTCTACACTGAGTGACAAGCCAAATGGTTAACTTTACACCAGGAAACCATTTGCTCTGCTGGGTGGTAACCATACAACCAAATTTTGGTGCCTGGTGGTTTAATGGGTAATTACGGCGCTCCAATCGCATTGAGCCGGTGAAGATTTATATCCAAGGGATGGTTGGGGTTTATTGCTCACGTAATGCCACTCAGAGATAAGTGAGGCTGGTCACTTTCGTCTTAAATGTCGGGAACAACTTGGCTAACCCCAGGCTCCTACGCTCCTCATGAGGCAATGTAGGATTGGATGATCATTGAATTGATGAATATATATATATATATATGTCAGGACTGTAAAATATCTTAATACATAATAACCAGCAACATACATAATATAGTCTAGAGGTTAGGTCAATGTCAAACCTAGGAGCCAAAGGAAGTGACATTAGCACCTCTCCAGAATGTCTCTCACCAGCACAATAGCCCACAAACAGCTCCTCGTGATCATACACACACATACACACACAGGCTTCTAGAACATTTCAATATCGTTATAGCACACGTGACACGACCCCTGTTAAACGAGAATGTAGCAATCAGAGCTCAGAAAAGGCTGGCCATAGAACCGGCAGGTAGTGGTGAGATCAGATAAGAACAGGGGTCCAACTAGACTTAGTTAGTATATTAAGTCCCTTGTAATACATACGCGGCACAACTTACAGTAGACTTTCTCTGAAGATAATAAATCAAGATCAACTCCCTGTACTCATCTTTAACTCCTCCTGCTCTTCGATTACCAAAATAACTTTAACCAAAACTCAAGACTTAAATATTACAAGACTAAAGAGTATATATATATATATATATATATATATATATATATATATATATATATATATATATATATATATGGAGTGGCCACGAAGTTCCAAGAATAAATAGTGGCAGCAGAAGTACGAACCTCATCTTCAGTTCTACAGTGAATTCCTACTAAATACAAGCTACAAGCCTACGAGTCTACGAGCCGTCGAGTCTACGAGCATACAGTAGCAACGACGAGTTACGAGTGAGGATCAACAAGCTCTACGATTAACTACAAGTAACAAGTCTACAAGAGAACTCTATAATCTTCTTCACGCAACTTCAAGCAGCAGCAAGAAGAATAAAAAGCAAAACAAGTAAACAAAAAGCAAGAACAAAGCAACACTAGAACCCCTCCGCTCTCTCCTGCCGCCCCCCAACCTCCACTACCAACACAGGTCAAGACGACACGGCAAAACACCAGAGCCACATTTATAACGCATCTCTCTCACCTTTCCTCACTCAGGTTACTCATTGCTACTCAGTTACTCACCACAGCTACCAATGTGGGAAGCCAACGTCACCATGTGTATCTGCTGAGACGATGTCACCATGCGTGTTCACTGGGATGACGCCACGCCAATCAACGTGTGACTGACACCAGGCACTTCTCACCCTCTACTCGTTATTCATTATTCACATAGCTCCTACGTTATTCATTATTCACATAGCTCCTACTCATACTGATGTATTTCCACAGTATTGAGTGGGTATTCGACATTCTATGGTGAGGTTCGCCTGTGAGTACAGCTGTTAACCACTACATTCATCAGGCCATGGACTTTCCTGAGTAATATCGTGCATCAACACAGCCCTAGAATTATCGAGAGATCTTGATTCACCTCTGCATTTATCTTCCGAGATCGATAGCTGCTTCGACACGCCTCTCTGAGTGACCATCTGAATCAAGTGGATGTAATTATACTCACTCATTTCTTCTCAGTGCTTTAAATTTTATATATACACTTATACACTCATTATCTATCATTCATTGCAACTCATTTACTCATCTGTTTCGTTAGGACATAAACAAAAGATGTATTTCATAACACCATACCCTAGCAACATGAATTCTTTTTAGCTCAGTGATATGACAGGAATATTTTCACCTCCACCCGTGATAGTACCAGATGATACACAGTTAGCGTCCACTGCGGATACACAATTAGGAGAGCCCCAGGGCAACACACCCACCCTACAAAATTCACCGCAAACTGAAGATAAAGAAACTAATATCTCAATTCTAGATGATAATGGTGTTGATTGGCAAACCCCCTCTGATGTAGCGAGTGAGAACTTTTTCTCTGACTTGCGTACCTATGAAAATATACTTAACAGAGTTCATCGTTCAGGGAACACCTGTTCCACTATTCCCTCACACAACGATAAACAAGTCCAAGTTAAATTAACAGAGCAACCAGTGAAGCTGAATACTACGGATCAAACATCCCCAACTAATGTCTACGTCTACCATGAAGATAAAACTGCCCCGAAATTCTCTGGCACAGAAAAAGACCATAATGATGTCATTTCATTGGTTAATCAATGTGAACAGACCTTCGTAAAAAGGCACAATACAGATGAACAAGAGAAAATTCCTATTTTTTCCTCTTGGATTAGTCAGGAAAGATGTCCGGCAGGAAACTTGCTTAGGTCAGACAAGCTTCTCTGAGCTAAGACATATGATGAATTTAAAACTGAATTTTTGAAGAAATTTTCTGGAAGTATGAACTTTGTGCCAGGTATAATCCCAGAAATACATAAGATTGTAGATCTTGTAAGGGAGCACACTACAAATCATGTGCTCAGTGAAATAACTGCCGACGTCTCCACGATCAAAAGAACATTATTAGCTATCTTAGAAAACTCAAACTGGATAACATGAGATGGAAAGATGTCCCCAGACCTCGTCGTGGACATCATTGGTTATGTAGTTGCCTTGTGTAAATTACCTGATAGGACCCTCAAAATCGCCAAGACGATAGCGTACACCCTAGGTATGTGCTTACTAGACTTAATGAACGAGGTAGAGATGCAGTGTAGCAAAGCAGGGGTGATCGAAACACAATCACATTTTAGTAAACGAGAGTGCCTGAGACAATATCAGCTGTGAAAACA
Source organism: Coenobita brevimanus (assembly GCF_032717465.1). Taxonomy (NCBI): domain Eukaryota; kingdom Metazoa; phylum Arthropoda; class Malacostraca; order Decapoda; family Coenobitidae; genus Coenobita; species Coenobita brevimanus. The sequence continues at coordinate 26,374,737 of NC_137025.1, forward strand.
GCTACAACTACCCCAAACAGAGAACAAAATCGACTGCGACCCGAAAGCAGGCAGAACAAACAACCAAACGCGTCGAGGCAACGATCACAAACACCAGGCTACAGGCAGTCTCATAAGTTCCGTGCAGTCCAAGCAGATCTCGCGCCACAGATACCACTGAATATGGGAAGTCATCTCGTAGATCACAGTCAGGAGATAGGTCCATTCCATGTCATTATTGTGCAAAACCAGGGCACACAAAGAATGAATGCTTCATCAAAACAAAAGAGGATAGACAAAAGACACAAGGATTTGGTCCCTACTGTAGGCATCACCGGTGGCAAGGGCATTGGACCAATAACTGCAAAACAGTAGAAAAATTAGTGTATATTTTCAAATCGGAGGAAGACCAAGTCACGACAAAAAACGAACAAACGTAAAGAAAAGCAAGTCTAAAATTCACATAGGAGGCATGTTGGGAAATGAGTATCTTGATACCAGATGTATGTGAGGATCAAAACGTTTCCTTATTGTTACACACAGGCTCTCCAGTGAACTTAATAACACAAGGAGAAATAAGTAGAATTTTTAGAAATAAGAAGAAAGTAACTTTTTCTGGAAGAATTGGATTTAGACTTATATACAGTAGATGGCAAACAAATCACAGTAAAAGGTATGATACGGTTAAACATCAGTTTCACAGAGGCTACAAGACCAATCTCTGCATTTTTTTATATCGTTGAAAACTTAGCAATTAAAGCTCATATGTTACTGGGCTTAAGATGCATGAAAACAGAGAAAATAACTTTACTCCCACAAATGAATGGAATAGCTTTTGATAATGAATTCATAAAAGAAATACCATCAGTGTCGTCACCGATTAGTAAAACATAACCAAAAAGAATTGGTAATATTAAAAGCTTAAACAAACATATACAAACAGATGAGTGTATAGATCCAGTCAACCCCCCCCCCCCCCAGCCTCCAGGACTAGAAACCAAGGTAACGGTACTGATTTATCAGTTTTTCCCACCCATCTCACTAATTATTTAGTTACACCACCTAACTCCTAAATGAAAGTTACCATAAAGTGCAAGTTACGGAGTAGTACTGTTCTTGTCTTAGAAGAATTATGTAAAGTAAAAGAAGAAAGCATATAATGAATGGATGAGAAATAGGGGCGTGGAAGAAGTTGAGAGGCGGAAGAGAGAGTTATATGTAGAAAGAAAGAGAGAGGTGAAAAGATTAGTAAGAGAGAGTAAGAAGAGAGTGGATGAGGAATTTGGAAGGAATTTGAATGTAAAGTGGAGGGACTGTAAGAAAATGTTCTGGAAAGAGGTGAAAAGAGTAAGACAGGGTGGAAGTGAAGTTAGCAGGGGAGTGAAAGATAAAAATGGTAGATTACTAGTGGAGAAGGGAGAAAAAGTGAGCAGATGGAGAGAACACTTTAAGGAATTGTTGAACGTGGAGGATGGAAGTAATGCGAGTATAAGTGGCTGGGGAATGGCTGTAAGAAGAAGGGAGGTGAGAAGACAGGAAGAAATCAGTAGGATAGAAGTTGTGGAAGCAATGAAGAAAGTTAAATCAGGGAAAGCCCCAGGAATTGATGGAGTGTGTGTGGTGAAATGCTGAAGCATGGGGGAGAGATAGTAGTAGAATGGATGTGGAAGATGTGCAGATTGGCCTGGTAGAGTCCCGGAGGATTGGAAGTCCCGGAGGATTGGAAGTCAGGTATAATTATTCCCTTGTACAAAGGAAAAGGGGAAAAAGAAGTGTGTGGTAATCACAGGGGCATTTGTCTTCTTAGTATAATAGGAAAAATGTATGGTAGGATACTTATTGACAGAGTTAGAGAAAGAACAGAGAAATTAGTTGGAGAAGAACAGGGAGGCTTTAGGAAGGGAAGAGGTTGTGTAGATCAGATATTCATTCTCAGATCTTTAGTGGAAAAGTTTCTAGAGAAGGGAAAGAAGTTGTATGCGGCGTTCATGGATTTGGAGAAAGCATATGACAGGGTGGATAGACTAGGATTGTGGAAAGTGTTAAGAATATATGGAATAGATGGGAAGTTGTTGAATGCTGTGAAGAGTATGTACGATGGTGCGAAGGCTGCAGTGCGTGTGGATGGTGAACTAAGTGAATTTTTCTCTTTGAAAGTTGGGTTGAAACAGGGATGTGTCATGTCTCCATGGTTGTTCAATCTGTACATGGATGGGGTAATAAAAGAGGTACAAGGTAGGGTAGTGGATGTTGGAGTGGCCCTGGTGAGAGAGGATAGTGTTTGGAAACTCCCTGTACTGTTGTTTGCAGATGATACCGTGTTGTTGAGTGAAGACGAAGGGGAGCTGCAAGGCTTGGTGGATGAGTTTGAGAGAGTGTGTAAGAAACGGAATCTAAAGGTGAATGTAGGGAAGAGTAAAGTGATGGTCTTTGAGAGAGGTGAAGTCAGTGAATGTACAGCGAGGTTGGATGGTGAGGAATAGGAAAATGTGAGTACGTTTAAGTACTTGGGTAGTGTGATGAGTAAGGATGGAGGTTTGGAGGGTGAAGTGCTTGAAAGGGTACAGCAGGGAAGAAAGGTTGCTGGTTCTTTGAAAGCAGTGATAAGAAACAGGGAAGTGAGCATGGAAGTGAAAAAGTTACTACACGACAGTATTGTGATACCAACTCTAACGTACGGAAGTGAAGCTTGGACGTTGTTGGAAGGACACAAGTCAAGAGTGAGAGCAGTGGAAATGAGTTATTTAAGAGGAGCCTGTGGAGTCACATGGAGAGACAGGCTGACGAATGAGGATATAAAGGAGCGTTGTGGTGTTGATGTGGATGTGATAGGAAGCGCTATGAGGAACACACTGAAGTGGTTTGGCCATGTGGAGAGGATGGAGGGTCAAAGACTGACGAAGAGAGTGTATGTGAGTGAGGTGGAGGGGGAAAGAGGGAGGGGGAGGCCGAGGATGAGGTGGAGAGATGGGGTGGAGAGGTATATGAGAGAGGGGGGTGTGAGTTGGGAGCAGGGGAGTGAAATGGCGGGGGACAGGGCGACTTGGAGGCGATTTGTTTGTGGCCACCCCAAACGGGATTGAGGCGTCTGGCAATAGATAGATAGAAAAGAATTGTCAGTAGAAAACGCATTATGTCAGATGAACGACGATGGGCAAACTCAGATATTTCTAATTAATCACATGATTGGGGAAGTACAGTTGAAAAAGGGGACTTGTATAGTTAATACTGAAAAATGTCCCACCCCTGTAATGGAAATAGTTTTAGCTGGAGTCACAAGTGAGATAAAATCTACAGATAGAGAAAGTATAAAAGAGAATTTAATTCACTCAGGTGAATTTGATGAAGAAAATGATTTGTTAACCCTGTTGGAAAAACACAGGGACACCGTAGCATTACCCGGAGAACAATTAGAGTGTACTAACCTGATTAATCAAAAGATTAATGTGCACCCAGATACGCCACCAATTTTCGTACCGGCCTACCGAATCCCACAATCTCAGCGTACACTCGCAAATCAGTATGTCGATGAAATGTTAAAACTTGGAATTATTGAGCCATCAGTCTCCCTGTGGAATGCCCCATTATTCTTCGTGCCCAAACGAAATGGAGAAATGCGTGCGGTAGTAGATTACCGTAAACTAAACAATCACACAGTCCCAGACCGATTTCCCATGCCATTGCTAAGCGAAATCCTACTGAATATTGGACCAGAAAATAATGTATTTTCCACGATCGATTTGCTAAGTGGTTATCAAATTCCTGTAGATCAGGAGTCACGTAAATACACTGCCTTTTCCACAAATACAGGACACTATCACTGTAGAAGGATGCCCATGGGACTGAGGACAGCCCCGGGCACATTCCAGTGTCTTATGAATTACGTATTGTCCGGAATTTTAGGACAAGGAATATTTGTTTAACTTGACGATATTATCATCGCAACGAAAGATGTCACAGAACATATCCAGAAATTAGACCTACTCTTACAAAAGCTTGGTGATCCTGGTTTAAAAATTAAGCTTTCTAAATGCAAATTTTGCTTTAAGGAAATAAATTTCTTAGGCCACAGATTAAGTTCTAATGGTATTCACACCACTGATGACAAAATACAGGCAGTGAGAGACTTTCCTGAACCAACTACGAATGACGAAGTTAGACAATTTTTAGGTCTAGCTGGGTACTATAGGTCATTCGTACGACAATTCTCATATAGCCTTTCCTCTATTTCTACTACTAAAAAAAGATGCTATATTCCAGTGGAAAGAAGAACAAAAACAAGCAATTAAAAATTAAACTAACAAATGCACCATGTTTGGCACATCCGGATTTCACAAAACCATTTATTATATGTACAGATGCATCAGTTAAAGGATTAGGGGCTGTACTGATGCAAGAAGATAAAAAAGGACAGATTCAACCAATTGCATTTGCCATCAGACAAATAGAAGGTGCAGAGAAAAATTATTGCACTACCGACTTAGAGGCACTTGCAGTGGTTTTTGCATTTAAAAAGTTTCGAGATTTGGTATATGGTTACGAAATACACTTTTTCACTGACCATAAACCGCTAGTGGGTATGTTTAAAGAAAAACTCCTCTCTGGGAGGAGAGCAAGGTGGAAATGTACAGTCGAAAACTACAATGTACATATTCATTATATACAAGGCAAAATGAATCTGGTAGCCGACACATTATCTAGGAACCCGAAAACAATTCAGGTCGCGGGATTAGATCCCAAAGGAGGCATCCCAAACCACGATGAAATCGCGAAAGCACAAAGACTTGATCCCACATGGTCTAAAGTTATACAGTATACAAGTTAGAAAGTAGAGATGACATACAATTACCCAAACTACATGTACCACTAGAACAATTCACAGTTATCAATAATACCTTATACAAGATCAACCCAGAACAACCAAAGCGCCGAAGAAATAATAACCAATTGGAAGTACCTAAAGACATGATACATCAAGTATTACGAACGATACACGATAGCCCACATTCAGGACATCCCGGAAAGGATAGGACATTGAAACAAGCCCAGTTGTTATATTACTGGCCATCATTACGAAAAGATATAAACAATCACATAGACATGCGAATCATGTGCAAAACACAAAGGATACCCAATTTCACCTGCACCGATGGGTAATTACCCTGTACCACATCAACCATGGGACGTTGTCGCGGTTGATTTACTCAAGATGCCATTATCATACAATAATAACCAATACCTATTCGTAGCAATGGATCATTTTTCCCGTTATGTAATTTTAGCCCCAATTAAAGATAAAACAGCAGAGACAGTAGCAAAGGCAATAATAGATAATGTAATATGTCGCATTACTACCCCAAAGGTACTAATAAGTGATAATGGAGGAGAATTTAATTCTGATATCATGCAAGAAATATGTAAACAATACAATATCAAAAAGGTTAACGTTTTAGCCTATCACCCAACATGTAATGGGTTAGTAGAGAGACAAAACAAAAAAGTATTAGATGTGCTACGATACATTCTCAATGGAAATTATGCAAGCTGGAATGATTGGCTTCCTAGAGTAGAAGCCTCAATTAATGGATCTATAAGTAAATCCATAGGTGACACACCACATTTCATTATATATGGGACATAAAAAAGTACCATATGAGATTCTAGAAGGTCAAGATCTACTCATATACAACTACGATGATTAAACTTCGTTTACGTGAATTCCAGGACATACATAAAAGAGTCAAAAATCAATTAACGATGTCCAAGGAAGAAATGACGGAGGCATTTAATAAAAAGGCAAGAGACTTGCCCATCAGCTTAGGTGACATTGTCTATGGTGTCATTCATACGAGAGACAATAAATTATCCCCGGAATTTGAGGGTCCATACATAGTAATTAACATAAAAGCAAAGTTGTAATTAGGTCACTGTCAAGTGGCGAAGAGAATCTGTCTATTTATCTATCTATTGCCAGACGCCTCAATCCCGTTTGGGGTGGCCACAAACAAATCGCCTCCAAGACGCCCTGTCCCTCGCCATTTCACTGCCCTGCTCCCAACTCACACCCCCCTCTCTCATATACCTCTCCACCCCATCCCTCCATCTCATCCTCGGCCTCCCCCTCCCTCTTTCCCCCTCCATCTCACTCACATACACTCTCTTCGTCAGTCTTTCACCCTCCGTCCTCTCCACATGGCCAAACCACCTCAGTGTGTTCCTCATAGCGCTTCCTATCACATCCACATCAACACCACAACGCTCCTTTATATCCTCATTCGTCAGCCTGTCTCTCCATGTGACTCCACAGGCTCCTCTTAAATAACTCATTTCCACTGCTCTCACTCTTGACTTGTGTCCTTCCAACAACGTCCAAGCTTCACTTCCGTACGTTAGAGTTGGTATCACAATACTGTCATGTACTAACTTTTTCACTTCCATGCTCACTTCCCTGTTTCTTATCACTGCTTTCAAAGAACCAGAAACCTTTCTTCCCTGCTGTACCCTTTCAAGCACTTCACCCTCCAAACCTCCATCCTTACTCATCACACTACCCAAGTACTTAAACGTACTCACATTTTCCAATTCCTCACCATCCAACCTCGCTGTATATTCACTGACTTCACCTTTCTCAAAGACCATCACTTTACTCTTCCCTACATTCACCTTTAGATTCCGTTTCTAACACACTCTCCCAAACTCATCCACCAAGCCTTGCAGCTCCCCTTCGACTTCACTCAACAACACAGTATCATCTGAAAAACAACAGTACAGGGAGTTTCTAAACACTATCCTTTCAGGGCCACTCCAACATCCACTACCCTACCTTGTACCTCTTTTATTACCCCATCCATGTACAGATTGAACAACCATGGAGACATGACACATCCCTGTTTCAACCCAACTTTCAAAGAGAAAAATTCACTTAGTTCACCATCCACACGCACTGCAGCCTTCGCACCATCGTACATACTCTTAACAGCATTCAACAACTTCCCACCTACTCCATATATTCTTAACACTTTCCACAATCCTTGTCAATCCACCCTGTCATATGTTTTCTCCAAATCCATGAAAGCCGCATACAACTTCTTTCCCTTCTCTAGAAACTTCTCCACTAAAGATCTAAGAATGAATATCTGATCTACACAACCTCTTCCGTTCCTAAAGCCTCCCTGTTCTTCTCCAACTAATTTCTCTGTTCTTTCTCTAACTCTGTCAGTAAGTATCCTACCATACACTTTTCCTATTATACTAAGAAGACAAATGCCCCTATGATTACCACACACTTCTTTTTCCCCTTTTCCTTTGTACAAGGGAATAATTATACCTGACTTCCAATCCTCCGGGACTCTACCTTCCTCCCAGGCCAATCTGCACATCTTCCACATCCATTCTACTACTATCTCTCCCCCATACTTCAGCATTTCACCACACACTCCATCAATTCCTAAGGCTTTCCCTGATTTAACTTTCTTCATTGCTTCCACAACTTCTGTCCTACTGATTTCTTCCTGTCTTCTCCCCTCCCTTCTTCTCCTAGCCATTCCCCAGCCCCTTATACTCGCATTACTTCCATCCTCTACGTTCAACAATTCCTTAAAGTGTTCTCTCCATCTGCTCATTTTTTCTCCCTTCTCCACTAGTAATCTACCATTTTTATCTTTCACTCCCCTGCTAACTTCACTTCCACCCTGTCTTACTCTTTTCACCTCATTCCAGAACATTTTCTTACAGTCCCTCCACTTTACACTCAAATTCCTTCCAAATTCCTCATCCACTCTCTTCTTACTCTCTCTTACTAATCTTTTCACCTCACTCTTTCTTTCTACATATAACTCTCTCTTCCGCCTCTCAACTTCTTCCACGCCCCTATTTCTCATCCATTCATTGTATGCTTTCTTCTTTTCTGCCACAGCCTGTTTCACCTCTTCAATCCACCACGCTGTTCCTTGCACCCCCCTCCGTCTTTTCTTCCTTCCACGCACCACATCACATACTGCACATATTTCTTCTGTAAATATCCTACGCACACCTTCCACGTCTCCCATCTGCTCCAATTCATATTTGCCCAATCGTTCCTCCACTTCTCTCTTATACTCTGCCTTTTTCTCATCCTCTTGTAACCTTTCCACTCTCCTTGCAACTACTCCTTCCTCTCGTCTTTCCCTTCTTCTATTCCTCCATCTTACTTGAATTCTACTTCTGGCCACCACCAAGTAGTGGTCAGAAAGTCCACTCCCCCAACCTCTATAAACTCTTGCATCCATTACACATCTTCGCATCCTTTCATCCACACACACATAATCAATCATTGCCTTCCTTTCATTCAGTTCACCACCCACCCTTCTCATCACTCGCCATGTATACCTGTGGATCATTTTATGCCTGAAGAGGGTATTGGCTATCACCAACCGCCTCCCAGCACAAGTGTCCACTAATGCACTCCCATTCTCATCTATCGCAGCAGGCACACCCCACTCACCAACTATTCCATCCATCTTCACATTCCCAACTTTACCATTCATATCACCAATCAAAAACACTCTCTCATTCCTTCCAAACTTTTCCGTGCACACTTCTACATTTGTCCAGAACTCTTCTCTCACTCTTCTAGCACAATCTTGCGTTGGCGCATACACACACAATCGCCCACATTTGTATTCCAACTTTCAACTTTACCCACACAATCCTTGACCCAACTGATCTATACTGTCTTATGCTCCTCTTCCATCTTTTACTCACAACTATACATACTCCTTTCTTTGCCCTCTCATTCTCACCTACTCCTGCACATATACCCCATCCATACTCCCGTTCTCTCACACTTTCTCCTCACCATTTTGTTTCAGTTATTCCACATACATCCACTTTTGCACCCTCAAGCACCTGGACTATCTCTCTCTCTTTCACCTCATCATTCGCTCCCCTTACATTCCACGTTCCGATAACCATGTCCTTTGTCCGGTCCTTGGTCGTCATCGTTTGGTCAGTCCTTGTCCGAGGCTTATTGTTTGTTTTTTTTTGTTAGTTTTTTTCCGGGGAGGGGCACTAACTCTCCGCCAACCCTTTTAGTCACCTTTTACGACAAGCAGGGATACTGAGGGAGTATTCTTGAAAAAAAACCCTACCCCCAGGGGGCGAAGAGAAACAAGTTCATATTGACCATTTAAAACGAGTTTCAAGGGAATTATCCAATAATTATTCAGCCTCGGATACAACCGAACAACCGAACGTAATTCATGAAACCAATCAAGAAAACAATAATAATTACAAAGATAAATTAAGGTCATGTACCAAACAATCAAACATAGGTGCAACTGTTCCTGTAAAATCTACAATACATCATTTACGAGATTTAAAGATCGTTTTAAACTCTTTCTATAAATGAAATAACAATCAAGTAATTGTTCTACGTTAGTCAACCGAAACGCACATCATCACTATCATCGACCACGCATGACCATATTAGAAAATTAATATATTTTTTTGTCGGTAGGTAACGATGAAGGAACTTATGCTATGGATTCTCCTCTACATATCAAGAGGATATGCTCACTTAGACCCCCAACTCATAGTACGGCAAGGATGCCTCATAGCTCCAACGGCCACGACATCAGTCGTAAAAGATGTCATGAGTACTGAAATCAGCTAGGATTACTTATACGAATTACCTTCTTATCTATACAACATCGCAAGACCAATGAGGACCCTGTACTCCATGATAGGAGGCTATGTTTCACAGGCACATAACACAGAGAAAGTGGACGAAATGGTGAAGGTAACGAAATGGAAATAGAATAGGCGAAGTCAACTATGCTCATCATGATCCAGGATCTCCCATCTCATGGAACGGAGGTATTGAGTGCCACGAACAACATTATATATACTCACCAAAAGCTCGGTTTGTTCGACCTGGGCGGTGCAGTTCTCGCAAACATCTTTGGATTGCCTACAGAGGAAGACCTTCTATAAATAAACAACAAATTTAATAATATAGCTCAGGTACTAACATACCAAGATAAATTCATCGCAGGACATAACTCATCAATGAAAACAATCGTGAAAAATCTGAAAAAGGCGGAAAACATAGCTCTCGAAAATGTAGATAAAATAAATGACATGGAAGGAAACATAACACTTTTCCAACACTTCATCATCATGGAATACATTGACACATTTCTACTCCAGTTAGACAACACTAGAGTTTCGTTACACGGCACTTATGCAAGGAATTTCGAATGCCGGTGATGGCAAGATCACAATTGACTTACTTCCAGTTCATGAGCTACGTCAGGTAATTAGTCAAGGCATACATAAACATAAATTGAAGCCTTTGTTCCGAAGTAGGGAATTCATGCAATATTATCCATATTTAGAAGCAACACTAACATCAACATCAGTAGAAGTTCATGTACCATTCATAACTGACGACCTGTTCACAGTATACCAAATACACCCCTTCTCTTCTAGGAATAATAACACTTTGGTCATCATCAACATCAACACAGACACCGAACTCATCATGGTCTCCAAGAGACAGAACACTGTCACTTTCGCCAGTGAATCAACGATTGAACGAAAGTGCCGCACATCCTTACATGCTGTTCACCTTTGTCCTGTGTACATTTTCACGTTTCAGCCTACTGAAACAGTCCCTTGTGAAATGGCTATCATAAGAAATCACAATATTCATAATCATTGCAACTTCACTTCTGCTCCAGATAAGCTTGTACACCATCAATGCATCGGACACTCACAGTTTTTTATTTTTTTTATTTCACTCATAACACATCAGATTACATAGTCTGTCCAGATATACCACCATCTCATACTTCAGCATCGGGATTATACATAGCACAAGACTACTGTGCGGTATTTACACCATCCATGTCCACTTTATCCACCATCAATCACTACGCCATCCTCAGTCATACACACAAACATTTCCACCCACTGCCTAAGATGAACTTGATCATGAGCACAGGTATTAACTTGACTTCACCTAAGTTTGAAACTATGCAACTGATCAATGAAACAATGAAGCCCTTGGAAGATTTGAGTTTGAGTAAGTTCAACCCATATTATATGTATAGCCCAGCACCTACTTTCTTTATAATCTTCTGTATTATGTTTGCAGCAGTGCTGTTCGCATTGCACAGAATGCATGCAAGAATTGCAAATTTGCAGTCAGTATTTAGTAGGGGTAGAGTAAGCATTCAAGTTAACCCCCTTGAATGAAGTGTACATATTTTGTATATAGTATTAATTTTATTTAAAAAAAAAAAAAAAGAAAGAATGACACATGATAGAGAAGTATACCAGTATCATTATCTCTATATGAAATATTAATAGCTCCTACCATAATCTTAACTTTGAACTATTTTTTTTTTTTTTTTTGCATATATGCATTTACTGTTATACATACACATCTTACATATTGTCATACAATAACCACTTTAACCAATTGCATTTGTTCAGTTATGTATACAACTTGTTTAACCCCTTAAGTCCTAATCACATCAATTGATGCGATTTGAGTTTTATGCCAAAATGTCTAATCATATCAATTGAATGTAGCCTGCAAAAAACTGCAGAGCGCTTGCTCCACCCCGATTATTGGCTTCAGGCCAATGAGAACTCGCCCCTTCTGTGGCGTGAGGGGGGATCGGACCAACACGGGCGGTGGGGGGGCACCCCCCTCTCGGCCGCCTCCATGCCACCCTCTACTCCACTCCCTCACACCCTCCTTGTCCCTGATCACTCTCCCATCCCTCCCCGCAACTGCATCTCTCCTCCCACAACAACCTGCGTTCTTTCCCACCCTCTCTTGCCCCTCTTCCCTCCCTGCTAGCCTCGTTCCCCCCCCCCTAAACCCCAACCCATCTCTCTCTCCTTGTCCCTCACAACCCTTCCAACCCCCAACAGGCCCCTGAGTGTCAGGCCTGATGTACAGTTGCGAGCAGATGACTCGAGGCCACCTAGTCCACCAAGATGTTGGTGTTTTATCTGGCAACAGTGATAGCTGTGAACTTGACCGAGATTCAGTCTGCTGTCCGGGCGAAACAAACCCAATGATAATTTGTCAATGTGCAGTTCTAACTGGTCTCCAATCAATATCATGCAAGTAAACGTATAATACTGATAATGATTAACGTGTTATAGATATATTTATAATCATAGTATTACAACACAGGCATCCAAATTGTGGTGCGTTCATTCATGTGAGACGGTATTTCGAACGTGCAGCTCCATCACCACCTTGGTTTGTGACGTAGGCACCACGTGACGTCACGTATGGGGGGGTGGAGCTAGTTGACCCATTCACGATGATATTGTACATTTATAGAGAGTAATCGTTCGACTTTATCACTCGAATATTAAAGAAACATTGGTTTTCTCTGTCAAAACAAACCTATTATAATCCCTAATCTCATATACGTTAAATACCGCAGCCAACCACTTTCCCCCAAACCCCCCTCCCATCACACGTCCCACGTCGTCCCGCCCTTCCTCACCCACCACCCTCCATTTAATTCACCCCCCCCTCCCCTTGTTCCGCGTACTGTGGTGTGAACCTTTAACTGTCGACAAAAGTGAGGTTAACGGTGAGGGATGACTGGCATGACGGTGTTTTTTGTGATAATAATGCCAGGTTGCGGGGAAGCCGATAACCCTAAGGCATATCTCTTGAAAACTGGTAAAGGTTGTTTGGTTCACGACAATAGTCGAACAAAATAAATCACTACCGATAACCGTGTCTCACATAAATGAACGCACCACAATTTGGATGCCTGTGTTGTAATACTATGGTTTTAATATATCTACCACGTGTCTGACACGTTAATCATTATCAGTATTATACGTTTACTTGCATGATATTGATTGGAGACCAGTTAGAACTGCACATTGACAAATTATCCCTGTGTTTGTTTCGCCCGAACAGCAGAGTGAATCTCGGTCAAGTTCACAGCTACCACTTTTGCCAGATAAAACACCAACGTCTTGGTGGAATAGGTGGCCTCGAGTCATCTGCTCGCAACTGTACATACCCGTTTCATACTATTTATACTTCCCAAATTTTTCTCACTCTGTTCATTTCTCACTTCGTACCTACCAGTTTCTGTACGTACGTAGTTGGAGATTGCTGTATGTTGTACTACATACGACGCATCTTATTATTATTATTATTATTTTTTTTTTCATTCTCCCTACCTGCCCAGATTAGCACCTCTGAGTAGTGTCCGTCTGTGTTAGTTTTCGAAAGACTATGAGACCTTGTAGGGCTACTCCCCGCACCTGTTTCATCTCCCCACACATACAAACACACCTGTTTTCATGGCTGGGGTGATAAATTATAATGAAATGGAGAGTTTCCAAAAGAGAATTTGGTTGTTGCCGAAACTTTAATGATAAGCGAAATGAAGTGTAATGATGTGATAATTGCAATGGTGTGATAAATGTATAACGAGAAGTTGGGACAGTAAAAAGAGAAATTGGAAACAAATTATTTTTTTTTCCCTTTCTTATGCATGCATTTATAGCATTATTCAACTTTATTTTGATGTCCTTGATGGTTATAAACACTGATATGCATCTGTGTTAGTTTTGGAATGACTATGAGGCCTTGTAGGGCTACTCCCCACACCTGTTTATCTCCCAACACCTATATACACAACTGTTTTTATGGCTGGTATGACAAATCCCATTGAAATGGAGGGTTTCCACAAGAGAATTTGGTTGTTGCCAAAATTTTTCTCCCCAAGTACCACCAAGGCCTTGTAGGCCTACTCCCCACACTAGTTATCTCCCCACACCTACATACACACCTGTTTTCATGGTAGATGTTACAGAACACAATGAAGTGCTTTCTTTTCATGCGAAAAGCTGGTTATTTCCAACCCCTGTATCTATAGGCCTACTCTCCACAGCCTACATTATCTCCCCATAGTCTAGTAATCTCCCCACACCTACATACACCTGTTTTCATGGTTGGTGTGATAAAACACTTTGAAATGACCTGTTTCAATAAGAAAAATAGGTAATCAAAATTTTCATGTTTTCTATTTTTTCGAGGGGTAACTATCATAAACTTTTTTTAAATTTTGAACCGCGATTGTGCGGTAACCATTAGGCCTACGGGGGTACGGATTGCGTTGTCAGGTGTGTAAATTCTTCCTGTTTAGCCAGAAAACAGTGAATATGCCCTTCCTGAAAGTCGCCAAAACACCCCCAAATTGCAGTTGTGGGAGGTACTATGTCTGAAACACTTGCGGCCTTAAGGGGTTAAAATGTAATATTACTGGGTCAGTACAGTATTATCATGGATATTATGTCTGTACAGTATCATAATCAATGTTATGTATTAATAGATTAGCATATGTCAATGATGATTGCTGTTGGAGGACCGCCAGTTAGCGTGACTGACCGATGTCAAGACTGTAAAATATCTTAATACGTAATAACCAGCAACATACATAATATAGTCTAGAGGTTAGGTCAATGTCAAACCTAGGGGCCAAAGGAAGTGACGTTAGCACCTCTCCAGAACGTCTCTCGCAAGGACAATAGCCCATAAACAGTGCCTCGTGACCATACACCCACACACACCCACACATAGGCTTCCAGAACATTTCAAAAACAGTATAGCAAACGTGACACGACCCCTGCTAAATGAGAATGTAACAATCAGAGTTTAGAAAGAGGCTGGCCATAGAACCGGCAGGTAGTGGAGAGATCAAATAAGAAGAGGGGTCCAACAAGACTTAACATATTGTCACTTGTAATACAAACGCTGCTCAACTGAGACTTTCTCTGAAGATAATAAATCAAGATCAACTCCCTGTATTCATTTTTAACTCCTCCTGCTCTTCGATTACCCAAATAACTTTAACCAAAACTCATGACTTATATATTACAAGACTAAAGACTTTCATATATATATATATATATATATATATATATATATATATATATATATATATATATATATATATATATTGGAACTTCGAAGCCACCATTTATATATATAGATAGATAGATAGATAGATATAGATATAGATAGATAGATAAATAGATAGATTAATAGAAGATAAATAGATATAGATATATAAATATAGACAGATAGATAGATGGATAGATAGATAGACACACAGATAGATAGATACATAGATATATGGATAGACAGACTGTAACACTAGGTGAAAAAGGCCCACCTCCTCGGTCCCAGAACACCTAAAGTGTAGCGGGGTCCTCTTTCGAGACCAGGGCTTAGTGCATATAAGAGAGAGGTAGGACACAAAAACTTCAGGCAATAACCTTTACACGTATATTACTTCAGGCAGACACAGGACAAAACAGCAGATAGTACAACACAGTATTTGGTGGATGATAAAACCTTAACTAGATAATCAGTATCTCGCAGGATATTAACTTAACAGGCACTGCTGCTAACACTCTAGGTTTAGTGTAGAGGTTTACTTAGAACACAGGGTCGCGGTGAATGTGGGGGAACCGGGGATGAGTCTAGCACGGGGGGGGGGGAGGGGTGATGCACTGAGGGTCTGGTTATAGTTATAGTAGTATCGAGTGGGAATTGATGTTAAGGAGTTTGACTTGTAATTTTCTGGTAGCAAGGGGGTTTTGGTAGTTTATTATAACACTACTCCAGGTTTTCACATACGCGTCGAATGCCAAGAGGAGATTTACTAAGGGAGGGTGTACGGCACTGAGAGTCTCGTTATGTTTATAGTATTATGAGGGGGAGGGTATTATTAACACTTTCTCTTCCCTATTTTCTGGTAGCAAGGGATATTTGCATATTTTACTAATGCGAATCCCTCGGGTTGGGCACCTTACTGATTTCATACAAGGGCGTTACTCCGTGAGTCTGATTTACCAGCACTTAGACTCTGCACTTGTTATTATTAGTCCGCCCCATGGTATCATTCATTCCCCCTCTATCTTCTCGTGAACACTCGACCTGTGATTTGAGGTGCATTATATCACTATATCTCTGTTACACTAACTTGGGGCAATATCACACTTAACATGAGTCACTTATACGGTGGGGGTGGCGGGGAGACATGCTGGTGACAATTCTGCTAGGACTAAGGCACCGCCAGGGGAGGGCGTGCCAAGATGGCACGGGACGACTCGCAGGGGTGTCTTCTCTTGTCTGGGGCTGCAGGTGACGAAGGGGCCCGTATTCTCCGGGCTGGGTACAGGGGTGTGGCCCTGAGGACTGGGGCCAAACTGGTCCAGAAATCTCTGGCTCAGATCTCGGCCGGAGGTGGAGGTCTGCCACCATCGGGGTGTAGGGAGGTCTCGCCCGGGCATCCTGGGGAGGGCCTAGAGTACCCTAGGACTACGGCACCCAGAGTCAAGGGGCGCCGTCAGGGAGGGATTGCGGCACTGACCTGACTCAGGGTCAGTCAGGTGGGTCTTCTCCAGGGCTAGGCATAGGGAACAGAGGCCAGGGGAGGCATTAGGGCCTCTCTGGAATGCTCCTGCGTCCCCTGCGTCGGGAGTCCGGGCCCTTGTCTCATGCTGAGGTGGCGGTACTGCTGTCACCTGTCTCCGGCCGTGGGGCCCGGCTACTGGCCGTGGCTTCCCAACAGCACAGCTATGAGGCACCAAGGCCTGGCTACTGGCCGTGGCCTGAGAGGGGGAATCAGCGCGCCTCTGGGCACCTTCGGAATGGCTACCGGCCGTCTGACGAAGGTGGGAGCGGCTCCAGGCCGATTCCTGCAGGAGGGAGGGGGAGCGGCTGCAGGCCAACTCGGGGGCAGCACCTTCAGAGCAGCTATCGGTCGTCTGATGAAGGTGGGAGCGACTACAGGTTGTCTCCTTCTGCCAGGAGGAGAAGCGGCTACAGGCCGACTCGGGGGCAGCGCCTTTGGAGTGGCTACCAGCTGTCTGACGAAAGCGGCAGCGATTACAGGTCGTCTCTTTCTACCAGAGGGAGGAGCGGCTACAGGCCGACTTGGGGGCAACACTTTCGGAGTGGCTACCAGCTGTCTGACGAAGGCGGGAGCGACTACAGGCCATCTCCTTCTGCCGGAGGGAGGAGCAGCTACAGGGTGTAGAGTGGCTGCAGGCCGTCCCAGGAAGAACACCTTCTGACGAAGGCAGGAGCAGCTACTGGCCATCTCCTGGTTACCCTCAGGTCGGTGGTTCACCGATTCCCTTACAAGAGGGAGGCTGCTACCAGCCGTCCCAAAGAGGAAAACACCTTCATCGAGGCTACAGGCACACTCCTGTTTAATGCGGGAGTGGCTACAGGCCAACTCCTGAGGGGCGCTGTTTGGAGCTGGATAGACAGCTCCACCCCGATCTGATCCAACAGTACCTATCCCCAAAGGTAGTGTCCTATGTCTGCTAGGGCAACGGTGAGGTGGCTGTGTGTCATAGGGGTGCACAGCCCGGGCTGACTTGTGCCGTTGTCGCACTGCGTCTTGTGGTTCGGCTGCGGCTCCTCCGTGGGGTCCTTGTGGGGGTGTTGGGGAGTTTCCAGGGGCACTCTGCTGCAGCTTACATATTTTACCACCTTCCTCCTGGAAAAAGTCACATCCCCGTAACTGGGATGATAGATGTGAGTGTCATGGGTGGCGTATACAGGTTGGAGGTCCTGGAGAAGGGCCTGTAGGCAGCGGTGGTGTAGTTTTCCTCTTGTTCCATGTCACAGGTGAGGAAGAGCGTGGAGGTGGTGGGGGAGGAGCAGAGGAGGTGGAGTAGGTGGCGTGGTCCTTGGAGCCGGCGGTTCCTGCTGAGGGTAGGTGCCCATACTGCCCGTCGCACTTTCATCTTGGTGGATGTCGCTGCTGGTGTGGTGGTGCTGTATGCTGGACACCAAGGGTAGGAGCCGCGTTTTGTGCCGTGTTAATGCGGTGTAGGGTCTCTGGGGAGGATAGGTGGTGGGGATCTGGGCCTGGTGTAGCATGACAGTGTGAAGTTGTAGGGAGGCAGGTGGTGTAGGGGAATGGGTGTATCAGGCAGGTGGGTGTGAGAGGTGGCCTGAGTGGATTATTGTGGTCTTGAGGGTGGGAGTGGGTGGGGAGGTGGGCATACGGGGTAGGCGAGGTTGGGCGGTTCGTGCCATTGGGCGTATGGGGGCGTGGTGGGGTGTGACGACGTTGGAGTGGGCGTCTGTAAGGGTGGTGGCCGGGGGTGGTGATAGTTGGGCGTGGTGAAGGTGTGGTGGCATGGGCGGGACACGGGGGGCTGGACGGCGAGGATGGGGTGGCGGGAGGAGGTGGTGATGGAGAGCGGGGGAAGGTTGGTGTGGCAGGTGAGATGTCAGGTGAGGTGCGAGGGGTGGTGGCGGCCAGGGAGACTGAGGTGGTATGGGAGGTGGAGGGTGAGGGTGAGGAGGTAATGTAGCACTCGTGTGTGGAAGTGGGAGGTGGTGGGGGGGAAGGAGGTTGGGGATGTGGGGCTGGGGCAGCAGGGGCGGGGATGCGGAAGGGGCGCACGTGGTGGTTCTGGAGGGTGCGTGGGGCGCCGTGATAGTCGACAACAACTTGATAGGGGTTTGAGACGTGGGTGATTGTATGGGGTCCCGTGAAGTGGGGGACGAGTTTGTGTGGGGTGGGGAGTTGGGTGGTGATGACAGTGTCACCAGGGTGGAAAGGGTTGGGGGCTGTGTCGGGACTGAGGTCTAAGTTTCTCTGTAGGTGGACCAGTCGGCCCTTCAGGTGGTGCAATGTCTGTGGTTGGAGCAGAGGTGGGTGGCTGTAGGTGTTGACGAAGTGGCAATAGAAGGGGGGCCTCGCCAAATATCCTCTCATAGGGGGAAACCCCGTCTTCTCGGGGGCAGGAATTTATGCCCCTCTGAACAATTTTTATGTGAGCAGGCCAGTCGTCATCTTTTGTAGCCTCGATGCATGTGCGCAATTGATTCATGATGGTGCTATGGCTATGTTCGCACACTGCATTTCCCTGTGGCCAGTAAGGAGAGGAGTGGGAGTGGAATGCCAAGATAAGGGAACACGTGTCGGAGGAGGGCGTCGGCGACGGTGATTGCATGATGCTCTTTGGCTGGGCAGGCTACGACAAATTTTGAATATGTGTCCACGAATGTGATTACAT
Source organism: Coenobita brevimanus (assembly GCF_032717465.1). NCBI lineage: Eukaryota > Metazoa > Arthropoda > Malacostraca > Decapoda > Coenobitidae > Coenobita > Coenobita brevimanus. Next base: position 26,393,802 of record NC_137025.1, read on the forward strand.
ATTTGTACCCTGATTTTGGAGGGAGGGGGCCCACTACATCAATTGCTAAGAGTTGCCAGGGTTTGTGGGCGGTGATGTGGCCCGAGGGTCCTGTGGTTTGTGTGATATCTTTCCCCAGTGCACAGGCGCTGCAACTTTGAATGATTTCCTTGGCAAGGGTGGAGGGGTTTGGTGCCCAGTAGGTGTTGTTGAACACCTGCAGTAGTTTCTTGGTGCCCAGATAGATGCCATTATGGGCATGAAGGTGGCGTAAGGTGTCAAGCACCGTCTCGGGGGCCAGGAGGATATGACTGGATGGGGTGAGGAGGTGGTTGCCCTGCCGGTATAGCTTGCTGAAGAGGTGGGAGGGGATCCAAGGGGGTCGCTCCTTGGGGCGTCATTGTTGCAGGAGGTCTGTTTCTGGCTGCATGGTGTGGACGGGGAGGCGGGAGAGGGCATCCGCATTAGTGTGGAGTTTTCTGGGCCTGTAGGAGATCTCGTAATGAAATTCTTCCAGGGTCTCGCGCCACCTGATGAGTGCGGCGTTATGGGAATCAGATTGGCATAACCACTGGAGAGACTGGTGGTCCGTGATGATAGTGACCTGGGTCCCAGAAAGATAAGCTCTGAAGTGCTGGAGAGCCCATACTATGCCGAGGCATTCCCGCTTGGTTGTGGCATAGTTCCTCTCGGCTTGATTCAGGGTGCAGCTGGTGCAGGTGATGATGTGTTCCCGGCTGGCTTGCACCTGGGCAAACACGGCACCTATGGCGGTGAGGGAAACATCGGTGTAGAGGCGGAAGGGAAGGGAATAATCAGGAAAGGCTACGATGGGGGCGGAGACTAGCTTGTCTTTGAGCTGTCGAAAAGCAGCTCGCTTTTCTTCCATCCAGAGGAACGGTTCCCCCTTCTTGGTCAAATCGCGAAGGGGCTTTGCAATGTGAGCGAATCCCTTCACAAAGCGACGGTAATAGGACATTAGTTCCAGGAAGGCACGGATGCTGTGGACGTCCTGTGGTGGAGGTATGTCTGCTATGGCACGGAGCTTTTCAGGGTCTGGGGAGATTCCTGCCTGGGAAATAATGTGTTCCAGGGATGAGACAGTCCTACCAGCCAGGACGCACTTAGAGGGCCGGAGTTTGAGGCCTGCCTGGCGAATCCTAGTGAAGACTCGGTGGAGGCGCTGCAGGTGGTCGGCCCAGGTCTGGCTAAAGACGATGACATCATCTAAGTAAGCCAGGCATATTTCCCAGGTGAGGCCGCTAAGAACAGATTCCATCAGCCTGGAGAAGGTGGTGGGGGCATTGCAGAGGCCGAACGGTAGACATTAAATTCGTAATGTTTGCCGTTACTTGTTGAAAAGGACGTTTTGCCTCGGTCTTCTGGATGCATGGGGACCTGCCATTATCCAGACTGGAGGTTGAGGGTGGAAAACCAAGACGCCCCATAAAGGGAATCTAAGGAATCATCGATTTGTGGGAGAGAGGTGGCATCTTTGATGGTGACTTCGTTCAGGCGGCGGTAATCGATGCAAAATCGCATCGTGCCATCCTTCTTTTTCACTAGAACGACAGGGGAGGACCAGGGGCTGGTGGAGGGGGAAATGACGCCGGCCTCAATCATTTCGCGTACCTGGCAGTCCTCTTCCTCCCTTTGTTGGGGATTTTTCCATCGGGAAGGTTGTCTAATGGGTGGGCCTGTCGTGTGAATCTCGTACGACAGGTACGTGGTGTGTCCTATGTCTGCTGGTCCTGCCGCAAACAGATCCTGAAAATCCAGGAGAAGGCGGCGTAGGGTGTCTGACTGCTGGGCAGTGAGATGGTCAGGGATGGGTGGCAGGGGGTAGGGGGAGAGGGAGGAGGGTGGGGTGCAGGGCTCGGCTTTCTCCATCTCTCCGATGATGAGCCCTTTTGGGAGAGTCAGGGGGGAAGGGGCAAGGTTAGCAATGCAGATGGCGGTGTGATGTGGGGGGAGGAAAGTGGGAGATAATAGGCAGGCGGAGAGGGCACCTGGCGGGAGGAGGGGGGAGAATAAGACAGAGGGACCGGAGGGCCGGTTAAGGGGTACCCAGGCCTCGTGGTGGGGGGGAATGGTAACAGTGGCAGAGATGGTGGCGGGGAAGGAGGGAGGAGGGGTGGTGAGGGGGGGCATGGGGGGAGGAGGGGGGGTTTTAGGAAAGGGAGGAGGGGGCGAATCTTCCGGCCATGGCCGTGGCTTACAGGTGCAAACGGCCTGGGTGGCGTTCTGCAGGGCACGGAATTGGAGCTGCCGGTAGCGGCAGTCTATTGTAGCTCCGAGCTTCTGGAGTAGGTCTAGTCCTAAGTACCTGTTGTAGCTCCAGCAGGAGGAGTAGAAAATAATGAATTAGTGTCGGGTTGACACCAGCTGGTGGGTGTCGACCCGTAGGGCCTGTGTCTCCCCATGGATGGGCAGGGGGCCATCCCTCGCGTCCACAAGGTTAGTGGGAGTGGGGCGGAACGGGCCAAAGGTTGATTTATGGCAGGAGAAATAGTGGCTGTAAAGACAGGATCTGGCCGCTCCCATATCAACTAACAGTCTGGCCTTCACGCCGTTCAATTTCATCTCGTGGTACACTGGGGGGCGATATTTATTGGTAATGGCCCCCTCCACCTTGGGTTGGTGCGGGGACCGGCCTAAAAATCCAGCCATCTGGGGCTTCCATTTTCCTGCTCCTGCTCCTGTTCCCCAGGATGGGGCTCCTCTATGGGTGCCAGTTCATCTTCTGGGGCCTCGTCCTCCAGAGAGGACACCTTACATGAACCCAGGGCCATGGGCTTGCGGCGTGAAGCTTTAAGCTGGTCCCGTATGTCATGTAGGGGACACCGGGAGTTGCAGGCTGTGAATTCCCATGGATTCACTAGGATCAGGTTCGGGTTTTCCCGGTGGGCGGGGAGCCGGTGGAAGGGGTGTGCCCAAGGCAGGCTCGGCGCCAGGGTGGGGTTGGTGTGAGGTAAGGGCATGATCGGGGGTGCCGGGAGTTGAGTGGGAAATTTCTTCACCACATTAATTTGCTGGGGTGTAGGGCAGGTGGTCAGGAGGCGCCGTATGAGCTGGACATCTCTATCCATGTCTCCAGTTGGGTCATGGATGGTAAAGTGTTGTTTAATAACACTCGGAAGCACTTTGAGAAGAGTGTTGAATGTGTGCTGATCCCGGGTTTCCTCATCTACCTCCAGGTAGGCAGCAGTAACTACAGTAGGCTTCTTGCCTGTATCAGGGTATTATTTAAATCCCCGTCGAATGAGAAGCTATGCAGCTGGGATAGAGCCACCACTTTCCCTAATGATGGGGTGATGGCCTGAACAACGAACTTTGTAAAGTTCTGCCAGGCGAGCTTCGGGACATCTTTTAGTGCTATGTTCGCTGCCACTTTGCCCATTAGTGGAAGTGTGACTGCGACTTTTTGCTGGTCATTATCAAAGCCATTATCCAGGAAGGGTTTAACCCTTAAACCGCGGGCATGTTTCCCAATGTTTTGCGTCTCCAGCGGGGTTATTTGGGCTCCGACAGACTCTCAAAAAATATTTGCCAAAAATCAGTTATTAGTCCTAGAATATTAAAATTAAATATGCCTATGGCACATACCTTCAGCTTTCTCCTGGGATGTTTGCTGAGCCTTCGTCTATTACCGTAGGACTTGTGGAGACCTCTGAAGTTGGGTAACGGAGTCTTCACTTTATACTTCCCGACAACCCGTAATAAGATTACCACAGCCAGATATTAACACTATAAACACTACTCTATGATTATCAAGTAGTTTGGGATCCATACTCCAAATAAAAACCACTGTGAAAGCAATGAAAATTACGAGCGCGTATGACCTTCCCACTTGCGCTAGTTCGCTGTTGGTATTCTGTCATTTATTATTCATAAAACCCCTCACACTTTATATTTCTATTACTATATAACACTTATATATATCTACAGTCTTTATCCATAAGTTTCCTTCAGTAGTATTAGTTTATTGTCACTGTAGGGAGTCAATTTCTTTCAGTAAAATACGTAGCATTCACTTTCCCGTCCTGTATACTAGCATTGAGAGTGAATGTCACTTTCACCTTCACTCTCATAACTCATAGTATTCAGACATGCTAGAGTGAAACTTTCACTTTCATTACTCCTAGGGTATATACTCGTATTCTTATAATACTACTCAATTACATTTCTATTTACGTTCTCTATTTTATTTACGTTATTTACATTTCTATTTTATTTACACTGTGTTATGCACTGTCACTTGAAGTAACTTATAAAACTGTTTTCCACTGTTCATGTATATTTACATTCATTACTTTCACTTGCTGTTTACACATTATTTACACATTATTTACAATTCCACTTGCACTGTTTTACTCAGTAGAAAGATCGTATTCACTCTTTTATCAATTGTCAGCCCTTTACCTCTTTCCACACGAGGTTTAGTAGGGGGTAAAGGTCACAGGGCCCTTTGCATGGGGGTGAAAAGTCCCTGAAGTCAGCAAGAGCGAACAGGCGTACCTCCACATTGGAAGATGAGAGTGAACTGATAAGGGTGGGCCGGGGTGGTGGCCTACCTAGGGAAATGCATTACTACCAATGTTAGCCTCTTGACAGCAGCTAATATATAGCAGTGAAATGATTGGCAGGAAATCTAGACAATACATTATAAATTAGGTAGTTCCAGGTGAATGTAAATATCACTTAGGCTTCTCCCTTCCCTCCTTATATGTATATTTATTACGAAAATAGATTATACGGCATATTTCAAGGGGAAATAAACAGCGAAAATTAGCGAACGAGTGTACGTGAGGTGTTGTCAGGTGATAATTAGCCAATTCCAGGTGTATGGCACTCTCACTTACCTTATTTCTTTCTTGTATATATTATTTGGTATAAGAATAGGGCATAGAGCTTATTTCAATGGATGAAATCAGTGAAAAATTCCAGGGAAGATTTACTTAGCATAGCACGGCCGGGCAGGCGAGAGGATAGGGTAATGGAGGGGGGGTAGGGAGGGGAGTCAAGAACGGGGAGAAATTGCTAAATTGTCAACAATGGATGGGAGTACAGATGAGATTAGGAGTGCTGACTAGTGTTGGACATTGGCAGTACTGATAGATGGTACAAGCCACCACTTGGAAGCCCGGGTGAATTCAAAATAACACAGAATCACAATAGCGATGCCCTGCGGTATGATCCCTTGCTCCCAAGCATCACGAAAGTGACGCCCCAAGGTTAAGGGGTTAATGATCGCCAGATACGTCTGTATATCATACTGGTTGGGGTCAAACTTGGGTAATTGTATGTGTGGTTTTGTTGCCATTTTGCCAAATATTTCCTCACTACCTCTCTTTTATGCCCTGGTCAAGAACCACCGCTGTCCACCAGTGTAATTCTCTTGAGAAAGGCCTGCCTCCTCGGTCCTAGAACACCTAAAGTGTAGCGGGGTCCTCTTTCGGGACCAGGGCTTAGTGCAAATAAGAGAGAGGTAGGACACAAAAACTCCAGGCAATAACCTTTACACGTATATTGCTTCAGTCAGAACAGGACAAAACAGCAGATAGTACAACATGGTATTTAGTGGATTGTAAAACCATAACTAGATAATCAGTATCCCGCAGGATAGTAGCTTAACAGGCACTGAAGCTAACACTCTAGGTTTATTTTACAGGTTTACTTAGAGCATAGGGTTGTGGTGCACGTGGGGGAGCCAGGGGTGAGTCTCACACAGGGGAGGAGGGGTGACACACTGAGAGTTTGGTTATAGTTATAGTATCAAGTGGGAATTGATGTTAAGGAGTTTAGCTTGTTATTTTCTGGTAGCAAGGGGGTTTTGGTATTTTATTATAACACTACTTCAGGTTTTCACATACGCGTCGAATGTAGAGAGGAGATTTACTAAGGGAGGGTGTAAGGCACTGAGAGTCTTGTTATGTTTATAGTATTATGAGGGGGAGGGTATTATTAACACTTTCTCTTCACTATTTTCTGGTATCAAGAGACATTTGGATATTTTACTAATGCGAATCCCTCGGGTTAGGCACTTTACTGATTTCATACAAGGGCGTCACTCCGTGAGTCTGAATCACCAGCACTTAGACTCTGCACTTATTATTAGTCCACCCCATGGTATCATTCATTCCCCCTCTATCTTCTCGTGAACACTCGACCTGTGATCTCTGTTACATTAACTTGGGGCAATATCACATTTAATATGAGTCACTTATATGGTGGGGGTGGCAGGGAGACACGCCATTGACAATTCTGCCAGGACTGGGGCACCACCAGCGGAGGGCGTGCCAAGACGGCACGGGACGACTCACAGGGGCGTCTTCTCTCGTCTGGGGCTGCAGGTGGCAAAGGGGCCCATATTCTCCGGGCTGGGTACAGGGGTGTGACCCTGAGGACTGGGGCCAAACTGGTCCAGAAATTTCTGGCTCAGGGTTCAGCCGAAGGTGGAGGTCTGCAGCCATCGGGGCGTAGGCAGGTCTCACCCGGACATCCTGGGGAGGGCCTGGAGTACCCTAGGACTGTGGCCCCCAGATTCAAGGGGCGCCATCAGGGAGGGACTGCGGCACCGACCTGAATCAGGGTCCGTCAGGTGCGTCTTCTCCAGGGCCAGGCGTAGGGAACAGAGGCCAGGGGAGGTGTTAGGGCCTCTTTGGAATCCTCCTGTGTCCCCTGCGTCGGGAGTTCGGGCCCTCATCTCACGCTGGGGTGGCGGTACTGCTCTCACCTGTCTCCGGCCGTGGGGCCCGGCTACTGGCCGTGGCTTCCCAAGGGCGCGGCTATGAGGCGCCAAGGCCCAACTACTAGCCGTGGCCTGAGTGGGGGAATCAGCTCACCTCTGGGCACCTTCGGAGCGGCTACCGGCCATCTGACGAAGGTGGGAGCTGCTCCAGGCCGACTCCTGCAGGAGGGAGGGGGAGCGGCTGCAGGCCGACTCAGGGGCAGCACCTTCGGAGCGGCTATCGGCCGTCTGACGAAGGCAGGAGTGACTACAGGTTGTCTCCTTCTGCCATGGGAAGGAGCGGCTACAGGCCGACTTGGGGGCAGCACCTTCGGAGCGGCTACTGGCCGTCTGACGAAGGTGGGAACAACTACAAGCCGTCTCCTTCTGCCGGAGGGAGGAGCGGCTACAGGCCGACTCGGGGGCAACACCTTCGGAGTGGTACTGGTCATCTGACGAAGGTGGGAGCGACTACAGGCTGTCTCCTTCTGCCAGGGGGAGGAGTGGCTACAGGCCGACTCCTGCAGGAGGGGGTGTAGGGCGGCTGCAGGCCATCCCTGGAAGAACACCTTCTGATGAAGGTGGGAGCGGCTGCCGGCCGTCTCCTGGTTACCCTCAGGTCGGTGGTTCATCGATTCCTTTACAGGAAGCGGGCGGCTACCAGCCATCCCAAAGAGGATGACACCTTTGGAGAGGCTACAGGCACACTCCTGTTGAAGGCGGAAGTGGCTACAGGCCAACTCCTGAGGGGTGCTGGTTGGGGCTGGATAGACAGCTCCACCCCGATCTGATCCGACGGTACCTCTTCCTGAAGGTAGTGTCCTATGTCTGCTAGGGGAACGGTGAGGCAGCTCACTGTCATAGGGGCGCACGCCCCGAGCTGACTTCTGCCATTTTCGCACTGCGTCTTGCGGTTCGGCTGCTGCTCCTCCGTGGGGTCTTGGTGGGAGTGTCGGGGAGTTTCCGGGGGCACTATGCTGCAGCTCACGCATTTTACAGACAACTAATCATTCTGCTTACACTGTTAATCTTTTCTCTCCGTTGGGCTCCTCCGATCACAACCTTGTCGCCTTAACCTGTCCTTTCATTCTGGTATGGCCTATGGACCCTCCAAAGAAACGTCGTCTGTGGCACTTTGGAGCTGAGGATTGGGAGGCCCTCAGGCAGTACTTCTTTGATTTTACATGGAATGATTATTGCTTCCATGGCCGGGAGTCATCTGAGTGTGCCTTGCGCATTACGGAGGTTATTCTCTTTGCCATGGAAGCATACATACTTTTCTCATATCCTTTCACTAATGTAAGAAAGCCTTGGTTTAATCACGCTTGTTCTCATGCTGTCCACAACAAGAAGAGGGCCTATAAAAGGTACCGGAGATACCCCTGAATCACATCTTCTGTACGTTTCTGCCTGGAATCGTGCCAAGTCTGTTCTTCGCTCTGCTAAAAATAATTTCATCCGTACTGCTGTAAATACTCTCATCTCTCCTACTCGAATTCTTCCCACTCCTTCTGGCACCTTGCCAAAAACCTTTCCAACAACTTTACCTCATCATCCTTCCCTCCTCTTTTCTACTCTGATGGTTCTGTAGCTATTTCTTCTACTGATAAAGCAGATCTCTTTGCTCAGACTTTTTCCTCCAATTCCACCTTAGATGATTCCGGTGCTGTTCCTCCATCACTTCCCCCCTCTGACTTCCTCATGGCTGACATTAAAATTTCTTCAGCTAATGTATTTTTTGCCATCACAGGCCTCAATACTAATAAGGCATATGCGCCTGATGGAGTCCCTTTTGTTGTTCTCAAGAACTGTGCTTCAGTGCTTACACCCTGCCTAGGCAAACTCTTTCGTCTATGTCTATCAACTTGTACCTTTCCTTCTTGCTGGAAGTTTGCTCTCATTTAGCCAGTCCCAAAGAAGGGTGGCCATTCCCAACCCTCCAACTATCGTCCAATTGCTTTAACATCCTGTATCTCAAAAGTTTTCAATTCTTAATGGAAACATTTTAATGCATCTTTCCTATCACAACCTTCTTTCTGATCGTCAGTATGGGTTCCGTCAGGGATGCTCCAGTGGTGATCATCTCACCTGCCTTTCAGACTCCTGGTCATCCTCCTTTTGAATCGTTGGCAAAAGCTTTGCCATTTCACTTGACATCTCAAAGGCTTTCGATCGAGTCTGGCATAAATCTTTAATTTCCAAACTGCCCTCTTATGATTTCTATCCTTCTATCTGTGCCTTCATCTCAAGCTTCTTTTCTGGTCGTTCTATAGCAGCTGTTGTAGACGGCGATCGTTCTTCTCCTAGATCAATCAACAGTGGTGTTCCTCAGGGCTCTGTCCTATCACCAATTCTCTTCCTTTTATTCATCAGTGACATTCTGTACTGTACATCTAACCATGTCCACTCATATGTTAATGACTCCACCCTTCACTTTTCCATTCGGTTCCCTCGACGCCCATCTCAGCAGTTAGATCAACAAACAAGGGATGAGGCTATGGCACACCTAATGTCTGACGTGACTCGTATCTCTGACTGGGGTAAAAATAATCTTGTTCTATTTAATGCATCAAATACTCAGTTCTTACACCTATCAACCCGACAAAATCTTCCACAGGTGTACCCACTAATGTCTAATAATATTCAGCTGAATCCTGCATCATCCTTGAACTTGCTTGGGGTTTCATTTACTCGGGACTTGTCTTGGACAGATCATATTACATCTCTTGTAAAATCTGCTTCCAAGAGATTAGGTCTGCTAAGCCGATTCCGTTTTTTCTTTACCCCAGCACAATTGTTGACTCTATACATGGGTTTTATCCACCCCTGTGTTGAGTACAACTCTCATGTGTGGGGAGGTTCCCCACATACAGCTCTTCTCAATAGGGTGGAGTCAAAGGTTTTTTGTCTTATTAACTCTCCTGTTTCTGACTCCCTTCAACCTCTGTCTCTTCGCCGCAGTGTTGCATCTTTATCTCTTTTCTATCGCTGCTTCAATGGTCACTGCTCCTCTGAACTCTCTGCAAGCATTCCTCCACCTTTACGATGGGCGCATAGCACCCATCTAGCAGCAAACTCTCATCCCTTTTCTGTCTAACTCTCTAATGCAAGAGTTAACCGTTACTCCCAGTCCTTCATATATGCATCAGGTCAACTCTGGAACTGTCTACCTCTGTCTGTATTTCCTGCTTCCTATGATCTCCAGTGTTTCAAATGTAATGTGTCCAGGCATCTCAAAATGATTGAATCTTGAATTTGGCTGTCTCTTGTATTTTGTTTTTCTCATGGAAGGAACAGTTATTGAGGGCTCGTGATCTTTGGTTCCTCCTTCCTCACATTAAAAGAAAAAGAAAAAGATAGACTGATATATATTAGGGTGGATTTTATTTCAATGTTGTAGATTTTTTGTGAGCCACCTCGCACTTTTGTTCCTCTTGATACAAAAACCCTACCTGTATGTTTCAAATCTCAATCCTCTGTTGTAGTATTTATTGGTGCCCCAGTGACCCGGAAGTTCCCACTCTGTACCATATGGGCCGGATACCCCACTGGCACACCTAGGTCCCCATTACATTGTAGGTATTAGCCTTACGTTAAGGTAGGGGGTGTCATCGGAGCCAATCCCCCACTTATTGGTGCCTAGTTTGGGAGGTCAGGGTAGCCAGTCGAGCATCTGGGAACTGCTTACGATGAAAGAGCCTCTTTGACCTGGAACAGGAATTGCTGCTGCTCCTCATGATAGGAATGAAGTCCTGCATTAGCACAACCCCTCAGTCAGTGAAGTAATTTGTGACTTTCAGCAACTGAACACATTGCTTGGCTTTCCTGTGGTCGTCTTGTTCCACCCATGTGGATAGGTCAACGTCCAGCGACCTCTTGGGGGAAGGCAAAGAAGGACAGAGGCAATGAGAAGTGCTTGTGACGAAACTGGGGAGGGTCTTTGTTTGAATGACAGCCACATCCTACTCCACAGTCCTCTTCTCAGGTTCATCGTCCCCCTCATTCTCAAGAGCTGCAACCATGACCTTTTTCATTTCCAAGATGAGGAACTCTTTGAAGAATGCCAGACCAACCAGCTCCTCAGAGAGGTACCAGCTGTGGATGAGACATGTGAGTCACCATGGTCCAGGATGTCTTGGAAGAACCTGAGGTCGTTCCATGGAGCACATTCGGTGACTGGCATTGTGAACCAGTACAGGACATAGATCTTGCCAGCAAAGATGATAAACCACTCATGTGTGGCAAGCTTCCATGCAGTGAGCTTGAACTGCCCACAGAAGAGGTAAATCTTGGCTGAGTAAATGAAATTGGCCATCCAATGGGCAAGGTGGTAGACAACAGAATGCGAAAGGTGGAAGTGAGGAGGAGAAACTCCATTGAGGACGATCACCATGAGGTCGAGCAACTCCTTGCAATCATCCCGTGGCTGTAGATTACAGAAGGCAATTGCCTCATCACAACGGGGAAGAAAATTGGTGAGCAGGTTGAAGTGATATGCTGCCATGGAGGTCCATCCCTGCTTGAAATGCTTGAAGAGAGGATGGTCTGGCCGTAATGTGATGATGCCAGTACAGATTGTGAAGAATTTCTGGATGATGACCTATCTGATGTGCTTCCTGTAGGCTAGATGGAGGTCTGCCTTCTCCATCTTTTACAAGAGAGTGCAAACCCCAGAGCAAATTCTGGTGTTGCCAGCAATAGTATCGAAGGCCATGCTTGACACAAAATCCACCCGATCCCATTCTTGCAGGGTAGCGAATATTGCCTCTGCCATGGCAGCTCTTGTTCCTGATCGCAACTTGGGGACTTTCAGCTGCTTCACAGTTCCCTATCCAAACACCAGGATAGGTAAATGTTTGAAATTTTCTTATCCAAGTTCATCAGCAACCAACTTACCAACCCAGTGAATGGTGAACTTGAAGGATGAGTGCAAAACTACCACCTGTTCTCCTCAGGCCTTGATTCACCCCTGATGGATTTGCTGCCGGTTCAAAGCCATCATTGAAGGATCTTTCCATACCCAAATGTTGCAGCACCCAGGATGTCGACAGTGTTGTGGTCGCTGGTGTTCTTCCCCAGAACTTTAGATGACTCTAGAGTGATGACGGGTGCATGAGATCAGGATCATCGTTGTTTGGGTGAGAATGCGGTAGCTGATGTGGACGGTCCAGGGACAGGTTCTTTGTCTTCTTCATCTTCTTCAGAGTCCTCCAGATCAAAGTAAGCTTCCACCATCGCTTGCAGCTGCTGCTCTCGTAGGTTCTGAGATCGGGAAGCCTTCTGACTCTCATGCTTCTTCACTTCAACATTGGACGGCTTGCAGTTGATACCGTGCACGATGCCTTGGCACCCTTCCTCCTATTGAGCCTTCAGAAATGCCTTGTCCTATCAGTTCTCCAGCAGCTTCATGGGATTCCCCTGTGCCAAATCGAAGAGGTTCTTCAGCTTCAGTTTGAAGTCAGCTTGTTTCCTTTCTTCCACCTCCTTTTCCTGTCCTTCAATTTGCCGTGGAAGCACCATTCCTTATACAGATTTTCCACATTTGGGATCCTTTGCATGATCTGTGTCACTGGAATTCTGGTGTGATACCAAAATTCAGCAACCTCAGAGTCCACAATCATTGCAGCATGCCATAGGATCTGTTTTCCTTTCCGCAAATGATGAAACAGCTACTGGAGGCCCTCCCCATTAGACAGCAAGTTTCCATCTGTGGGCTGGGTGAGGGGCTGTCCAATCAACCAGACCTTGGCCTTCTTTCTGGTTTCCTTTTCTTCATTATGTTTGTCTTGGTCGTCATCCTCTTTGGAAGAAGGCTGTAGCCATTCCTCAAGACTCACACCACCTGGAGAGATTCCTCAGATGAACAATCATGTTATTTACCCTCATAATGCATAAAACAACATAGTACTAATCCAGTCAAAGGGGGAATGGCGCATTATTGACGGCCCAGCTCCCTACCCCCCTCGCCCTGCCCTCCCCAGCACCACTGCATCTTCTGTCCCCCCTCCCTGTCACTTTCCTACTCTTCCTGCCATGACCATGTCCTCTTGCGGATCAGTGAGAGGTTGCCATGTATATGGTACCATTCTCCTTTATAAGGAAGAATTTCAGGGCTGCTGGGGCACCAAAATTCTTTGAGCAATGTACACAAAAGTTTTACATGTGATGTTTTTACATCAATGACACAATACTACAGGATGGCCCGTGAAGATTTCCTATATTCATTTTTCAATATATACATAAGGACAACCATAGTGTGTATATATATATATATATATATATATATATATATATATATATATATATGTATACAGTAATCCCCATAGTATCTGGACGCCCACTTTCCAGACATCCCCACTTACTGGATATTATGGTCCCGGGATCCAATATTCCCAAAATGGCCCAAAAATCGCCAAAAATTAAAAAAATATTCGACTTTTTTCCCCTCGAAATTTGAACTCGGCGCGCACGGCGCAGACCAGCTGTGTTTTGGTGCGTAGTTCTGCCGCCGTCCGCTAGAGCGCCCCTGCATCCTCCCCACTTACCGCCCGTCTCTTGTGTGTGCACGCTTGTCATCATGGCTGTCCATGTGCTCGTTTTGGTGGTGGTGCCCTACCTGCTGCAGGCTCTGCTGCTGCTCTCCTGCCTCTTGTTAGTGAGTGTGATGATGGCCCCGCCGCCTGAGAAGTGGAATAGAGTGGTTTTGGCTCTGGAGAAGGGGGAGATATTGGACAACGTGGACGCTGGATGGACAACCTCATGCATCCTCTGTGAGTTCAACCTGGCCCAATCTACCTTGTTTGATATCAAGAGATCCTGCGACAAACTCCTGCAGTACACGGCTGACTCCTCATCAAAGAACAAATGCAATGTGGAGAGGAAGATGATGTTTACTCCCCGGTATGCTGAAGTCGACTGCTCCACGTTGATTTGGTATCGACAGCAACGTGCTGCTGGTGTGCTGGTGCATGGCAAGGAACTGAAGGCTGCTGGTGAGAAGTTCGCAAGGCTTCACGACACCCCAGACTTCAAGACATCCGAGGGTTGGCTCTTCGCATTCAAGTTATGACATGGCCTTACCATCTGTAAGGCCCATGGTGAAGCTTTGGACACCAACGAGGATGGAGTAGAGGAGTTTCGGCACAAGGTGAAGTGCTTGATTGACAGGGATGGCCTCACTCTCGGTCAAGTCTACAACGCTGACGAAACTGGTTTATTCTATCGCTCTTTGCCAATGAACACTCTAGCTGAGGAGACGGAAAAGCGTGTAGCTGGCCACAAGCTCTCCAAGCAACGGATATCTGCTTTGTGTTGTGCCAATGCTAACGGTATGCACCAGCTTAAGCCCGTTATTGTTGGCTGGGTAAAGCAGCCTCGGTGTCTTCGTGGGATGATGGATGTCCTTCCTGTCATTTGGTACCATTCTTTGAAGGCATGGTTCATTGGCCAGATCTTCAAAGACTATTTCCAACGCCATTTCGTCAAGGAGGTCATCCATTACCAGACGAAGACACTGGGAATCCCACGCAACCAGGTAAAGGCCGTCCTTCTCCTCAACAATGCACCTGATCACCCGTGCAACAAGGAATTGGTGGCTGAGAATGGGTGCATTAAGTGTATGTTTCTGCCACCTAATATGACTACTCTCATCCAACCAATGGACCAAGGAGTGATCATGGCAATGGAGAGGCTGTACCGACGGAAGTTTCTGGACGAGGTGATGGTTGTTCTCAAGGACGAGGACGAGCGCAGGGAGGGACAGGACACGCGAGGCCAGCAGACTTTTGAAAACCTTTGCTGCTACAACATCAAGTCTGCAATCTACAACTGGGCCAGTACATGGAAGGAATTCCCTGTCAAGACTCTAGAAAAAGGTTTGTCTCGTCTGCTTCTCGGAACGGATGTGGAGCACAATTTCCTAGGTTTTGACGTGGATGACTTTCATGTACGTCTATGTGCACATGGCGACGATGTTGATGTGGACAAAGTGAATGATTGGTTGGATGACGACGAGGGCGATCCTGGGTATCAGACCATGTCTGATATTGAGATTGCATCTTCAGTTGCAGGTGTCAGTACCCAGCTTGAAGATTCCGATGAGGACAGTGACGATGATGCAGACTCCTCTCAGCGTGACACTACTCCAGCCATCCCCAAGCTGAGTGCACTCCGGGAACACGTAGAGTTCATTCTCGACTACCTGGAACACCTGGACTGCGACAGGGAGATGGGGCCCTTGGGACTTGTGGAGAAAGTGCGCGCTTTCAGGTTGTGCATCATTAATCGCCAAAATCGTCGTTCCTTGCGTCAATCAACCATTGACTGCTTTTTCAGACCCGTGACCCCAGCTGTGTCCAGCCCTGGCTCCACACCATTGCCTCCCCAAGACAGGTCCTCATCCTTCGAGCCACGGCCCAGCACATCATGCACTATGGAGTCACCACTGGACGTGAGTTTGCGCCTGTCTTCAAAGTCGTCTGCAGTGGGTAGTCCATCACCACGACCCAGCGACGCACCCCTAGGCCACCTGCTTCAGCTACTCTCAGACTCTGACAGTGATTAAATGACAAGAACTCTCCATTAGACCACACAGGAATTTACAGTGTTGTGCAGTGAAGAAAACAGTGCGTAGTGTTAAGAAATTAGAATTGTGAGTGCAAAGACTAAAGTGCAGAGTGCAACACTGATTTTATTGACGTTCAATGGAGCACAAATTAGACTAGAGTGTGTAATGTTAAGAAAATGGATTTATGAGTGCAAAGACTTAAGTGCAGAATGCAACACTTATTTCATTAAGGTGCAATGGAGCGCAAGTAAGACTAGAGTGCGCAGTGTTAAGAGAATGGAATTCTGAGTGCAAATGACTAAGTTCAGTGCAAGACTTCATGTACAGTGTACTACAGGTGCTTCAGGTACTCCTTTTTACTGTCAGAGTCTGAGAGGAGGCGGGTTATTCATCGAGATGTCCAGGGACTTGTTGTAAGTACCCACAATGTTTCATATTGTACTATATTTTCCATACTTACCTCTAAATCCTCATTTCATTCTTTTATGTGCCATATTGGTGTGAATAGGGTCTTAGGGGCTATGCATGTGCAGTAGGGAGGAGTTTTTCTGTGTTAGGCTAGGTTAGGATCCATAAGTACCAGTCCAGGAGCCAAAGACTTGTTGTAAGTACCCAGAATGTTTAATATTGTATAAACTCACCTCTAAAACCTCATTCTCTGGTTCTTTTGCATTTATTTCAGTCTTTTATGTCCCTTATTGGTGTGGTTTGGGTCTTAAATAGGTGCTATGCATGTTCAGAGGAAGTTGTATAGGTGTTTTTCTGAGTCAGGGTAGGTTAGGGTCCATAAGTACAAGTCCAGGAGGCAGGGACCCACTATTCGGACGGGACCACTTTCCGGACATGCTTTTGGCTCTACTACATCAGAAAGTGGAGGGATTACTGTATATATATATGTGTGTGTGTGTGTGTGTGTGTGTGTGTGTGTGTGTGTGTGTGTGAAAGTTTATGTTATAAATTCCAATCAGTCTCTGGAAGCAGAGAGAACACCATAAGAGTCATGTTAAGGTGAATGTCTTCAATGTCTCTACTTCCTCTCAGCAAAATCTGTCACCCTAATTACAAAAGATGTTTTATGTTTTTTCGTAGCCTACGCTCCATAGAACTGTCGAGGTACTGTATTGTTTAGCACGTAACAGTGCGAGGAGGCGGAAGAAGAACTGGTACTAACAGTATCCGTATTCTGACATTAGGGAGCACCCAAGAGAGCCCAGGAAAAAGAAGTTTTGAAAAATGGTAGTCATACACAGGACCAGGTTTTAGTCGCGGTGGCACCTCCGAGGGTCGTGTCTTACCCTGGCAAGGGAGGATGGGTCCCAAACGATGACAGAATGCAGGGACTTTTTATTATTATTTCGCCAGGAAAACGATATTTTTAACAATGGTAGATTTCCAGCCAGGAAAAGTTTTCGCAGAGGTAAGCCATTCTTGAGTAAAGCTGGAGAGTTGTGCTCTGCTAGTTCCTAATGCTGCACCGGAAATGACATTATCGCTAGTCGCGATCAGCAAATTAGTATTCCAGAGAGCTATGAACATTTTTTAAAATTTTTTGAATGATTATTTCTGCACCTAGCAAAATATTAATATTCAGTGTTTGTCTTGGTTGGACACTGAGGAAACAACCACAGATATGAAAAGAGGGTCTGCAACGAAATGGCGTTAGGGAACGGTGATGACTGGAGGAAAGGACAGTGAGAAAAGAAAGCAACTGAAGGGAAGCGGAAGGAGCAGAAGGTTGAGTAAGAGTGTAGACAGATAGAGAGTACATAAATATTGAAAGAGAATGAGATGAGACGAGGACAAGAGGGGAAAAATGGTGAAAGGAGAGTGAGTGGAACGGAGGGGGAATGAGGACTGAAAGAGGAAGAGTAAGAAAAGACAGTGCGAGGGAATGGAGTGGAAGAGGAAACGTAGGGGAAGGGCGGTGAATTGAGGAAATGGAATGGGCTAGAAAGTGGGTGCAGGGATGGGGAGTGAAGGGGAAAAGTATTTTTAATAGGAGGGAGCAGAGAAGTTAAGGAAAGAAAAATGAGAGAGTGAGGTAGGGGAGACGGAGCGTAGAGCAAGTTGGGGTTGAGGGGATGGACAGTAAGTGAATGGGGGAATGATGGGGGATGGAGAGGAAGGGGACAGGGAAGGAGGGAGAGGGAAGGGGTACGGTAGAGAGGGTGAGAGGCGAAACTAATTAGATCATCTGAATTACCTGACTCCTACTCAGGTAGACAACAACATGGATGTGAAAATGAGTTGAAAGAGAGATGGGAAGGTCAAAGGAGAGACAGTGGAAATAGGAAGGATAGACGAGAAGAATGTGGAATGGAGTGAGAAGAAAGGAGGAGGAAGAAGAGTGTGTGGAAGGAAGAAGAAAAAGAAGGAAGAATAGGGGGAAGTGGGACCGAGGGGGAGATTCAGAGAGATAGGGAAGGATTCAGCGAGATGATGAAAGGTGATTAAAGTAGTGGAAGAAAAGAATGCATAGTTGGAGGAAGGAAGAATAGCTGGAAAGGGGTTCGAGGAACGAGGGGATGTGGAAGGGAGAAGAAGAAAATTACTTATGTATTAGAGAGAGAGAGAGAGAGAGAGAGAGAGAGAGAGATGGGAAGGGCGCTATGAAAGGGAAAACACGAGTTAAGGGTATCAAATTGACGTGATTGGGAACTGAGTTACAGTGGGGAAATATATTTACTAAGAGTTGTGTGATGTTGTAAGATGGATTTTGATCATCGCATTGTGGCTCTGTGTGTAGAGTATCGTAAAGTAAACAGCGCAGATATGTTTAGTCAGAAAATGACAGGAGAGCAGAAGCCAGAGTGTAGAGAATTCAGAAGAATCAAGTTCAGGAACACGAGAACAAGTCATTGCGTACATATACACAACAGCCACCTTTGGCTAAAGATGACGTTGTCATTTGCGATCCTGAGGTTACTCAGATATCCATGTCCTCATTTAATCCCTTTCTTACTCCAGTCAAGCTTTCTAAAAATTTCTAAAAGATACTGCAGAGTATTTTGGTGAGAGAGAATCGCCTTATACTTTTCTTCTTCTTTTTTCACTGGGACGTTTACAGAATCTGTGTGGGGCATAATGGCCGCCGTACGTCACTCTATATGTGTTCTAATCATAAGTAATATAATTCAGCTACACCTTTTCACTGAACTGCGCTCAATAAAGCTGTTGTTTCTACCGAGTCGAACAGTTTTCCATAATCATGTGCACCATAAACAAAGGTGCCCTGTACTCATTTGTCTTCTCAGTTTCGTAATTTATTGTACGTATGTGGTCAATGGCTGAGAACCCACTTGAAAAGCCTGCTTGTTCCATAGTCTGGTTAGAGCCTATCTAGCACGTTTGAATTTCTACTGGTGATGACCTTTTTGAATACTTTTTTTTTTTTATATAACTGGTAACAGGCTAAGTGGTTTATAGTTTTTAAAATCGGTCAGGTCGCCTGGCTTATGTATGCAGATTATTATTGCACTGTACCAAGATGTTAAGACTTTTCCCTCTATGAGATATTTGAGAAAGAGTTTTGATAGTTTTCAGAGACAATTATTCTCTCTCTCTCTCTCTCTCCCATGTGATACCGTTTTCTTCTGATGCTCTACCTCTTTTCGTATGCTTCCAAACTGCTTTTGTTTCTTATATTGTTGTACCTGGATTTTCTACGGATTTTCGATTTCCTTCGACGTATCGTCTCAAATATGAGTTATGTAGATGACCATAGAATTCTTCCACCACCTCGATATTTCCTTATTATGTGTTAGTTCACGATTTTTTTCTTATAAGTGTACGTCTGACTTTTTCCTGTCCCTAGTGTCCTCCTTGCAATGTTGTTCCTTTCTCTTCTGAAATTAGTTTTCTGCTGACTTTTAATTATTCTTTGATCGCTACCGGTAATTCATTTATTGATGACAGTTAAATTTTTCATGATGTCACGTCAGTTTTAAGTATGAAATCAGTCTATTTTTTTTACGTCATCTTGAAAATTCCAAGTCCATTTGCTACAGGTTCTCTTCTCACAGAGGGTATTCATGATTTTCAGTGATCATGTTTCTGCAAAATCTACCAGTTTTAACTCTCATTTCTTGATTCGACACCATGATTCCCGAATGAAATCTCCCCTGCTACCTCTTTTCCAACTTTGGCATTGAAATCACCTTATGATCACAGTATAGTGGGCTTTTTCTTTGTCAGTAACTGACTGTATATCTCCACAGTCAGAAAAATCACTAAAACTACTTGCTGCTGCATACACTTGAATTACTGTGCCTTTAATATGTCTATCATTTAACTTTATTGTAACAGTAGTTACTCTTTCATATACGCTACAATAGTCTATAATATGCTTCTCAATGTCTGTTAATCCGTTGGCTTTGATGGTCCTGGAAAAACATGATGCACAGCTGCAACTGGTCTTCCAGAGGGGGAAGGATTTTTTTTTTTTTTTTCATTCAGTTAATCCCGCCAATCTCTTGATTATGCTTGGTGAGTGGGTCTCTTGGATGCATCCCAGGCTGAGGAAAGTTTTGCACTGCTCTGTCTGCAACTGGCCACCAACAATTGAGGATAGTGCACTGTTTCTCTCAAATACCCGCTTTCCATCACCGCCCAACTAGGTGGGAAGCACACCAAGTGCCGGAGTGGCACTACATAATGCCCAGTGAAAACTCTGACAGCCAAGGGGAGAAGGTGCTTGTGAGGAGTAGACGGCCAGCACTGGAGAACACGACCTTGCCTTTCTGTACTCGCCCCTCCTCTCCCTACCTAACCTTACCCTGACCTGCATTTCCGTGCCATGCATTGTCTTTTTCTGCCCTACCACTTCTTTCCTTTACTTACCTAACATCTCGCTACCCTACTAAGCCCACCTACACTATCCTGCATCTCTGTACTGTACCCTGCCTTTCCTTACCTTCCCTTCCCTTTCCATTACCTATCCTGCCTTTCCTTACCCTACCATGCCTCTCTGTACTCTACCTTGCCTTTCCCTACGTTACCCTGCCTTTCTCTACCCTCTCCTGCTTCTCCCTACCTTACTTTACCCTTCCCCGAACTACACAAATTTTTCTTTCCCTCCTCTTCATCTTCCAACTCTACCCTGCATTTTCCTACGCCCGCCTGCCCTTCCCTACCCTAGCATAGCCTGCATCACTTTACTATACTCTGCCTTTCCCTACTCTACCCTGCATCTCCCTACACTATTTTGACTTTCTCTACCTTACCCTACTTCGCATCTCCATACTCTACTCCGCCATTCCTACCCTACCCTTTCGTTGCTTGCCATGCTTTGGCTTTTTCTACCCAGTCCTGCATATCCTTACCCTACCCTTCATCCCCCTACTTTGACCTACCTTTCCTTACACTACCCTACCTTTCCTTGCCATGTTTTATCATTCCTTACCTTACTGTGCCCTTCCTTGTCATATAGTGCTTGAACCGATGCAATTCTCCAAATTGATACCGCGGATATTTGCTTTTTTTTTTTTTTTTTTTTCAGATAAGAAACCGATAGCGATTTTTATTTTTGCCGATACTGGAATATCGGATACTGACGGAAGAAACACTAAAATTCCTTTGACTAAATATTTTGTTCTTTGTTATTTATAATTCTCGGTGAAACATTGTTTCATTGACTGTTTTGCATCTTAATGAAGAAGAGACGAACTGAAAAAAAAAACAATAAAAGTTGAGAGAATGTGGATGAGTGTGAAAGAAAGAAGAGCAGTTAGTTTAGAATGAAGGAATTTATATATATATATATATATATATATATATATATATATATATATATATATATATATATATATATATATATATATATATATATATTGGCTTGCGCGGGCCGATTACACTTGGTTCACAAACTACACACATATCCAAAGCCATTCCAACACTACAATTACACTTACAAGCACTTCTCACCCTACATACAATCTCTACCAGACAGCCTAAGCCAATTGGTAGAGATACATTGGCTGTATCGTCCCGACTTCGGTCGGTATAGGCCGGTCCTGCAGTGGATACTCAAACGGCTGATGATGATATATATAAAATATATATATATATATATATATATATATATATATATATATATATATATATATATATATATATATATATATATACATAATATATATGCGCCCATACTATGTACACCTAAAACCCATGTATATATGTATATGTAACCAGTACCATTGATGATATCAGCACACTTCTCTAAACTGCTGACTTAAGCTAAGGTTCCCACGCCCACTGCTTGCTGTGAGTCAGTATGGGGCTAGACATCTAACAGAGCACAGGTATAGAAGTTCTCTCTGGAATAAACCTCCATTATACATCACCTCAGATCTTTGGAATAAACCTGAGTGGGGGGCACGGGGCTATTGAAACAATTTGGTGGCAGCGGTGTATCGGACCTCATTTCGCCTCTGCCGTGATTTAGTGCCACAACGGGAGTGATTCCTACACCTGCTTGTGCATTCTTCACACCTGCCGCACGTCTGCCTTTTGCCTGCCTTGTGTTTGGGACACCTACGTCTTCCGTAGTGAACGCTTCCTGCAACTTCCCTGATGTGTCGTCACTGACATGCGGGCCATATCGCTTCTCAACAGCTGCTATTCTACTGAAACTCAGTAAGGAACTATCAGGTGTCAACCCTTCCGTCCTCATTGTCTTCGTAATTTTATGATTACCATCCCGGCTCACCCCACCACACCCCAACCACCCCCTCTCACCCACACCTTCCGCATTGCTGACCAAGCAGAAAATGCCCCAGCAGCCCCACCAGCACCGCCTGGCAACTGCGGCCACCGGCATCTTGCCCAGGGCACGTGTCTCCACGCCATCGCTGGCTCTCTTCAATCACCGTCTCGCTGGTGATCATCTAACCCTCAGCTGGCCTCCCATTCGTCGCCTGAACTTGTGACGTCATCGCCACCCCACCCCTGCCACCTTTGCCACCGGGGATAGGTCCTTCATTCAAGTACCGTCTCAACTTCTCTTCCTCCAAACAAGACTTCCCTTCATTCTTACTGCTTCGGTATTCCTTATATGTACTTGTATAGTTTATGCTAATCAGTTCAAGCCCTGTCTTTCTATAGAGATTACTCTCCGGATTTTCTCGACAGATTGTACCTCATAATACCATTCATCTGTCTTTTATTCACTATCGTGCATCGCTTATATTTATCTTCATTCTCCACTCCACCACCCACCACGCTCACCTCTCGCCTCATTTCTTTTCATCTTATTTCCCTTGTTCATTTCACCCCCATTGTAAATATTTACTCCCATTACTATTGTACATATTTCATATGCCCTCATTGTCACATAGTATATAAAACTTTTCATTCTCATTATCATTTAATATTTTCTTTTTTTTT
Source organism: Coenobita brevimanus (assembly GCF_032717465.1). NCBI lineage: Eukaryota > Metazoa > Arthropoda > Malacostraca > Decapoda > Coenobitidae > Coenobita > Coenobita brevimanus. The sequence goes on from NC_137025.1 coordinate 26,416,460, forward strand.
CTCTCCTTCACTACATGTCATACTTTGAAAAAACTGAGCTCTCTCCTGTTCGCCAGCGACAAGCAACTGAAAGTGAGCCGGTAACTGCCGATAAAGACGATTCAGTGACTCTTCTTCGTAGCGGTCGATCGTACCAAAAATATTCTTCATCCACCCAGACAACTCCTAAAACTGAACATTCTCATACTGCTCTCACCACCATCACCCCTACTACTACTACCACCACTACCACTACTACTACTTCTGCTCTAGAGGACCCAGATATCTTTCTCCCAGATAAATTAAATCCAGATACACCTTCATCTTTAAATGACTCCCTAGAACTTCCTTCACCTCCTACTACTTCCACTTCCCAAGTTGTCTCTGATACAACACTTCAGCTCCCAACTCAGCCACACATAACTACCATTACTTTCACTACCTCTCAACCTACTACTTCAGTTACTTCCACACGTATCCAAACTCACCCTCTTCCAACCATGGCAAACACCCCACCCCCTCCACAGTCAATCTATTTGGACGATGCTAACCGGCCTAGATTTACTGACGAAGATAACTTGGTGTCCATTTACGACTTCCTCAGAGAGGTAAAAACGGACATTCGAAACAGACAAATCACACATGAACATCTCAAATTCTCCTACCTTATGGGGAGGCTCCACCATGGTAGGTCCCCAATAGGAACCACGATTCGTTCAGGCCATTTTGAGGACTGTCAAACTTTTGATGCCTTGCGTCGTGAATTAATTCAACTTTGTTGTCAACATTCAAATGCCGCCTCTCTCATATGTTTTACCAATTTATTATCCCAAATGGAGGAGGATATGAAGGTCCCACCTAAAGATGCAAAATTGTATGAGGCAGCAGCGGCAATGAAAGCCACTAGTTCTGAGATGTGCCAGTTGTTGCGTGGCACCCAGTGGGTCAAAGACGTTCAAGGAACATTTATGATTTCCCTTGATGACTTTGGAGATTTGCTGGGTTATCTGAGATTTATGAATTGGCTTGACCCCACCCAGAAAGAATTAGTATTACACATAGGATTCAACCCAGGAGACAAAATTCAAAATGTCTCCAAGGCCATTAGGGAACGAACGGGATCCAACCTCACTCGTCAGGCCACTAATCGGCCTTCCATTTCCCAGGTACTCCACACCTCCGTTGCTTCGTCGGATCACTCACGTTCGCGACCAATTGCGAGAGGACAACCTAACACTAACTGACCTAATACTAACCGTTCCCTTTCACGTTGTAGATCACCAACCGGCGGTCGTGATCAGTCAAATGTGCGCCAGGGTAGACAAGCCTCGATCGTGTGCTGGCGCTGTGGTCACATCGGACATCGAGCATCCAGTTGCGACTGCGAATACCGACGTCATCCCTCACAGTGTTGCCAGCGTACGCCATCACGAACGTGTCGCCCCAAGTGCATATATCATAAGACCAGTACGACTCACACTACTGAGGAGTGTCGTTTCCTAAACAGTCGCCAGTCGGGGGAAGGGGAGTGCTCGCACCGGACCCGTATCACGTAACTACAAAAGACCAACTCCCCATCCACCAGGTAGGGCCTATCACTTCTTCAGGCTAAGTCATTCTAGGGCGGAGTGAAGACGTACAAACCTCGTTTTTCATGGATACGGGGTCTATGGTAAATTTGATATCTGAAAGCTCCTTAACCCGCCCCGTCCCGACGACGTATGGGTACGTCACCACGATTTGCATTTGCCAGTCCCGGCGACGTACCAGTACGTCGTGCAATTGCAAGGTACCTAATTTGCACAATTTTCAATTTTCGCACGTGATTTTTCGTATGTATACACGGGACACCTTCCTCTATTCCTGTACAAGATACCAAGCAGGGACAATGCCTTACACTGCATAACCACCCCCCTCCCCCCCTCACGCCATTGTCTTGGCAAAGGACCTGTTACCAGTGACCTGGCTAGTAAAGTTATTCAGGGTCAGAGTGATTCCCCAATCGATGACAATGTGGAGGACAATGTTTATATAGCATTAGAAGAAGAAACAGCCAGAAATAATGATCAGGTAGTGTGGCAAAAATAGGTCAGGTATGGTGATTAGTTAGTGAGTGAAACAATGCTTATAATGCCTTTATTACTGCTTGAAAACCAATATACTGTCATACTACATATACATTCGTACCAAGTAAATAAATAAATACCGTTTATGAGTGGATAAAATAGTTACCCTCCCATAGAACTCGTTTTCTTTGGTGCCAGCATGTTAGAAAACCCACTCAGGTAAGGAGGAACTCCTACCTGGATTGGGCACTTTAAACCTCAGGAGAGCGATTTCTCTATGAATTTTCGATGTTTCTCACCAAAAGCGAAGGTTTTAGCCAAAAAAAAAAAAAATCGAAAATACCTCGGGACTGGGGGATGTCAGAGGTGCGGAAAACCTCGGGACGTGACGGGGGACCAGGTAAAAGGGTCGGCATTCTTAAGCCACCGGACATTCGTTTATGTGGTGTGGATGGCTCCGAGTTTCGAGTCAAAGGGCGAGTTGTTTTGAAAATACAATTAGATAAAGCTTTGACACCTTTTACAGTGACATTTCATGTTACAAATGACCTCAAATATCTTGCAGATGCCCCTCCAGGCTTACCCACCATGGCTGAATACAACATAGCTCTAATCCCGTCTTCTACTAGTATAGACATTTATGGCTTTCCAGTATATGGCATGGCTTATCCACGTCCTGTCCTTTCCCATATTAACTCAGTCATTCAGTCCCCACTATCCTCACCACAACCCAAGAGTACAGGTGAATGCTCCTCATTCTCTGAGAGTAAAGTAATAAGTCCACCACTTCCTGGGAGCATTGAAGTAAATTCACCAACTGCTACAGATACACCCTCTAATCACTCAACAGTAAATCATGATAACCCCTCTAATGACAGCACTCAAGCCGACTCAGACACGTCTCAGTTACCTACCTCACAAACTTTGAATGATGATCTAGAACACGCAGAGACGAAGCGTGCAGTAACAAATCAGTGCACAACTTTGTTGCCGCATGAGTTTACCGAAGTCTCTGTTCGTGTTGTAGGTGCGACAGCTGGAGTGAATGTACTAACATTACCAGAGACGTGTTGTGTGAATGGTTTAACTTATGAGTCGGCATTGTGTACTGTGTTGGAGGATAACTTGTGTTACCTGTACTTATTAAATACCAGTAATGCTCCACTCAAACTTAAGAGTGGTATAAGAGTGGTATAAAGATTGGAGACTTTCTAGTTTACCCACCGGCCATAAGGGAGTGCCAGGAGGTACCAATCTTCATACCTACTAAACATGATGATGATGATGGTGAACCAATCGGTGTGTATGCCATTAATTCTAAGGGATCTGCTCCAACCCTTTCACCTGACCTACTCTCAAGCCTGACTTGTGATGATTATCCACAACATGAAGATCAATTAGTCAATCTATTGCTATCATATCGAGACGTAGTAGCCTTACCCGAAGAACCTATGGGTAGGACAGACTTAGTGAAGCACAACATAGAACTGGTCCAGGGTACTCAACCGATTTACATACCAGCCTACCGATTGCCTCACAGCTTGAGGAACAAGACTGACGAGATGGTACAACAAATGTTAGATCAGGATATCATTGAACCCTCTGTCAGTCCGTGGAATAGCCCACTTTTCTTAGCACCAAAGAAGGACGGCAACTTTAGACCAGTTGTGGACTATCGTCGAGTAAATTCAGTTACTGTACCCGATCGTTTTCCATTGCCAGTCCTGACTGATTTACTGGAGTCACTAGGTGAGAACAACGTAGTCTTTACATCACTTGATCTACTCAGTGGCTACTGGCAGGTAGAAATGGAAGAATCATCTCGCCCAGTTACAGCCTTCAGGACCCCTTCCGGACATTTTCAGTTTAAGAGACTCTCTTTTGGTCTGAGAAATGCTCCTTCCGTGTTCATGCAACTTATCCATTCAGTCTTCAGCGGTATGATGAGACACTCTCTTTTGCTTACCTAGATGATATCATTTTTGTGAGTAAATCCATCCCTGACCATTTTACCAAGCTCCAGTAAGTCTTTGAACGCCTCCAGCTCGCAGGCCTGAAAATTAATCTCAGTAAATGTGACTTTCTGTGAAAGAAAATCAAATTTCTAGGCCATGTCGTAGATGCACAAGGCATTCATACTAATGCCAATAAAACTAAGGCGATAATCAACTTCCCAGAACCTACCAGTACAGATGTTGTAAAGAGTTTCCTGGGATTAAGTGGTTACTACCTGCGATTAATAAAAAGTTACTCACAGATCACCGCTCCTCTGACTCACTTACTAAAGAAAAATGTGCCTTCATTTGGACAAACGATCAGCCACAAGCCTTCCAAGCACTGAAAACAGCCCTTGTAAATGCCCCAGTTTTAGCATTTCCTGATTATACACAACCATTTCTTTTGTGCAAAGATGCCTCGGGCGCAGGCCTTGGTGCAGCTTTAATGCAATTGGATCAAAGATCAAGGAAGCGGGTAATAGCATATGCTAGTCGCTCCCTCAACCCAGCCGAACATAATTATATTGTTACAGATCTCGAAGCTCTGGCAGTGGTCTGGTCCTTGAAACACTTCAGAGATATAGTATATGGTTACCTACTGCATATCCAAACAGACCACCTACCTCTATGCGATCTGTTCAAAGGACGTAACCTCACAGGTAGGCTAGCTAGATGGTCTGTCATCATCCAGGACTTCAACCCGACTTTTCAGTATGTCCCAGGAAAATCGAATGTGGTCGCGGACGCACTTTCACGCAATGTGGCAGCGGCTGTCACATCATTGCGGCCAAACAACACTGATAACACCCCACTAACACCAGAAGTCGTTCAACATCATCAGTGCAAGGACCCTGTCTGGTCCAAAGTGATTTATTTCCTGGAATCGGGAGATAATTCTACCTTACCTACTCTGCCAGTACCAATTGATGAGTTTATTCTAAAAGATAATAGCTTATACAGGAAAACATTTCTAACAGGGAGGGAATTGCCCAATAGGGAAGTCCACCAACTTGTTGTCCCTACGGATCTAATATCTGTGGTACTTCAAATAGTTCATAACACCTCATGCATCCCATCCAAGTACAGATCGATGCTTGTGACAGGCACGTCTTGCATACTATTGGCCAACTATGCGTCGAGATATCAATGTACACTGTGACTCTTGTATTTTGTGCCACCGTCACAAAGGATCAACCGGATTACCTGCACCGCTCTTACAATACTCAATTCCGTCACATCCATGGGAAACTGTTTCTATTGACCTTCTAAAACTTCCGCTTACAGAATCAGGAGCTCAGTATTTATTTGTAGCTGTTGATCATTTCTCTCGCTACTGTGTCCTAGTTCCACTTGCAGATAAGACCGCGAAAAGCGTAGCGCGTGCCTTCATCGACCACGTAATTTGCTCATTTACTACACCCAACACAATAATTACAGATAATGGAATTGAGTTTAACAACAGTCTTCTGGAGGAAATTTGTAAACAGTACAATATCAACAAATGCAATGTTGTCCCTAACCATCCAGCTTCCAATGGCCTCGTAGAGCGACACAACCGAAAGGTTTTGGAGTGTCTCAGACATTTATGGTCAAATAGTGCCTCCTGGGATGAATGGATACCCCAAGTAGCAGCTTCTATAAATAGTTCCATCAATTCATCCATTGGTGAATCTCCCTTCTTTGTCTTAATTGGGTTCGATAAAGACCTTCCCTATTCCATCCTATCTTCAAAGTTTGATCCCATCTATAATGTGGATGATTACATGAAAGAGAAAATAACGAACTTCCAGAAAATCCATCAGTATGTCACAGCAAATCTGCCCGCATCTCAGGAGGACATGTTGCAACGCCAACATAAGTCTGCCTCACCCATCAGTATCAACATTGGAGATCTAGTCTTTGCTCGTTCCTATAATCGCACCTTCAAATTGGATGACAAATTTACAGGCCCCTACCGCATCATAAATAAACAAGGTAATAAATTTCAAGTACAAGAATTGTCAACTAAAGATACCAAGTGGGTACATGCAGATGACCTAAAGCATGCACCTTGAGGCCTGGTGTTGGAAGAGTCCCTTGCACAACCTATCACTACTTCTCCTTCTCTACCTGTTCCTCAGTCTGAACCTTCTTCATCCAATGATTATCGGTCAAACCTGCGCTCCGCACATAAACTTCTTCATGATCTCTCTCATTAATTCAAAATTATTTTCTAGGTAAGATGTTAGCGGTCTACCTGATGGCAGTGCTGACCCTCATAGGGTCTGGGTTGGGTGAGGACGATGGTGGAGTACGTCCCAGGGCCTTAGTCGGCTCAGGAGGCGATGTAATGGTGATTGAGAAAGTCGTCTCTTTGCGATACGATTTAGAGCCCCTGGCCGACGTAGCCATCGCCCTTCCTCACTTCACACGCCAACTGGACGAGATCAGGGCCCAACTGTCAACCATCGTGGGGAAACACAATCCTAATCAACCTTGGTACCCTTTGTATCTCCCACTTTCTTGGCAATTGACTTACATCTATGACAGGTTCTCTTAACTAAATAACACGTTCTCCAGTCAGACACCAGTAGGTCGTTCACGTGTAAAACGAAGTCTCTTTGACTTGGGAGGTGAAATTCTTAGTGGCTTATTTGGCGTAGCTACAGCTCGTGACCTTTCAGACTTCAAATCCGACCTAGCTCACTTGGCCACGGCCCTAGAATCTCAGAGTAGAGTCATTAAAGTCCAACACACTATGTTGCAAAAAATTACAGCCCACCTCAATGAAGTCACTTACACTCTGAACAACTTCACAGACATTCTCAGACAACAGATTTCTAAGATTAATATTGTTTCTCAGCTCGTCTATCTAAAACTTCACCTCGACAATCTCCAACTCTCTATTGACTCTCTCCTCTCTCAAGTTTCAACCTTGGTTCGTATTCTAGTTGATGCTGTTGATGGACGTGTCACTGTGGACTTAGTACCTATTTCTGCTCTTCGCTCTGTATTGAAATGGGCTCACTCTACCTTCGACTTGTCTCCACTACTTTCTTTTTCCTCTCTAGAATTCTACTATCCAGTTCTTGAGGCAACCCTTCTTGCAAACTATGTCATGGTTCATATTCCTCTTCGCTCTGCCATCACCTTTAACCTCTTCCAACTTATTCCCTTTCCTTTCAGGTTTAATAACTCCCTAGTACAAGCATCTGTTCTCTCGGAATATTTCCTCCTATCCCATGATCACCTTTCCATTGCCTTTATCTCCTCAACAGATCTCACCAAATGTTCTTTCCTTACCCCTACGTCACGCCCTTGTGCTGCTTACCTCCTAACTATTTTCCCTAGTAGTGCCGCGCCCTGCGAGTCTGCCTTAGTTCTCAACCATTCTGTACACTCTGCCTGTTCCTTTGCACCGGCTCCAGAACTTCCAGTCCATCACGCTCATCTCAACCACGTCCAGTACTTCTTTTTCACGGTTCCTGTCTCTGTTACCATCATGTGTCCTGGTTCTTCTATTCATTCAGTGCTTGCTAATGGTCTCTATAAGACACCTGACTATTGTACAGTCAAATCTGAATCTGTAATCACCTCTGTCCCCTCGACCCTCTTACCCTCTCACTCTCCTTTCTCCCCCCTTCGTACCCTCATTCTACCTTCCTCCTCTTGTCTATTTCCCTTTCCTCTTTTTTACCTTCAGTGTCTCCTCCTTGCAACTCACATTTCCCCTCATCCTTCCCTTACTCTGTCGCTCATCTCTCTTCTGCATGTGTTTGGCATTTCATTTTACCTATTGAACCATCTCTTCCACCTTCATACTTTTCTTATCCCGATTGCTTCCTTTTATCCTTGTCTCTCCTTTACAGAATTTTTCGTTTTTACTTCAATTTCTTGCTTCTTCCTCCTTCTTCTTCTTCTTTTTCTTCTTCTTCTTCTTCTTCTCCTCCTCCTCCTCCTCCTCCTCCTCCTCCTCCTTCTCCTACTCCTCCTCCTCCTCCTCCTCCTCCTTCTTCTTCTTCTTCTTTTACTTATTGCATTTCCTACCTGTCATGTTTGCAGCACCCTCTCTCCCTCCTTCCTTACACCTTTGATCTTCATTGCCCTGTCCACTTCCTTCTCTAAACCTGTCAACTATTTCCTCTTTTTCTTTTTTATTTCTTCCTCTTAGTTCCCCCTTCTCCTCTTCGTCCTCTTTCTAATGTCCTATAACTAACTTTTACAAGACAACGTAAATGGCGTTATTCTGGGCAGGAGGCGTGGTAGTTGGCTGTTAGGTGTAGTTAGTAGTGGTGGAGTACAGGAAGTGACTCATGATCACGAGGGAGAGAGCTACTATGAACAGAGACGAACTGGAAGCCAGTGAGTACAAGAAGAAAACGACGATGAGATGAAGAGAAATGTTATTTAGTTACACAGGGAGAAAAAAGATACTGTGAACGAAATGGGGAGCCAAGAAACGTTTGACGGGAAAGAATGTAGAATAGATCCGTGACTTGGTAATTAACAGCGGGAGAAGCGTAATGTAGTTGTACTGGATGGTGCTAAGAGAAGGGATTATAAGTAAGCAGGTCGACCGAGGCGATGAAAACGAAGGAGAAAAGAAAAGCTATCACTGACAAGCACTGAAAGGGAGAAAGAAAAGTGTAGGACGAACAAAAAGAGATGGGTGGAGTTGGGATGTTTATGATGAGAAGGAAAAGTATAACGGAACAGAGAGAGAGTGAGAGAGAACTGTAGAAGGAAAAAACAGGAGTGGAGAGTGGGTAGAGACTGTAAATGAAAAGAGGAGTGCGCGGGAGGAGTTCTATTAATCGCTATAGCTGTCGCCATCTATACAGTAGGTTGGGAACTTTCAGCTATGTATTATGGGTGGGCATATCATATCATCACAGGAGCCATCCACTATTTATATCGATTGTGTTTAACTGACGTCAAACTCCTTCAAAGATAATGTTAATGATGGCGACGATACTGTTGGAAATAATGATGGTAATAAAAAAACTGTACCACATACTCACTACTTGCGGTGGAGGCCATAACTGGAGTCCAACTGTTCTCTGATTGTAATGATGATAACAATAACGTGATATACCGAGGAAGTGGTGGGTAGTGGCGACCATCATTCACGCACTTGATGAAATGCTGCCTACTTCTTTCATCACCTTTATCATTCTTTTTGTGTCTACCCTCTTCTCTTCCTTTTACACAAATCCTTCCTGTCACTTTTTTACCACCCTCTTCTCCACTTCAGGTGACTCTACATTTAGAGACAAGCCTGATGGTTTTCTGTAACCCAGGACACCATTTACAGTGCTGGCTGGTAACCATTTAACTATGTGATGCGGACTCTACTTAGGTGCCCCTCATAACTGGGCAGAGACGCAAAGGCAGTGTCCATCCAGGAACCAAACCTCCACACTCTTCCAAGTGCCTCGCAGTGGTGATGAGCTGTCTACCACAAGGGAACATCGGTTCACTGCAAGGGACGGCTCTGCAGAGGCTGTTGCTTTCCTGTGGGTGATACGTCTGCGCTGCCAGACAAACCGGTGTTAGCCTACTCAGCAACATCGACAACTTTCAGCTTGTAGTAGCGGTAACTTACTGTATCTGACGTCTAACTCATTCAGTGAACATGCTGAGGTTCATCTCGTGCCCAACCCACGCTACCTATCTACACCACAACATATACGAATATCGTGGATAAGCAACCATCTGTCCTCTAGTTTTCTGTCTGTCCTAGAAACTAAGCAGTGCCGTGTATGGCTAATTGTTTATATGTTTATACAGTTTTTCATTGAGTTCATTTTCCTGTAGATATATTTCACATGCCTATCTATCTGCTATACTACTGGTTATTCTGCCTCTAACTCTGACTGACAATCTATTTGCATGTAAGTCGATAGATATATCCATCTAAAAGTAGCTAAACAAATATAAAATCCGTTTTCCTAAGCTTAATAAAACGGTGCTAACAATCCAACAGTGACGTATCTATTATTATGAAAACTTTATACGGACTCGTTCAGCGCCTCGACCACATGAATGAATTAGGGTCTGAGATTCCCACCACAGTAAAGCGGCCCCATCACAATACTTTTCTCCTTGTACAGGAAAAACACACGCAAGGATACTTCCTTCGTAATATTACTGTAAATTTACTATATAACTAAGGTATATTTATATAATTAAAAAAAATTGAATGATCAGAGGAAGGACAAGTTGTGGAAGCTCAAGATGGACACTATACCTAGCATATTTATCAGACAGATTCGTATGAAACTCGGGAAGTAAAAGCTTGAATAAGATTTTATTAATTTCCAGTCGGACTTTGGATGCGGAGAGTATTAAGTTCCATATTGAGGTGTACGTTTCCTAAGAGTTTTCATCTCCCATCACTAAAGCATCCTACTGCTGTTGGTGTTGGCGACCATCATCCATTCACTTGATGAGGAGCTGCCTGCTTCGTAGGTGACGCTACACTGAGTGAGAAGTCCAACGATTTCCTGTCAAGTATGAAACCATTCATAAAGCTGGGCAGTAACCAAATAACAGAGTTTTAATTTGTGAACATCTGTCTCTTGGGAATGTAAGAAAAATTGGGCAGTAAGTTGCCAAGCACTTTTTTTCTCATGTACCTAATGCGGATGAATGTGAATCCATGAGTCGTCCCAGCTGTTCCTGCTACCCCGTGCAAATGATTGTGAAAAACATACCTATATTCCTTGTATGCCTAAAAATAAGGACAATCAGACAGAGAATCTTCTAATTTCCTTCGTCCTCTTGCCACTGAAATGCTTTAGTTTCGTCCAAATGTGAGAAACAAAGAAAGATAAAGTGCAGTGAAAAAAATATGCACCTTCCCCGCCTGGTCAGAACAAGTGGTTCAGTGAGAGGTGGTTGAAATAATGAATAAAATGTGATTTTTCTCCATATTTTGCAATACTTTAGGATAAATAGAGCATTAATGTGGCAGACATTTTGTTTAACTATCCCCCGTTCGTTTTCTTCTTTCCCTCAGCAATAATATTCTGAACGTAGGTGAGTTACCATTAGCTTCTCGCGACCTTCAGTGTCCTATGACACATATAGAGTAAAGAAAAAAGTCTGGGTTGCCTTCATGTCGTTGGAAAAACGGGTCGACTTGGCCAAAATAGCTATTAGATTTTCGTCTGTCATCTCCTGTCTGTTGTCCCTTTTTTGTCCCAGCTATTGCTTTGAGGCGAGTGTGGTTTTCACATTTTCTAACAACAGCGATGGGTATGCACTGAGTTAAAATTATAACACACCAAAGACCCATGATTCTCTGCCTGCTACCCAGTGCCGACTAGTGCCTCTTGCCATTAATTATACCCCTGGTTCTTCCGTGTCATGCCGTCCTACAGAGCTCCGCTAAAATGTGTCTTCTAACGCACATCCTCCCCTCCTACCATCCAACTTTTTTTTTCTTTCCCTGTTCTTTCGTTCACACTGTCTCCTACTGACCTATTGCCTGAGAAGGGGATAATGGTGCAAAAAGTATACCTGTTTCGACATTCTATTTTATTCACACTCTTTTCGTTTGTCGAGTTGTGGTAAATGTGTTGGGCTATTCAGTGCAGTCAGTAGGTAAATAAGATAAGATATATTAAACTAGCTCTCACTTTTAGCAGTTGTTCTTCTGCTAGTTTTATTACCTCGCCCGGAGGGAGTCCGACGAGGTACTGTTTTTGGTCGATTTTGTTTGTTTGTTAGCAACATTACGGAAAAATGGCAGAATGAAATTACATGAAATTTTCAGGATATGTGGGCACTGGTCTCCAAAGAAAGTGATTAAATTTTTGAGGTAATTGAGCGAGCATAAAAGTCAAAATCAAAGTCACGGATTTTCAGAGGACTATAACTTGAAAACGGTTGAAGACAGAGAATGTTTACTATTAGGAACATACAAGAGCTCGTAATACGGGCTTTCATTTGGCACTAAGACTTTTGACCTTGAATGACCTTCAAAGGTCAAACTCAAGGTCACGGATATTCAGGGGGCTGTAACTCGAAACTCGTTGAAGCTAGAGATATTTACATTTACCAAGATATAGGAGGTCTCATTTGGGCTTTCATTTGGCAGCATGGCCTTTGACCTTGAGTGACCTTGAAAGGTCAAACACAAGATCATGGATTTTCAGAGAAGGTAACTTGAAAACATTTGCCCAATTACCGTAGACTTTAATTGTACACTGACAATGGCAGAAACGAATCAGTATTTAACAACAATGAAATAACTACTGATGGGCGAGGTTTGTTTTGCCTGGCACCACTTGTTTATACAGGTTTTCGTCTTACTTTCGTTTAATTACATAATTAATTATATTATCCCCGTCTTAAGAAACTGGTGTCTGCTTCTGTGACAACTAATATCTGAGACAGTGTATCAGGTGACACTCTGGTAGAACTGAGAAAACGTGTACTAGATAAAATGCATCACGTGTGTGTGTGTGTGTGTGTGTGTGTGTGTGTGTGTGTGTGCGCGTCCTATTAATGATCTTATGGTTACATTTAAAACTGACCTTCTTGATTAGCTTTTGAGATACACAAAATTCGAATGGACTCTACTGTAGCCTAATGAACTGAATGAAATTACAAAAATCTAGAATATCAGAATAAAAGGTGCAGCTTCAAAAGAACTGATGGAAAATATTTGTCCAAAAAATATATAAAAAAATATGTGAAATGTACAGCTCATATGAAAAGGGAAATGTCAATCATGGGTGATGTCTGACCCCCTCCCCCCACACACACACACAATAGACGCAAGAGTGAGAGGACGTGCCAGAGCATTGCTCATCACCGGTCAATCTCGGCCCTCAAATGGCTATACCTAAAAAGTATCTTTATATGAGTCAAGCTCAGTACTAGGTCCAACTAGATAGTGTTCTAAAATAAAAGAGGAAGTTTAAACGTAACGAACATATTGAAGGAAGTGTCAGAGGAAATCTGTTAGTAAAGACAGAGAGGAACACAAAAGGCTAGGGAAAATCAGAGAAATAAATCAAGGCCCCTGAAAGTAACCTTCCAGAGTGTGAACACTGTGGAGGAAACTCTGAAAAATGCAAACAAACTTATGGAATAACAGGACTTCAAAAACGTATGGATAAAAAGATGCCTAACTCAAGAGGAACTTGGAATACTAAAAGAGAAGAGGGAGGAGGCAAGAACAAAGGATGAGGGAAGATCAGAGGAAGAGAAGAACATTTTTTTTACAAAGTAATTGGATTACAGGTTCGAAACTGGTACATAAACAGGAGGGAATAAGAAGGAGAAAGGTAGTAGACCCAAGTCATGACAAGTATGTAAACAAGATGATTAAGTTGATGTACTCTACTGTAGATGGAATGGTATCTAAATTACTAGCAATGAATGATTATATCAAAGAAAAGGAACCACATATTGTTTGCCTAACCGAAACAATTAACACCAAGAATATCAAACGATACACTAAACCTTGAGGAATACAATATACAGTATGGAGAAGAGATAGGAACTTTAAAAAAGGAGGAGGAATTATAATATTAACAAAGAATAATCTGCAAGTCAAGGAAATAGAACTACATGTACCCTCACAGGTAGAACTAATTGCAGTAGATATTAGTACATCTGAAGGGAAAGTAACTATGGCAAATTTATACATGCCTCCCCGATCAAACATTTGGGAAAAAGGCGAATATGAGGACCTGGCAGAGAAAACAATTCAAAGTTTAAGAGCATTAGCCTGCTACATAGAATGAAGGTGAAATCTGAAAGAATAATACTAACTGGAGATTACAATACAAATATGAATTGGAATACTCTAGGTATAAAAAGCCAGGAAAGTTGTTGGGACCAAAAGCTCCTGGACCTTTTGAAGTTTTTCACAACACATGTAAAAGAAAGCACCAGATAAAGAGGACTTGTCATACCATCAGTACTAGATCTTATATTTACGAGGCAAGAAAATGATATTGACAATATAATGTATCACCCTCCATTCGGCAAGTGACCACGCAGTATTAAATAACAGCTTCAGGATTGAAATGACATAGTTAATAGTAATGAAAATTACAATAAGAGCCTTAACTACAAAAAAGGCAACTATCATGACCTAAAGAAATACTTCTTAGAAATAGATTGGGAAAAAGAGCTTAGAGGACAATATTTAAATGTTATATAATGACAATTCTGTGAACTTTATGAAATAGGAGTCCAGAAGTACATCCCACTGCACAAAGAAGCAGAAAAGAAAATAATGAAATGGTTTGATACAGACTGTAAGAAATCAAAAGAAAAAAGAGATTTGTTGTGTAACAGATACAGAAGACACAATAGTGAAAGGACATATAAGAACTATAAACACGTAAGAAACGATTATACAAGAATAAGGAGGGAAGCCCAAAAACAGTTTCAGGAGGACATCGTAAATAAAAAAAGTGATCAACCGAAGCTATTTTACAGCTACATCCGAAGCAAAACCAAAGAAAAAGATAAAATACAATCCATTATATCCGATATAGGTGTATTCCTAGGGAATCGTAACTTCAGTAGAAAAAGTATGACGAGGGCCGTTATAATAATCATCTTTATTGTCAAACGTTTCGACATCTTCATGTCACCTTCAGTGACCTAGAAGCAGTGTGAATGATATACAAAAGTGAAGAGTAAAAAACCTGAATATTAATACAAGGGTTAAAAACGTACTTAGCTTACCATATAAGAACCTATTTAGATACACCTATATATACATATACATATACAATGTGTACATATGCACCCATTTACACATACACATTAAAAAAAAACTACCATAGTCTACCGTAAACGTTTTCTATGTGTGAATATAACTTATAAAAGGCTTAGGGGATAAGCGGACACTGTGTTATTAAGGCAAGGCTTAAATTTTTTAATATACAGAGATTCTAAAATTCTTAGGTTTTCATTAAGGCCAGAGTCAAGGATACTGAAATGAATTCTGCTAGGAACAATATGACAGGACTTACAGTGTTCCTGCACTGTTGAGTGAGGAGGACTGTTAAGTGGGTGACCCGTTCTGGCAGACTGACCTAGGTACTCGTCGATTCTGATTTTAAGGGAGCGAATCGTGCTGCCCACATACCCCGCTTGGCAACTGGGGCAAGTAAATAGATAGACAATCGATGAGCGCATGTCAGCTGGCATACGGTCTTTAACCCGCCCCAATCTGACCACTTTTCCACCACTGAATCCTCCCCATCCCGACCATATTTGAAAAAATAATTTTTGGGCTCAAACCTCCGCTTTTGGTGAGAAACATCGAAAATTCACAGAGAAATCGCTCACCTAAGGTTTAGAATACTCGATACAAGTAGGAGTACCTCCTTACCTTACTGGGTTTTCTAACAGGCTGGCACCAAAGAAAACGAGTTCTATGGGAGGATAACTATTTCACACCACTCATAAACGGTATTTATTTATTTACTTGGTACGAATTTATATGTAGTATGAGAGTATATTGGTTTTCAAGCAGTAATATAGGCATTATAAGCATTGTTTCACTCACTGACTCATCACCATACCTGACCTTTTTTTGCCACTTTACCTGATCATCATTTCTGACTGTTTCTTCCTCTAATGCTATGTAAAGTTTGTCCTCCACATTGTCATTGATTGGGGAATCACTCTGGCCCTGAATTTCGTACCGTGGCATGACATGGCTTTACTGGCCAGGTCACTGATAACAGGTGAATTGCTGAGACAATGGCGTGCAGGGGTAGGGAGGAGGTCATGCTGGGTAAGGCATTGTTCCTGCCTAGCATCTTGTAGATGAAGGTGTCACGTGTATACTTACCAAAAATCACTCTCGAAAAATGAAAATTGTGCAAATTAGGGACCTTGCAATTGATTCGCGTTTATGTACGTCGATGGGATTGGCAGTGACAAAACGTGTGGACGTTAAAGAATGTCAACGGGACGCCGTGGGTTAAAACGAAAGAAGTTACTAATTTTAAAGGAGTTCATAGGTATGAATCGGAATTCTTTATCCCGAAACAATTTACGTAGTTTCTCATCTAATGCTTGTTGCATGAGCTTAGAGATGTCACTAAGGTATGGAATACGGAAGTAAATGATCTCTTTGTTGACAGTGGGGACTCGTTGCTTCGGCTGGAGTTGACGATTAAGAAAATTATTAACTTGTTTATCAAACAAGTGGAAACTGTAACCATTATGGTAAAATTCCTTAAAAAAGAGACTTCTTTGTGAAAATGCATATAGCTAGATTAAATACTGAAGGCTCGATGCAGCAGAGTTTTGATTGCATTGAGCTTGAAATTATAATGGCAGAAACTGAAGAAACTGGTACCCAGTCCTGAGAATGTGGGTTTCCGAAACAGAAAAAGCAATGCCATCAGTACATTTCTCTGTATTAAGGTCCAAAAAAAGAGAGTTTCGAGTCCATTTCTGATTCCATTGTGAATGTGATATTCCTATGTTGAGAATTTATGTATTCTAAAAATTTGTCAGCTTGGCAATTGCTCCGAAAAAACACAAGTATGTCATCCACATAACGTCTGTATAAAATGGGTTTAAAGGAGGTAGGACAATTACTTATCCAGTTCATTTCATGAAAACATAAAAATATATTGGCAAATGTCGGCCCTAGAGGAGAGCCCATTGCAACACCGTCTGTTTGTTTGTATAGTTCACCATTAAATATAAATAGGATATCCTTTGTGCAAGTAACAAAGGTTTCTAAAGACAGTTTTGGTCATGCCATTAAATGTATCCAAACCAGAAAATGCCAGTTTTATGCATATGTCAATAGTTTCGTTTAAAGGAATGTTCGTGAATAACGACTTAATATCATAGCTAACCATAAAAAGGGCATTCGGTAATTTGTAGTCAGACAGGGATTGGGACAGTTCGTAAGAGTTTTTAACTGTGAATTCATTCGTAGTGTAAGGACTTAAAATATGTACTAGAAATTTTGTCTGTTTATATGTAGCTGTATTACAAGCAGCCATAATGGGTCTGATGGGGACAGAGGCTTTGTGAACTTTGGGGAGTCCATATAGTATAGCTGGGGACGAACCAGTTGGTTTTGAGAGATTTAGATTCCTGTGAACTAATGACATTTAGTGATATAAGGTTGTTTATCAATCTTACTACTTAATCCTCAGTCTTAGTTGTAAGTTTAGAGATATCTGAGTAAATTAGTTTAGTAAACTTAGTTGTATCATGCAATATGTCTTTCATGTTGGAAATATAATCATTCTTATTTAGCAAGACGATGCCCCTTCCCTTGACCGGTCTACGTATCACCAGGTCTTCTTTTCTGCTCAGTGATTTCAGTATATTAAAGTCATCCCACGAAAAAATTGAGGAAAACACTTTGCTGGGCTTAAAACCATAGAAAGTGTAATGCTAGGTGGAAAAGGCCCGACTCCTCGGTCCTAGAACACCTAACGTGTAGCGGGGTCCTCTTTTGAGACCGGGGCTTAGTGCAATAAAGAGAGGTAGGACACAAAAACTCTAGGGAATAACCTTTACATGTATATTACCACAGTCAGGCACAGCAGAAAAACAGCAGATATTACAACACAGTATGTGGCAGAAAATAAAACCTTAACAAGAATATTAATATCTCGCAGGATACTGGTTTAACAGACACTGATGCCAACACTGTAATTTTAGTGCACAGGTGTACATGGAATACAGGATCGCAGTGCGTGTGGGAGCGCGGGGATGAGTCTCACGGGGGGGGGGGGTGGACGAGGGGGGGACGCGCAGAGGGTCAGAACAGAGTTATAGGAATATTGGAAGGGAGTAAGTGTTATTGATTCGAACTTAATATTTCCTGATAGCAAAGGGATATTGACAACTGATTCTATTTCGAGTCCAGGTCCTTACATACACACTGACCGCTGGGAGGAGATTCCTTAAGGGAGGGTAGGGGACACTGGGAATTTGCTGTGTTTATGGTAATACAAGCAGGAGAATACTATTAACACTTTTTCTCTACTGTTTCCTGATAGCAAAGGACATTTGTATATTTAACTAGAGAGAATCTCTCGGGGTAGCAGTCTTTCTGATTTTCTCAAAGGGCGTCACTTGTGTGTCTGATTCACCAGAACGTAGTTTCTGCACTCATCCTTATTCATCCGCCCATGATTTCACTCGCCCCGATATTCAACATACACTAAGTCATTATATCACTGTTACACTAATTCTGGGACAACATCACACTTAGCATAAGTCACTTAACTAATTCTGGGGCAGCACCACACTTAACATAATTCAAACATATAGTGAGGGCAGCGGGGAGACACGCCAGCAACAACTCTGCCGGAATAGCGGCACCGCCAAGGGAGGGCGTGCCGAGAGGGCATGGTACGACTCACAGGGGCGTCCTCTCTCGTCCAGGGCTGCAGGTGGCGAAGGGGCCCGTAGTCTCTGGACTAGGTACAGGAGTGTGGTCCTCAGGACTGGGGCCAAACAGGTGCAGGAATCTCTGGCTCAGGTCTCGGCAGGAGGTGGAGGTCTTCCGGCGTCGGGGCATGGAGAGATCACCCCAGGCGTCCTGGGGAGGGCCTGGAGTAAACGAAGACTGCAGCCCCCAGGGTCAAGGGGCGCCATCAGGAGGGGCTGCGGCACCGACCTGAGTTAGGGTCCGTCAGGTGGGTCTTCTCCAGGACCAGGCATAGGGAGCAGAGGCCGGGGTCCTTCGGTGCTGGAGGTCCGGGCACTCGTCTCACGCTGGGGCGATAACACTACTTGCACCTCTCTCGGGGCGTGGGGCCCGGCTATCGTTCGTGGCTGCCCAAGGGCGCAACTATAGGACAACAAGGCCTGGCCATTGGCCGCGGCCTGAGTGGGGGACTCTGTGTGCCTCTGGACACCTTCAGAGCGGCTATCGGCCGTCTGACGAAGGCGGGAGCGGCTTTCGGCCGTCTCCTGCAGGAGGGAGGGTGAGCAACTATCGGCCACCTCAGGGGCAGCACCTTCGGAGCGGCTATCGGCCGTCTGACAAAGGTGGGAGCGGCCTCTTGCCATCTCTTTCTGCTGGAGGAGGGAGCGGCTATCGGCCGTCTCTTGGGCAACACCTTCGAAGCGGCTATCGGCCGTCTGGCGAAGGCGGGAGCGGCCTCTTGCTGTCTCCTTCTGCCAGAGGGATGAGCGGCTATCGGCCGTCTCGGGGGCAGCACCTTCAGAGCGGCTATCGGGCATCTCGGGGACAACTCCTTCGGAGCAGCTGTAACTTGCAATACTTTTGTGATAGAAATTCTGTGTACAAACAGCTAGTTAAGGAGTTTATTACGAGCTCTGACATAAATAGTCTGCCCTTCTTGAGTGTCTGCTCAGAACTGACGCAGTAACGCCTTCTGCCCAGGCTTGGGCCCTGGGAAAGTGTGCTAGGTCAGCAAGTTTAGTGGGGGCATGTATGCATTGGGGGGGGGGGATATATACATCGGGAGTAGACATATTGTAGGGGGGGTACACTACTCCCCCGGGTAGCTGAGATGGTATCTCCTGACACCAGGAGTTATATCGTGTTTGATTATATTACTAAAGACAGGGTCGGGGAAGGTTGTACAAGGGATAAGTATGATACAGGGACAGTAGGGGAGACATGGCCATGTTTAGGGGAGGAAATTAGAAGGATATATACATATAAGATATACAAGGATTAATTGATAGGTATGTGTCCAGTAAGGGTTGACGTTATACATAGACATAATGGGGATTATACAATAATATCTTGATACATGACAAACAAGGAGTAGATATGAGGATTATTTTTTTTTCTTCATTTTTTTTTTTTTGTTAGTTTCTGTAGGATACTCTGTCACTCAATAATGCATTAAAGAAATACCATCATTTTCTACTAGTAAGAGTTCTGTTCACAGTTTGTTTAATAGTCAGATGGCATTGTAGTCACTGAATGTGAGGGCACTAAGTACGGGGAGTTGCTACGTCGTGTGTAGGGCGTACTATGCCTGTAGCGACTCTGATTTCTTGGAGTCAGCGTTCCATTTTCCTGACACAACAATGCCCTGCACATATGATGAGTAGAAAGCCTATGAAAGCGATAACTGCAAGGGGAAACACAACTGTTGGATGAACCCATGAACGGCTGAAGGCCAGAGAAAATTGATCCATAATGAAGTCACTGTCATTGAGGAATATTAGCATGCGCAAGTTAGGGGAGGTGACGATAATGTTGGCAGATGGTAGGGTTGAAGGCACGTTGATTGGTTGAAAGATGTCATAGGAGTGTTTACGGAGAGCTTGGTGATAGCGAGTGGCGTAAGTGATGACGGACTCTGATTTGACGGTACAATAGTCTGGTGCTTGTAGAGACCACTAGCAGGGACGGATCGAACCGAAGAACCATGACACATGATTGTGACAGAGATGGGAACAGCAAAGAAGAAGTACTGGACATGGTTGAGGTGAGCATGGTGGACCAGCAGTTCAGGAGCTGGTACAAAGGAACAGGCCGAGTAGATGGAATGGTTGCAAACTAAAGCAGACTCACAGGGTGTAGGGCTGCTAGGGAAGATAGCGAAAAGGTGGGCAGCACAGAGACGAGAGGTCGGAGTAAGGGAGGAACATTGCTGGAGGTCTGTGGAAGAAAGGAAGGCAACTGAAAGATGATCATGGGAGAGCAGGAAATATTCTGAAGGAACAGATACTTGTAACAAGGAGTTGTTGAGGCAGAAAAGGAAGGGAATGATGTGGAAAAGGTTAAAGGTTATGGCAGAACGGAGAGGATTATGGACGACGACGTATTTGGTGAGAAGAGTGGCTTCGAGAACAGGATAATAATATTCGAGGGAGGAGTAGGGGAGTACTGGGGATAGATCGAAGGTGGAGTGAGCCCATTCCAGGACAGAACGGAGAGCTGAGACAGGTACTAAGTCGGCAGTGACACATCCATTTATAGCATCGACCAGGATACGAACCAAGGTAGAGACTTGAGACAGGAGAGAGTCAATGGCCAGTTGGAGATTATCCATGTTGAGTTTGAGGTAGAAGAACTGAGAGATAACATTGAGATCTGAAAGGTGTTGTCGTAAGATATCGGTGAAGTTGTTTAGAGTGGACGTTACTTCATTTAGGTGGGTCGTAATCTTCTGTAACATAGTGTGTTGGATTTTGATGACTCAGCATTGGGTTTCTAGGGCTGAAGCTAAATGAGCAAGATCAGATTTGAAGCCAGAAATGTCACGGGCTGTAGCAAAGCCAAACAAGCCACTCAGAATCTCACCTCCAAAGTCGAAGAGACCTCGTTTCACACGAGAACAACCAACGGGTGTCTGAATGGATAGGGAGAGCTGGAGCTCCTGTTTCACTAGCTATCTAACCGTCCCCCTTTGCTGACCTTTTCAGTGTGACAGTAACATGGAGAGTAGACCAGCATACTCTCCCAAACATTTCCTCTAACTATCTATGCACTACACCACATGCACTTTACATTTCACACAACGTATCCCACTGCGTTACAGGGGTTGGCACCAGCAAGGGCATGCGGCCAGAAAACTTTGCCCCCACTACCTAGTGGCGGACTTCTGGGGGGAGGTGTGGCGGGGGTTCCGCCAACATAGATCGTGCGTCCAGGGCGAGATGGGGCTCGGGCCTGTGCTAGAGGGTACAGGGCATTGCGGTTCCCAGGCTGCCGCTTCCGCTCAATAGAGAGGGGCCCGAACCTGGGAGTAGCGCCCCAGGAGGCTGCCCTATCAGTGGGTGTATAATGGCAGGATAGTTGCAGTGCCAAGACGCGCTTGGAGGGTGTCCCTGCAGCTGTCCTGGCAGGGTGCCCCGAGGCCACTACCACAGCCACTGGTAAGCTGGTGGGCTAGTGGTCCCAGATCCATTGCCTGGACCTGGGACTGTGCAGTGAGTGGGATCTGTGCTGTGTCTGTCCCCCATTATTAATACTGAAGATGACAAAACAAAATAAGTTTCAAGGCAAGCCTGAGGACAGTAAATCACCCATGGGGATGAGGGTGGGTTCATGGAATGTGGGAAGTTTGAGGGGAAGAGCAGGGGAAGTCGTTGAGGCATTCAGTAGGAGGTGGGTGGATGTGGCGTGTTTGCAGGAAGTCCGGTACAGGGGTGGATCAGCCAGAAAGAATGTTGGGAAGGACTGTTGCTATAAGTTGTTTTGGTAGGGGGGGACAGACGGATATGGAGGTGTTGGTGTGATGGTTGCGGAGAAATGGGTGGAATATATTATGAATGTTTTGAGAGTAAGCGACAGGATATTGGTAGTGAAAATTCTGTTGGGAAGAAAGATAGCTGCGATTATATCGGCATATGCTCCACAGGCAGGATTGGATGGATCAGAGAAAGATTGATTTTGGGATGATTTAATACGTGTCGTGGGTGGTATGCGGATGATGAGATAGTGATTTTGGGAGGTGACTTAAATGGTCATGTAGGTGAAGCAGCACAAGGTTATGAAGGAGTGCATGGGGGATGTGCATATGGTCTAAGGAATGCAGAAGGGGAAAGGATACTCGAGTTTGGGGAGGCAACGGACATGATTGTGTGCAACACATATTTTAGGAGACAGTAGGTTAATTACGTATGAGTCTGGGGGAAATAGCAGTCAGATAGATTATTTTCTGTTTAGGAGGGCCGATAGGAGGTTAGTGAGGGATGTTAAAGTTATAGGAAGTGAGGAGTGTGTGCAGCAGCACAAACTATTGATTTGTGATATGGTGCTTAAAGAACAAGTGATGAAAAAGAGGACTTATGTACCTAGGAGGAAAATATGGAAGCTGAAAAACCAAGTAGTAAGGGATGCCTTCTATAGCGAGTTGAGGAGAGTGGTGGCTGAACAGGGAGCTGTAGACAGGGGCGTTAATGAACAGTACAGAGCCCTCAAGAACAATTTCTTGAGAGTTACTGATGTATCATGCGGCTGGACAAGAGGACCACCAAGACATAAAGTAACTTGGTGGTGGGATGAGGGTGTAGAAGCTGCAATTAAGGAGAAAAGAAGGCTTTTCCGGGAATGGAAGAAGGGTGGTAGCAAAGAGGAATATTTGGCTGCCAAGCGTAGGGCTAGAAGAGAGGTATACAGGGCAAAGTCTGAGTCACAGAGACAATTACTTGATAACCTAAATCATGGGGAACGGAAAAATATATTTAGGGTGGCAGGTCAGGTGAAGAGGGATAATCGGGATATCATAGGTGAGCAGTGTGTGAAGAATGATGAACGAAGGGTAGTGGTGAACAGTGAGGATATTAAAGATGCATGGAGAGAGCAATATAACCGGTTGTTGAATGAGGAGTTTGACTGGGACAGGGAAGGTTTGGAGCCAGCAGATCCAGTGTCTGGCCCTTGGCCTTTGATTGATACAGCTACTGTGAGTGAGGCAATAGGCAGGATGAGGGTGGGGAAGGCAGCAGGTGTGTCTGGGTTGACTGCCGAAATGTTGAAGGCCTCAGGCGATATAGGGGTGAGTTTAGTCACTGACCTGATGAATAGGATTATTTATGAGTGTGTTGTCCCAGATGATTGGCTGAAGAGTGTAATTGTAAATGTGTATAAAGGGAAGGGTGATGCCCTGGAAAGAGGAAATTATAGAGGTATAAAGCTTTTAGATCAGATAATGAAGGTAATGGAGAGAGTTTTAGAAGGTATGATTAGAGAAAGAGTGAATATTGATGAGATGCAGTTTGGGTTTATGCCAGGTAGGGGGACCACTGATGCCATATTCATTGTTCGACAGCTTCAGGAAAAATATATTGGAAGGAGAAGGGATCTTTGTCTTGTTTTTGTTGATTTGGAAAAGGCCTTTGACAGAGTCCCTAGAGAGGTGGTGAAGTGGGCAATGAGAAAGCTTGGCTTGGAGGAGTGGCTGGTTAGGGTGGTTATGGCCATGTATGTGGGTGCTCACACCCAGGTGAGAGTGAATGGAGATTTGAGTGATGAGTTTTCCGTGAATGTTGGTGTGCATCAGGGGTCAGTCTTGAGTCCCATGTTGTTTATCATGGTACTTGAAACCCTTTCACGTGACTTTAGAAACGGACTCCCGTGGGAGTTGTTGTATGCTGATGATTTGGTGTTGATTGCATAGAATGGAAGGGAGGCGAAGGAAAAAATTAGGAAGTGGAGAGATGGTATGGGGCAAAAGGGTTTAAGGGTAAATGCAGATAAAACAAAAGTGATGGTATCTAGGGTTGGTGGCGGTACTGTCAAAGACGAGGGAGAGTGGCCATGTGCAGTTTGCCACAAGGGCTTGGGAAGTAATTCCATCTTGTGCGGTGTGTGTGATAAATGGGTGCATAAGAGTTGTAGTGGTATCAGAGGTAGACTGCGAGATAATGCTGATTTTATGTGTACGGAGTGCCGGGGTGAGCAGATGGCGATTGTCAGACGTGAAAGGATTGAACTTGCTGGTGAATATCTTGAGTGTATGGAAGAGTTTTGTTATTTGGGAGACATGTTGTGTGGTGGAGGTGGGGCTGGAGCTAGCTCTGTGGCTAGGGTGAGAAGTGGTTGGAAGAAGTTCAGGGAGCTCTTGCCTCTCCTGACATTGAGAGGGCTCTCCCTACGTGCTAAGGGGTCTTTGTATGCAGCATGTGTTAGGAGTGTAATGCTGTATGGCAGTGAGACCTGGGCAGTGAAGGAGGAAGATATTCGCCGGCTCAGACGTACAGAAATGACAATGATTGGGTGGATGTGCAGTGCGTCCCTGCGTCCAAGGCCTGGAGGGGCTGGGTTTACAATGGAAGAGTTGAGAGGTAGGATGGGACTGGAGTGTATTGGTGTTGTGATGAGGAGAGGTAGATTGAGGTGGTTTGGACATGTGGAGAGGATGGGGGATGATAATTGGGTGAGGAAGGTGAGAAGTGTTAATATTGGGGGTGGGGTTATGAGGGGTAGACCAAGAAAGACATGGGACGAGGTTATTAAGTGTGACCTTAGAGGTAAGGGACTGAACAGGGAGGCTGCAATGGATCATGCAGCGTGGAGAGCCGCCATTAGGTGACCAAGGCCGACACATGCAAGCATGTTGGAGCCTTTAAAAACGAAACGAAAATGAAAACGAGCTCAGTGAATTTGATACTTATGTATTGCAATTACCAGAAGAGTGGTAGGAAAAGGTTATAGAGATACTGATTTGGGTTGTGTGTCCCCATGATGGCCGTGAGATGGGTCTTGATTTCGTGGAGCTGGTGTGCGTAGGCAGGTAGGGCGATGGCTACGTCAGCCAGGGGTGCAATATCGTAGCGCAGGGAGACTACATTTTCGATAAGCATTACCTCACCTCCTGAGCCGACCAAGGCCCCGGGACGTACTCCACCATCGTCCTGACCCGACCCAGACCCTAGGAGGGTCAGCACTGCCAGCATGTAGACCGCTAACATCGTACCTAGAAAATCAGGGTAGAGTTAATGGGAGAGGTCCTGAAGAGGTTGATGGGCAGAGCGCAGTTTGGACCGATATTGATTGATTGATGAATGAGTAGGTGTAGGTGGAGATGAAGAAGACTTAGGGATAGGTGGAGATGGAGTAGATTGAGGGATGTGTGGAGGGGAAGGGGGGTCAGGAGGTTGTGTAAGTGACTCTTCCAACACGAGGCCACGGGGTGCTCGCTTTAGGTCATCAACATGGACCCATCTGGTGTCCTTAGTGGACAGGTCCTGGAGGTGAAATTTGTTGCCTTGTTGAGTGAGGACGCGGTGGGGCCCTGTAAATTTGTCATCCAACATAGAGGAACGCATATGGGAATGAGCAAAGACAAGATCGCCTACATTGATAGTGATAGGAGAGGCAGATTTATGTTGGCGCTGCGGTATGTCCTCCTGAGAGGAAGCCAAAGTGGATTGGACATACTGGTGGATTGTTTGGAAGTTGGCCAATTTTAGTTTAGCATAATCATCCATGTTGTAGATGGGTTCTGGCTTTGAGGATAAGAGAGAGTATGGGAGGTCCTTGTCAAAACCAAAGAGGACGAAGAAGGGAGATTGGGCAATGGATGCATTGATGGAGCTATTGATTGAGGATGCCACTTGGGGAATCCAGTCATCCCAGGACGAACTATGGGAGTCTAGATGTCTAAGGCACTCTAAGATTTTTCGGTTGTGGCGTTCTACAAGGCCATTGGAAGCCGGATGGTTAGGCACGACATTGCACTTATTGATATGAAAGCGGCGACAGATCTCATCTAGAAAGCTATTGTTGAACTCTGTACCATTTTCAGTAAGAATGGTATGAGGGGTACCGAACGGGCAAATTACGTGATCTACAAAGGCATATGCAACACTCTTCGCAGTCTTGTCGGAGAGGGGTACGAGGACACAGTAGCGGGAGAAGTGGTCGACCGCTACGAACAAGTACTCAGCGCCGGATTCCATGAGAGGTAGTTTTAAGAGATCAATTGAGACAGTTTCCCATGGTCATGACGGGATTGGGTATTGTAAGAGCGGTGCAGGTACGCTGGTTGATCCTTTGTGGCGATGGCAGGAGAGGCAAGAGTCACAGTGGGCATTGATATCGCGGCGCATGGTTGGCCAATAGTATTTGAGACGTGCTTGGCGGAAGCATCGGTCTTTACCTAGATGGGAAGCTTGAGGGGTATTATGAACTCTGTGAAGAACCGTTGGTATCAGGGCAGTGGGGACAACAAGTTGGCGTACTTCGCGATTGGGCATGTCTTTTCCTGTTAGTAGTGTTTTCCTGTACAAAAGATCATCATCTAGCATGAACTCATCTAGTGATACTGGCAGAGTAGGTAAGGTCAAGGCATCGCCAGATTCTAGGAAATAAATGACTTTGGACCATATTGGATCTTGGCACTGAAAGTTTCGAACAACTTCTGACGTTAGTGTAGTGTTTTCAGTTACTTCGGGCTGCAGTGATGTTATAGCTGCTGCTACGTGACGTGAGAGTGCATCTGCGACTACATTAAACTTGCCTGGTACGTATTGAAAAGTGAGATTGAAGTCCTGGATGATGACGGACCATCTAGCTAGCCTACCTGTTAGGTTGCGGTTCTTGAACAAATCACATAGTGGAAGGTATGGTCTGTTTGGCTATGCACTGGATAACCATAGACTATATCTCTGAAATGTTTCAAAGACCAGACCTCCGCTAGCGCTTCGAGATCTGTGACACTGTAGTTACGTTCAGCGGTTGTAAGGGTGCGACTAGCATACGCTATTACGCGTTTCCTTGATGCTTCATCGAGTTGCATCAAAACGGCACCAAGTCCAGTGCCTGAGGTGTCTGTGCAGAGTAGAAAGGGTTTGGTATAATCAGGGAATGCTAGAACAGGGGCATTTTCAAGAGCTGCCTTTAGCGTTTGGAAAGCCTGTGACTGGTCGTTAGTCCAAACAAAGGGCACATTCTGCTTGAGTAAGTGGGTCAGAGGAGCGGCGATCTTTGCATAATCTTTAATGAATCTACGATAGTAGCCACTGAGGCCCAGGAAACTTTGTACAGCTTCGGTAGTGGTAGGTTCTGGGAAGTTAATAATCGGTTTAGTTTTATCTTCATTAGTGTGAATGCCTTGTGCATCTACGACATGGCCTAGGAATTTGATTTTCTTTCACAGGAAGTCACATTTACTGAGATTGATTTTCAGGCTTGCGAGCTGGAGGCATTCAAAGACTTGCTGGAGCTTGGTAAAATGGTCAGGGATGGATTTACTCACAACAATGATATCATATAGGTAAGCAAAAAGAGAGTGTCCCATCATACCGCTGAAGAATGAATGGATAAGTTGCATGAACACAGAAGGAGCATTTCTCAGACCAAAAGGGAGTCTCTTAAACTGAAAATGTCCGGAAGGGGTACTGAAGGCTGTAACTGGGCGAGAGGACTCTTCCATTTCGACCTGCCAGTAACCGCTGAGGAGGTCTAAAGATGAAAAGACTACGTTATTTTCACCAAGGGATTCTAGCAAATCAGTGAGGACGGGTAATGGGAAACGGTCTGGAACAGTGACAGAATTGACCTTACGATAGTCGACTACTGGTCTAAAGTTGCCGTCCTTCTTTGGTGCTAAGAAAAGTGGGCTATTCCATGGACGGATGGAGGGTTCAATAATGTCCTGGTCTAACATGTTCTGTACCATTTGATCTGTTTGCTTTCTCAGGCTGTGAGGAAATCGATACGCTGGTATGTAAATCGGCTGAGTTCCTGGTAGTAGTTCAATCGTATGTTTGACAAGGTCTTTTCTGCCCATCAGTTCACCGGGTAAGGCAACCACGTTTCTGTACGAGGTCAGAAGGTTGAGGAGGTGTGGCGTATTTTCTGGGAAATCTGTGCAAGTGAGATGTGAGAGCATATTGGGTGAATATGTCGGCGCAGATCCCGTAGAGTTAATAGTACATACACCGATTGGCGTACTATCATCAGTCTGAATAGTAGGAATTGAGGAATCCTGGCAAACCTTTACGGCTGCTGGGTATACTAGGAAGTCTCCAATCTTTACACCACTTTTAAGTTTTAGTGGATCATTTGTGACATTGAGCAAGTACAGGTAGCATAAACTGTCCTCTAAGACTGTGCACCACGCTGACTCATAAGTCAAGCCATTCATACAACACGTCTCAGGTAGTGTTAGTACATCCAATCCTTATTTCGCACCGGCAACACAAACAGAGACTTTGGTGAACTCATGCGGTAACAAAATTGTGCACGTATTCGTTACTGCACGTTTCGTCTCTGCGTGTTGGAGAAGATCATTCACACTGTGTGAGGTAGGTAACTGAGACATGTCTGAGTCAGCAATAGTGTTGTCGGGAGAGGAGGTAAGAGCCATTTCCGAAGGCTGAGAGGATGTATCAGTAGACACTGAGGAATTTATGTCCTTGCTCTCAGTCAGTAAAGGAATGATCTCTGTATTCTCAGATGATGATGGTGGTGGTTTGGGCTGGTCTGGACTTTTTGGTAGTGGTAGGGACAGAGGTAACTGAAGGACTGATTTGATCGTAAGAACAGGACGAGGACATTCCATACTGTATACTGGGAATCCAGAAATGTCTATACTACCACAGGCAGGTAATAATGCAATGGAGTGTTGTGCCATGGTGGAGAAACCAATAAGGGCATCTACGGGATACTGCATGTCATTAGTGACATGAAATTCAATAGGGATAGGGGGCAAATCTCTGTGTAGTTTGACATCTAGGGTGACTCTTCCCTTAACCTTAAACTCTGAGCCTTCGACACCACATAGGCGAATGTCTGGTGGTTCTAGGAACTGACGTGGTTATGATGCCGTTGAATAATATATAAGGAATTGTCGGAGATCAGATTTACTATAGATCCTGTGTCCAAGAAGAATGACGTTGGTATGTCATGACTGCATCCGAGAATGACTAAACCCGAGGATGTTATGGGACCAACATGGCGGATGGGGAGTTGGGTTTCTGGTTCTACGTGATATTGGGCCGATACAGGCACGGCACTTCCCCTGACTGGTGGCGGTTGAGGTAACGACATTCCTCAGTGGTGTGAGTCATGCTGGATTTGTGGTATTTGCATGTAGGACGACGGGAGCGGGAAGGTGTATGCTGTCTGGTTTGGGAGTGAGGACATCTGTATTTACGGTCGCAACTGGGTTCTTGATGTCCAGGATGACCACAGTGCCAGCAAAGAATCGAAGATTGTCTCTTCCGTCGGATGCTAGATTGATCACGACCTGTGGTAGGAGAACGATGCGTGGCAGGTCTGCCTCGTGTGGTGGGACGAGAGCGAGATTGGTCTGGGGTAGTGGAGGTGTGACAGACTGAGGAGGCCAAGGGTTGGGTGGTGCCCTGATGCGTGTAGTTCGAACCTGTTCTTTCATGAATGGCTTTAGTGACCTGAATAATTTTATCTCCTGGATTGAAACCTATTTCCAAGGCTAGCTCTCGCTGTTTAGGAGTAAGCCAGTGAAGGAATCTCAGGTAACCAGTTAAGTCAGCAAAGTTGGCGAGTGAAACCACTGGAAGCCATTTTTGTCTTCTAACCATTTCCTGCCTACCAGTAATTGGAGCATCTCGCTACTAGTTGCTTTCATGGCGGCGGCAGCTTCGCGGAGCTTGGCATGTTGCGCTGGGACCCTCAAGTCCTCATCCATTTGGTTTAGGAGATTAATGAAGCCCATGAGAGATGCGGTATTTGAATGCTGGCAACAAAGGCTGATGAGTTCCTTATGAAAATCAGCAAAGGTATTAATGCTACCAAAATGTCCTGCACGGATCGCGGAGCCGATGTCTGATTTGCCGTGGTGTAAGCGACCCATGAGGTAAGCTACTTTGAGCGATTCATCGGTAATCTGCCGATTGTGGATGTCGGTTTCTACTTCTCTGAGGAAATCATAGACAGACCAAGTTGGGTCCTGGACGGTAAATTTGGGACGATTGGCATCGTCGAGATAGATAGACTGTGGAGGGGTGGCCATGGTTGGAAGTGTGGAAGTGGCGGAAGGAGAGGAGTGGGAGAGAGAGAAGGTAGTGGTAGTTAAGGGCAAGCAAGACGGGGTATGAAGTGAGGCAGGAGAGTGAACGATAGGGGAAGGAGTAGAGGAAGAAGAAGGGAGTGTAGAGGTAGGGGTAGAGATGCACTCTCACGTCACGTAGCAGCAGCTATAACATCACTGCAGCCCGAAGTAACTGAAAACACTACACTAACGTCAGAAGTTGTTCGAAACTTTCAGCGCCAAGACCCCATATGGTCCAAAGTCATTTATTTCCTAGAATCTGGCGATGCCTCGACTTTACCTACTCTGCCAGTATCACTAGATGAGTTCATGCTAGATGATGATCTTTTGTACAGGAAAACACTACTAACAGGAAAAGACATGCCCAATCGCGAAGTACGCCAACTTGTTGTCCCCACTGCCCTGATACCAATGGTTCTTCACAGAGTTCATAATACCCCTCAAGCTTCCCATCCAGGTAAAGACCGATGCTTGCGCCAAGCACGTCTCAAATACTATTGGCCAACCATGCGCCGCGATATCAATGTCCACTGTGACTCTTGCCTCTCCTGCCATCGCCACAAAGGATCAACCAGCGTACCTGCACCGCTCTTACAATACCCAATCCCGTCATGACCATGGGAAACTGTCTCAATTGATCTCTTAAAACTACCTCTCATGGAATCCGGCGCTGAGTACTTGTTCGTAGCGGTCGACCACTTCTCCCGCTACTGTGTCCTCGTACCCCTCTCCGACAAGACTGCGAAGAGTGTTGCATATGCCTTTGTAGATCACGTAATTTCCCCGTTCGGTACCCCTCATACCATTCTTACTGAAAATGGTACAGAGTTCAACAATAGCTTTCTAGATGAGATCTGTCGCCACTTTCATATCAATAAGTGCAATGTCGTGCCTAACCATCCGGCTTCCAATGGCCTTGTAGAACGCCACAACCGAAAAATCTTAGAGTGTCTTAGACATCTAGACTCCCATAGTTCGTCCTGGGATGACTGGATTCCCCAAGTGGCATCCTCAATCAATAGCTCCATCAATGCATCCATTGCCCAATCTCCCTTCTTCGTCCTCTTTGGTTTTGACAAAGACCTCCCATACTTTCTCTTATCCTCAAAGCAAGAACCCATCTACAACATGGATAATTATGCTAAACTAAAATTGGCCAACTTCCAAACAATCCACCAGTATGTCCAATCCACTTTGGCTTTCTCTCAGGAGGACATACCGCAACGCCAACATAAATCTGCCTCTCCTATCACTATCAATGTAGGCAATCTTGTCTTTGCTCATTCCCATACGCGTTCCTCTAAGTTGGATGACAAATTTACAGGGCCCCACCGTGTCCTCACTCAACAAGGCAACAAATTTCACCTCCAGGACCTGTCCACTAAGGACACCAGATGGGTCCATGTCGATGACCTAAAGCGAGCACCCCATGGCCTCGTGTTGGAAGAGTCACTTACACAACCTCCTGACCCCCCTTCCCCTCCACATATCCCTCAATCTACTCCATCTCCACCTATCCCTAAGTCTTCTTCATCTCCACCTACACCTACTCATTCATCAATCAATCAATATCGGTCCAAACTGCGCTCTGCCCATCAACCTCTTCAGGACCTCTCCCATTAACTCTACCCTGATTTTCTACGTACGATGTTAGCGGTCTACATGCTGGCAGTGCTGACCCTCCTAGGGTCTGGGTCGGGTCAGGACGATGGTGGAGTACGTCCTGGGGCCTTGGTCGGCTCAGGAGGTGAGGTAATGCTTATCGAAAATGTAGTCTCCCTGCGCTACGATCTTGCACCCCTGGCTGACGTAGCCATCGCCCTACCTGCCTACACACACCAGCTCCACGAAATCAAGACCCATCTCACGGCCATCATGGGGACACACAACCCAAATCAGTATCTCTATAACCTTTTCCTACCACTCTTCTGGTAATTGCAATACATAAGTAACAAATTCACTGAGCTCGTTTTCGTATTCGTTTCGTTTTTAAAGGCTCCAACATGCTTGCATGTGTCGGCCTTGGTCACCTAATGGCGGCTCTCCACGCTGCACGATCCATTGCAGCCTCCCTGTTCAGTCCCTTAACTCTAAGGTCACACTTAATGACCTCGTCCCATGTCTTTCTTGGTCTACCCCTCATAACCCCACCCACAATATTAACACTTCTCACCTTCCTCACCCAATTATCATCCCCCATCCTCTCCACATGTCCAAACCACCTCAATCTACCTCTCCTCATCACAACACCAATACACTCCAGTCCCATCCTACCTCTCAACTCTTCCATTGTAAACCCAGCCCCTTCAGGCCTTGGACGCAGGGACGCACTGCACATCCACCTAATCATTGTCATTTCTGTACGTCTGAGCCGGCGAATATCTTCCTCCTTCACTGCCCAGGTCTCACTGCCATACAGAATTACACTCCTAACACATGCTGCATACAAAGACCCCTTAGCACGTAGGGAGAGCCCTCTCAATGTCAGGAGAGGCAAGAGCTCCCTGAACTTCTTCCAACCACTTCTCACCCTAGCCACAGAGCACACCTCCAGCACACAACATGTCTCCCAAATAACAAAACTCTTCCACACACTCAAGAGATTCACCAGCAAGTTCAATCCTTTCAGGTCTGACAATCTCCACCTGCTCACCCCGGCACGCCGTACACATAAAATCAGCATTATCTCGCAGTCTACCTCTGATACCACTACATCTCTTATGCACTCATTTATCACACACACCGCACAAGATGGAATTACTTCCCATGCCCTTGTGGCAAACTGCACATGGCCACTCTCCCTCATCTTTGACAGTACCGCCACCAACCCTAGATACCATCACTTTTGTTTTATCTGCATTTACCCTTAAACCCTTTTGCCCCATACCATCTCTCCACTTCCTAAACCTTTCCTCTGCCTCCATTTCATTCTATGCAATCAACACCAAATCATCAGCATACAACAACTCCCACGGGAGTCCGTTTCTAAAGTCACGTGAAAGGGCTTCAAGTACCATGATAAACAACATGGGACTCAAGACTGACCCCTGATGCACACCAACATTCACGGAAAACTCATTACTCAAATCTCCATTCACTCTCACCTGGGTGTGAGCACCCATATACATGGCCATAACCACCCTAACCAGCCACTCCTCCAAGCCAAGCTTTCTCATTGCCCACTTCACCACCTCTCTAGGGACTCTGTCAAAGGCCTTTTCCAAATCAACAAAAACAAGATAAAGATCCCTTTTCCTACCAATATATTTTTCCTGAAGCTATCGAACAATGAATATGGCATCAGTGGTCCCCCTACCTGGCATAAACCCAAACTACATCTCATCAATATTCACTCTTTCTCTAATCATACCTTCTAAAACTCTCTCCATTACCTTCATTATCTGATCTAAAAGCTTTATACCTCTATAATTTCCGCTTTCCAGGGCATCACCCTTCTCTTTATACACATTTACAATTACACTCTTCAGCCAATCATCTGGGACAACACACTCATAAATAATCCTATTCATCAGGTCAGTGACTAAACTCATCCCTATATCGCCTGAGGCCTTCAACATTTCGGCAGTCAACCCAGACACACCTGCTGCCTTCCCCACCCTCATCCTGCCTATTGCCTCACTCACAGTAGCTGTATCAATCAAAGGCCAAGGGCCAGACACTGGATCTGCTGGCTCCAAACCTTCCCTATCCCAGTCAAACTCCTCATTCCATGCATCTTTAATATCCTCACTGTTCACCACTACCCTTCGTTCATCATTCTTCACACACTGCTCACCTATGATATCCCGATTATCCCTCTTCACCTGACCTGCCACCCTAAATATATTTTTCCTTTCCCCATGATTTAGGTTATCAAGTAATTGTCTCTGTGACTCAGACTTTTTTTTTTTTTTTTTTTTATGTGACCGACTCTGGGCATAGGCTTCACAGCCTGTTTTCAAGGCCCAGTAGTCCTCCTATGCACCACTTTGCCCTGTATACCTCTCTTCTAGCCCTACGCTTGGCAGCCAAATATTCCTCTTTGCTACCACCCTTCTTCCATTCCCGGAAAAGCCTTCTTTTCTCCTTAATTGCAGCTTCTACACCCTCATCCCACCACCAAGTTACTTTATGTCTTGGTGGTCCTCTTGTCCAGCCGCATGTTACATCAGTAACTCTGAAGAAATTGTTCTTGAGGGCTCTATACTGTTCATTAACGCCCCTGTCTACAGCTCCCTGTTCAGCCACCACTCTCCTCAACTCGCTATAGAAGGCATCCCTTACTACTTGGTTTTTCAGCTTCCATATTTTCCTCCTAGGTACATAAGTCCTCTTTTTCATCACTTGTTCTTTAAGCACCATATCACAAATCAATAGTTTGTGCTGCTGCACACACTCCTCACTTCCTATAACTTTAACATCCCTCACTAACCTCCTATCGGCCCTCCTAACCAGAAAATAATCTATCTGACTGCTATTTCCCCCAGACTCATACGTAATTAACCTACTGTCTCCTAAAATATGTGTTGCACACAATCATGTCCGTTGCCTCCCCAAACTCGAGTATCCTTTCCCCTTCTGCATTCCTTAGACCATACGCACATCCCCCATGCACTCCTTCATAACCTTGTGCTGCTTCACCTACATGACCATTTAAGTCACCTCCCAAAATCACTATCTCATCATCCGCATACCACCCACGACACGTATTAAATTATCCCAAAATCTATCTTTCTCTGATTCATCCAATCCTGCCTGTGGAGCATATGCCGATATAATCGCAGCTATCTTTCTTCCCAACAGAATTTTCACTACCAATATCCTATCGCTTACTCTCAAAACATTCATAACATATTCCACCCATTTCTCCGCAACCATCACACCAACACCTCCATATCCGTCTGTCCCCCCCTGCCAAAACAACTTATAGCAACAGTCCTTCCCAACATTCTGGCTGATCCACCCCTGTACCGGACTTCCTGCAAACACGCCACATCCACCCACCTCCTACTGAATGCCTCAACGACTTCCCCTGCTCTTCCCCTCAAACTTCCCACATTCCATGAACCCACCCTCATCCCCATGGGTGATTTACTGTCCTCAGGCTTGCCTTGAAACTTATTTTGTTGTCATCTTCAGTATTAATAATGGTGGACAGACACAGCACAGGTCCCACTCACTGCACAGTCCCAGGTCCAGCTTACCAGTGGCTGTGGTAGTGGCCTCGGGGCACCCTGCCAGGACAGCTGCAGGGACACCCTCCAAGCGCGTCTTGGCACTGCAACTATCCTGCCATTATACACCCACTGATAGGGTAGCCTCCTGGGGCGCTACTCCCAGGTTCGGGACCCTCTCTATTGGGCGGAAGTGGCAGCCTGGGAACCGCAATGCCCTGTACCCTCTAGCACAGGCCCGAGCCCCATCTCGCCCTGGACCCACGATCTATGTTGGCGGAACCCCCGCCACGCCTCCCCCCAGAAGTCCGCCACTAGGTAGTGGGGGCAAAGTTTTCTGGCCGCATGCCCTTGCTGGCGCCAACCCCTGTAACACAGTGGGATACGTTGTGTGAAATGTAAAGTGCATGTGGTGTAGTGCATAGATAGTTAGAGGAAATGTTTGGGAGAGTATGCTGGTCTACTCTCCATGTTACTGTCACACTGAAAAGGTCAGCAAAGGGGGACAGTTAGATGGCTAGTGAAACAGGAGCTCCAGCTCTCCCTATCCATTCAGACACCCGTTGGTTGTTCTTGTGTGAAACGAGGTCTCTTTGACTTTGGAGGTGAGATTCTGAGTGGCTTGTTTGGCATTGCTACAGCCCGTGACATTTCTGGCTTCAAATCTGATCTTGCTCATTTAGCTTCAGCCCTAGAATCCCAATGCCGAGTCATCAAAATCCAACACACTATGTTACAGAAGATTACGACCCACCTAAATGAAGTAACGTCCACTCTAAACAACTTCACCGATATCTTACGACAACACCTTTCAGTTCTCAATGTTATCTCTCAGTTCTTCTACCTCAAACTCAACATGGATAATCTCCAACTGGCCATTGACTCTCTCCTGTCTCAAGTCTCTACCTTGGTTCGTATCCTGGTCGATGCTATAAATGGACGTGTCACTGCCGACTTAGTACCTGTCTCAGCTCTTCGTTCTGTCCTAGAATGGGCTCACTCCACCTTCGATCTATCCCCAGTACTCCCCTACTCCTCCCTCGAATATTAGTATCCTGTTCTCGAAGCCACTCTTCTCACCAAATACGTCGTCGTCCATAATCCTCTCCGTTCTGCCATAACCTTTAACCTTTTCCACATCATTCCCTTCCCTTTCTGCCTCAACAACTCCTTGTTACAAGTATCTGTTCCTTCAGAATATTTCCTGCTCTCCCATGATCATCTTTCAGTTGCCTTCCTTTCTTCCACAGACCTCCAGAAATGTTCCTCCCTTACTCCGACCTCTCGTCTCTGTGCTGCCCACCTTTTCGCTATCTTCCCTAGCAGTGCTACACCCCGTGAGTCTGCTTTAGTTCGTAACCATTCCATCTACTCGGCCTGTTCCTTTGTACCAGCTCCTGAACTCCCGGTCCACCATGCTCACTTCAACCATGTCCAGTACTTCTTCTTTGCTGTTCCCATCTCTGTCACAATCATGTGTCATGGTTCTTCAGTTCGATCCGTCCCTGCTAGTGGTCTCTACAAGCACCAGACTATTGTACTGTCAAATCAGAGTCCGTCATCACTTACGCCACTCGCTATCACCAAGCTCTCTGTAAACACTCCTATGACATCTTTCAACCAATCGACGTGCCTTCAACCCTACCATCTGCCAACATTACCGTCACCTTCCCTAACCTGCGCATGCTAATATTCCTCAATGACAGTGACTCCATTATGGATCAATTTTCTCTGGCCTTCAGCCGTTCATGGGTTCATCCAACAGTTGTGTTTCCCCTTGTGGTTATTGCTTTCATAGGTTTTCTACTCATCATATGTGCAGTGCATTGTTGTGTCAGGAAAATGGAACGCCGACTCCAAGAAATCAGAGTCACTACAGGCATAGTACGACCTACACACGACGTAGAAACTCCCCGTACTTAGTGCCCTCACATTCAGTGACTACAATGCCATCTGACTATTAACCAAACTGTGAACAGAACTCTTACTACTAGAAAATGATGGTATTTCTTTAATGCATTATTGAGTGACAGAGTATCCTACAGAAACTAACAAAAAAAAAAAATGAAGGAAAAAAAATTAATCCTCATATCTACTCCTTGTTTGTCATGTATCAAGATATTATTGTATAATCCCCATTATGTCTATGAATAACGTCGGCCCTTGCTGGACACATACCTATCAATTAATCCTTGTATGTCCTATATGTATATATCCTTCTAATTTCCTCCCCTAAACATGGCCATGTCTCCCCTACTGCCCCTGTATCATACTTATCCCTTGTACAACCCTCCCCGACCCTGTCTTTAGTAATATAATCAAACACCATATAACTCCTGGTGTCAGGAGATACCATCTCAGGTACCCGGGGGAGTAATGTACTCCCCCTACAATATGTCTACCCCCGATGTATATATGCCCCCCCCCACAATGCATACATGCCCCCACTAAACTTGCTGACCTAGCACACTTTCCCAGGGCCCAAGCCTGGGCAGAAGGCGTTACTGCATCAGTTCTGAGCAGACACTCAAGAAGGGCAGACTATTTATGTCAGAGCTCGTAATAAACTCCTTAACTAGCTGTTTGTACACAGAATTTCTATCACCAAAGTATTGCAAGTTACAGCTCCTCAGAAGGTGTTGTCCCCGAGATGCCCGATAGCCGCTCCGAAGGTGTTGCCCTAGAGACGGCCGATAGCCGCTCCCTCCTCCAGCAGAAAGAGATGGCAAGAGGCCGCTCCCGCCTTTGTCAGACGGCCGATAGCCGATCCGAAAGTGCTGCCCCCGAGGTGGCTGATAGTTGCTCACCCTCCCTCCTGCAGGAGACGGCCGAAAGCCGCTCCCGCCTTCGTCAGACGGCCGATAGCCGCTCTGAAGGTGTCCAGAGGCACACTGAGTCCCCCACTCAGGCCGCGGCCAATGGCCAGGCCTTGGTGTCCTATAGTTGCGCCCTTGGGCAGCCACGGACGATAGCCGGGCCCTACGCCCCGAGAGAGGTGCAAGTAGTGTTATCGCCCCAGCGTGATACGAGTGCCCGGACCTCCAGCACCGAAGGACCCCGGCCTCTGCTCCCCATGCCTGGTCCTAGAGAAGACCCACCTGATGGACCCTAACTCAGGTCGGTGCTGCAGCCCCTCCTGACGGCGCCCCTTGACCCTGGGGGCTGCAGTCCTCGGTTACTCCAGGTCCTTCCCAGGACGCCCGGGGTGATCTCTCCATGCCCCGACGCCGGAAGACCTCCACATCCTGCCGAGACCTGAGCCAGAGATTCCTGCACCTGTTTGGCCCCAGTCCTGAGGACCACACTCCTGTACCTAGTCCAGAGACTACGGGCCCCTTCACCACCTGCAGCCCTGGACGAGAGAGGACGCCCCTGCGAGTCGTACCATGCCCTCTCGGCACGCCCTCCCTTGGCGGTGCCCCTATTCCAGCAGAGTTGTTGCTGGCGTGTCTCCCCGCTGCCCTCACTATATGTTTGAATTATGTTAAGTGTGGTGCTGCCCCAGAATTAGTTAAGTGACTTATGCTAAGTGTGACGTTGTCCCAGAATTAGTGTAACAGTGATACAATGACTTAGTGTATGGTGAATATCGGGGTGAGTGAAATCATGGGTAGATGAATAAGGATGAGTGCAGAAACTACGTTCTGGTGAATCAGACTCACGAGTGACGCCCTGGTAGAAAATCAGAAAGACTGCTATCCCGAGAGATTCTCTCTAGTAAAATATACAAATGTCCTTTGCTATTAGGAAACAGTAGAGAAAAAGCGTTAATAATATTCTCCTGCTTGTATTACCATAAACACAGTAAATTCCCAGTGTCCCCTACCCTCCCTTAAGGAATCTCCTCCCAGCAGTCAGTGTGTGTGTAAGGACCTGGACTCGAAATAGAATCAATTGTCAAAATCCCTTTGCTATCAGGAAATATCAAGTTCGAATCAATAACACTTACTCCCTTCCAACATTGCTATAACTCTGTTCTGACCCTCCGCGCGTCCCCCGTCGTCCCCCCCCCCCCCGTGAGACTCATCCCCGCTCTCCCACACGCACCGCGATCCTGTATTCCATGTACACCTGTGCACTAAAATTACAGTGTTGGCATCAGTGTCTGTTAAACCAGTATCCTGCGAGATATTAATATTCTAGTTAAGGTTTTATTTTCTGCCACATACTGTGTTGTAATATCTGCTGTTTTTCTCCTGTGTCTGACTGTGGTAATATATATGTAAAGGTTATTCCCTAGAGTTTTTGTGTCCTACCTCTCTTTATTGCACTAAGCCCCGGTCTCGAAAGAGGACCCCGCTACACGTTAGGTGTTCTAGGACCGAGGAGTCGGGCCTTTTCCACCTAGCATTACACTTTCTATGGTTTTAAGCCCAGCAAAGTGTTTTCCCCAATTTTTTCGTGGGATGACTTTAATATACTGAAATCACTGAGCAGAAAAGAAGGCCTGGTGATACGTAGACTGGTCAAGGGAAGGGGCATCGTCTTGCTAAATAAGAATGATTATATTTCCAACATGCAAGACATATTGCATGATAGAACTAAGTTTACTAAACTAATTTACTCAGATATCTCTAAACTTACAACTAAGACTGAGGATTAAGTAGTAAGATTGATAAACAACCATTTATCACTAAATGTCATTAGTTCACAGGAATCTAAATCTCTCAAAACCAACTGGTTCGTCCCCAGCTATACTATATGGACTCCCCAAAGTTCACAAAGCCTCTGTCCCCATCAGACCCATTATGGCTGCTTGTAACACAGCTATATATAAACAGGCAAAATTTCTAGTACATATTTTAAGTCCTTACACTACGAATGAATTCACAGTTAAAAACTCTTACGAACTGTCCCAATCCCTGTCTGACTACAAACTACCGAATGCCCTTTTTATGGTTAGCTATGATATTAAGTCGTTATTCACGAACATTCCTTTAAACGAAACTATTGACATATGCATAAAACTGGCATTTTCTGGTTTGGATACATTTTATGGTATGACCAAAACTGTCTTTAGAAACCTTTGTTACTTGCGCAAAGGATATCCTATTTATATTCAATGGTGAACTATACAAACAAACAGACGGTGATGCAATGGGCTCTCCTCTAGGGCCGACATTTGCCAATATATTTTTATGTTTTCATGAAATGAACTGGATAAGTAATTGTCCTACCTCCTTTAAACCCATTTTATACACACGTTATGTGGATGACACACTTGTGTTTTTTCGGAGCAATTGCCAAGCTGACAAATTTTTAGAATACATAAATTCTCAACATAGGAATATCACATTCACAATGGAATCAGAAATGGACTCGAAACTCTCTTTTTTGGACCTTAATACAGAGAAATGTAATGATGGCATTGCTTTTTCTGTTTCGGAAACCCACATTCTCAGAACTGGGTACCAGTTTCTTCAGTTTCTGCCATTATAATTTCAAGCTCAATGCAATCAAAACTCTGCTGCATCGAGCCTTCAATATTTAATCTAGCTATATGCATTTTCACAAAGAAGTCTGTTTTTTAAGGAATTTCTTTTACCATAATGGTTACAGTTTCCACTTGTTTGATAAACAAGTTAATAATTTTCTTAATTGTCAACTCCAGCCGAAGCAACGAGTCCCCACTGTCAACAAAGAGATCGTTTACTTCCGTATTCCATACCTTAGTGACATCTCTAAGCTCATGCAACAAGCATTAGATGAGAAACTACGTAAATTGTTTCCAGATAAAGAATTCCGATTCATACCTATGAACTCCTTTAAAATTAGTAACTTCTTTCGTTTTAACCCACGGCGTCCCGTTGACATTCTTTAACGTCCACACGTTTTGTCACTGCCAATCCCATCGACGTACATAAACGCGAATCAATTGCAAGGTCCCTAATTTGCACAATTTTCATTTTTCGAGAGTGATTATTGGTACGTATACACGTGACACCTTCCTCTACAAGATGCCAGGCAGGAACAATGCCTTACCCAGCATGACCTCCTCCCTCCCCCAGCACGCCATTGTCTCAGCAATTCACCTGTTATCAGTGACCTGGCCAGTAAAGCCATGTCATGCCACGGTACGAAATTCAGGGCCAGAGTGATTCCCCAATCAATGACAACGTGGAGGACAAACTTTACATAGCATTAGAGGAAGAAACAGTCAGAAATGATGATCAGGTAAAGTGGCAAAAAAAGGTCAGGTATGGTGATGAGTTAGTGAGTGAAACAATGCTTATAATGCCTATATTACTGCTTGAAAACCAATATACTCTCATACTACATATAAATTCGTACCAAGTAAATAAATAAATACCGTTTATGAGTGGTGTGAAATAGTTATCCTCCCATAGAACTCGTTTTCTTTGGTGCCAGCCAGTTAGAAAACCCAGTAAGGTAAGGAGGTACTCCTACTTGAATCGAGTATTCTAAACCTTAGGTGAGCGATTTCTCTGTGAATTTTCGATGTTTCTCACCAAAAGCGGAGGTTTG
The DNA here is from genome assembly GCF_032717465.1 of Coenobita brevimanus. Taxonomy (NCBI): domain Eukaryota; kingdom Metazoa; phylum Arthropoda; class Malacostraca; order Decapoda; family Coenobitidae; genus Coenobita; species Coenobita brevimanus. The sequence goes on from NC_137025.1 coordinate 26,458,576, forward strand.
AGCCCAAAAATTATTTTTTCAAATATGATCGGGATTGGGAGGAGTCAGTGGTGGAAAAGTGGTTGGATTGGGGCGGGTTAAAGACCGTATGCCACCTGACATGCGCTCATCGATTGTCTATCTATTTACTTGCCCCAGTTGCCATGCGGGGTATGTGGGCAGCACGATTCGCTCCCTTAAAATCAGAATCGACGAGTACCTAGGTCAGTCTGCCAGAACGGGTCACCCACTTAACAGTCCTCCTTACTCAGCAGTGCAGGAACACTGTAAGTCCTGTGATATTCTTCCTAGCAGAATTCATTTCAGTATCCTTGACTCTGGCCCTAATGAAAACCTAAAAATTTTAGAATCTCTGTATATTAAAAAACTTATGCCTTGCCTTAATAACACAGTGTCCGCTTATCCCCTAAGCCTTGTATAAGTTATATTCACACATAGAAAACGTTTACGGTTGACTATGGTAGTTTTTTTTTTAATGTGTATGTGTAAATGTGTGCATATGTACACATTGTATATGTATATGTATATATAGGTGTATCTAAATAGGTTCTTATATGGTAAGCAAAGTACGTTTTTAACCCTTGTATTAATATTCAGGTTTTTTACTCTTCACTTTTGTATATCATTCACATTGCTTCTAGGTCACTGAAGGTGACATGAAGATGTCGAAACGTTTGACAATAAAGATGATTATTATAACGGCCCTCGTCATACTTTTTCTACTGAAGTTACGATTCCCTAGGAATACACCTATATCAGATATAATGGATTGTATTTTATCTTTTACTTTGGTTTTGTTTCGGATGTAGCTGTAAAATAGCTTCGGTTGATCACTACTTTTATTTACGATGTCCTCCTCAAACTGTTTTTGGGCTTCCCTTCTTATTTTTGTATAATCGTTTCTTACGTGTTTATAGTTCTTATATGTCCTTTCACTATTGTGTCTTCTGTATCTGTTACACAACAAATCTCTTTTTTCTTTTGATTTCTTACAGTCTGTATCAAACCATTTCATTATTTTCTTTTCTGCTTCTTTGTGCAGTGGGATGTACTTCTGGACTCCTATTTCATAAAGTTCACAGAATTGTCATTATATAACATTTAAATATTGTCCTCTAAGCTCTTTTTCCCAATCTGTTTCTAAGAAGTATTTCTTTAGGTCATGATAGTTGCCTTTTTTGTAGTTAAGGCTCTTATTGTAACTTTCATTACTACTAACTATGTCATTGCAATCCTGAAGCTGTAATTTAATACTGCGTGGTCACTTGCCGAATGGAGGGTGATACATTATATTGTCAATATCATTTTCTTGCCTCGTAAATATAAGATCTAGTACTGATGGTATGTCAAGTCCTCTTTTTCTGGTGCTTTCTTTTACATGTGTTAGGAAAAACTTCAAAAGATCCAGGAGCTTTTGGTCCCAACAACTTTCCTGGCTTTTTATACCCAGAGTATTCCAATTCATATTTGTATTGTAATCTCCAGTTAGTATTATTCTTTCAGATTTCACCTCCATTCTATGTAGTAGGCTAATGCTCTAAACTTTGAATTGTTTTCTCTGCCAGGTCCTCATATTCGCCTTTTTCCCAAATGTTTGATCGGGGAGGCATGTATAAATTTGCCATAGTTACTTTCCCTTCAGATGTACTAATATCTACTGCAATTAGTTCTACCTGTGAGGGTACATGTAGTTCTATTTCCTTGACTTGCAGATTATTCTTTGTTAATATTATAATTCCTCCTCCTTTTTTAAAGTTCCTATCTCTTCTCCATACTGTATATTGTATTCCTCAAGGTTTAGTGTATCGTTTGATATTCTTGGTGTTAATTTTGTTTCGGTTAGGCAAACAATATGTGGTTCCTTTTCTTTGATATAATCATTCATCGCTAGTAATTTAGATACCATTCCATCTACAGTAGAGTACATCAACTTAATCATCTTGTTTACATACTTGTCATGACTTGGGTCTACTACCTTTCTCCTTTTTATTCCCTCCTGTTTATGTACCAGTTTCGAACCTGCAATCCAATTACTTTGTAAAAAAAAGTGTTCTTCTCTTCCTCTGATCTTCCCTCATCCTTTGTTCTTGCCTCCTCCCACTTCTCTTTTAGTATTCCAAGTTCCTCTTGAGTTAGGCATCTTTTTATCCATGCGTTTTTGAAGTCCTGTTATTCCATAAGTTTGTTTGCATTTTTCAGAGTTTCCTCCACAGTGTTCACACTCTGGAAGGTTACTTTCAGGGGCCTTGATTTATTTCTCTGATTTTCCCTAGCCTTTTGTGTTCCTCTCTGTCTTTACTAACAGATTTCCTCTGACACTTCCTTCAATATGTTCGTTACGTTTAAACTTCCTCTTTTATTTTAGAACACTATCTAGTTGGACCTAGTACTGAGCTTGACTCATATAAAGATACTTTTTAGGTATAGCCATTTGAGGGCCGAGATTGACCGGTGATGAGCAATGCTCTGGCACGTCCTCTCACTCTTGCGTCTATTGTGTGTGTGTGTGTGTGTGTGTGTGTGTGTGTGTGTGTGTGTGGGTCAGACATCACCCATGATTGACATTTCCCTTTTCATATGAGCTGTACATTTCACATATTTTTTTTATATTTTTTGGACAAATATTTTCCATCAGTTCTTTTGAAGCTGCACCTTTTATTCTGATGTTCTAGATTTTTGTAATTTCATTCAGTTCATTAGCCTACAGTAGAGTCCATTCGAATTTTGTGTATCTCAAAAGCTAATCAAGGTCAGTTTTATATGTAACAATAAGATCACTAATAGGACACACACACACACATACACACACACACACACACACACACACACACACACACACACACACACACACACACACACACACACACACATGTGATGCATTTTATCTAGTACACGTTTTCTCAGTTCTACCAGAGTGTCACCTGATACACTGTCTCAGATATTAGTTGTCACAGAAGCAGACACCAGTTTCTTAAGACGGGGATAATATAATTAATTATGTAATTAAACGAAAGTAAGACGAAAACCTGTATAAACAAGTGGTGCCAGGCAAAACAAACCTCGCCCATCAGTAGTTATTTCATTGCTGTTAAATACTGATTCGTTTCTGCCATTGTCAGTGTACAATTAAAGTCTACGGTAATTGGGCAAATGTTTTCAAGTTACCTTCTCTGAAAATCCTTGATCTTGTGTTTGACCTTTCAAGGTCACTCAAGGTCAAAGGCCATGCTGCCAAACGAAAGCCCAAATGAGACCTCCTACTGTATATCTTGGTAAATGTAAATATCTCTAGCTTCAACGAGTTTCGAGTTACAGCCCCCTGAATATCCGTGACCTTGAGTTTGACCTTTGAAGGTCATTCAAGGTCAAAAGTCTTGGTGCCAAATGAAAGCCCGTATTACGAGCTCTTGTATGTTCCTAATAGTAAACATTCTCTGTCTTCAACCGTTTTCAAGTTATAGTCCTCGGAAAATCCGTGACCTTGATTTTGACTTTCATGCTCGCTCAATTACCTAAAAAATTTAATCACTTTCTTTGGAGACCAGTGCCCACATATCCTGAAAATTTCATGTAATTTCATTCTGCCATTTTTCTGTAATGTTGCTAACAAACAAAGTCGACCAAAAACAGTACCTCGTCGCACTCCCTCCGGGCGAGGTAATAAAACTAGCAGAAGAACAACTGCTAAAAGTGAGAGCTAGTTTAATATATCTTATCTTATTTACCTACTGACTGCACTGAATAGCCCAACACATTTGCCACAACTCGACAAACGAAAAGAGTGTGAATAAAATAGAATGCCGAAACAGGTATACTTTTTGCACCATTATCCCCTTCTCAGGCAATAGGTCAGTAGGAGACAGTGTGAACGAAAGAACAGGGAAAGAAAAAAAAAGTTGGATGGTAGGAGGGGAGGATGTGCGTTAGAAGACACATTTTAGCGGAGCTCTGTAGGACGGCATGACACGGAAGAACCAGGGGTATAATTAATGGCAACAGGCACTAGTCGGCACTGGGTAGCAGGCAGAGAATCATGGGTCTTTGGTGTGTTATAATTTTAACTCAGTGCATACCCATCGCTGTTGTTAGAACATGTGAAAACCACACTCGCCTCAAAGCAATAGCTGGGACAAAAAAGGGACAACAGACAGGAGATGACAGACGAAAATCTAATAGCTATTTTGGTCAAGTCGACCCGTTTTTCCAACGACATGAAGGCAACCCAGACTTTTTTCTTTACTCTATATGTGTCATAGGACACTGGAGGTCGCGAGAAGCTAATGGTAACTCACCTACGTTCAGAATATTATTGCTGAGGGAAAGAAGAAAACGGACGGGGGATAGTTAAACAAAATCTCTGCCACATCAATGCTCTATTTATCCTAAAGTATTGCAAAATATGGAGAAAAATCACATTTAATTCATTATTTCAACCACCTCTCACTGAACCACTTGTTCTGACCAGGCGGGGAAGGTGCATATTTTTGTCACTGCACTTTATCTTTCTTTGTTTCTCACATTTGGACGAAACTAAAGCATTTTAGTGGCAAGAGGACGAAGGAAATTAGCAGATTCTCTGTCTGATTGTCCTTATTTTTAGGCATACAAGGAATATAGGTATGTTTTTCACAATCATTTGCACGGGGTAGCAGGAACAGCTGGGACGACTCATGGATTCACATTCATCCGCATTAGGTGCATGAGAAAAAAAGTGCTTGGCAACTTACTGCCCAATTTTTCTTACATTCCCAAGAGACAGATGTTCACAAATTAAAACTCTGTTATTTGGTTACTGCCCAGCTTTATGAATGGTTTCATACTTGACAGGAAATCGTTGGACTTCTCACTCAGTGTAGCGTCACCTACGAAGCAGGCAGCTCCTCATCAAGTGAATGGATGATGGTCGCCAACACCAACAGCAGTAGGATGCTTTAGTGATGGGAGGTGAAAACTCTTAGGAAACGTACACCTCAATATGGAACTTAATACTCTCCGCATCCAAAGTCCGACTGGAAATTAATAAAACCTTATTCAAGCTTTTACTTCCCGAGTTTCATACGAATCTGTCTGATAAATATGCTAGGTATAGTGTCCATCTTGAGCTTCCACAACTTGTCCTTCCTCTGATCATTCAATTTTTTTTAATTATATAAATATACCTCAGTTATATAGTAAATTTACAGTAATATTACGAAGGAAGTGTCCTTGCGTGTGTTTTTCCTGTACAAGGAGAAAAGTATTGTGATGGGGCCGCTTTACTGTGGTGGGAATCTCAGACCCTAATTCATTCATGTGGTCGAGGCGCTGAACGAGTCCGTATAAAGTTTTCATAATAATAGATACGTCACTGTTGGATTGTTAGCACCGTTTTATTAAGCTTAGGAAAACGGATTTTATATTTGTTTAGCTACTTTTAGATGGATATATCTATCGACTTACATGCAAATAGATTGTCAGTCAGAGTTAGAGGCAGAATAACCAGTAATATAGCAGATAGATAGGCATGTGAAATATATCTACAGGAAAATGAACTCAATGAAAAACTGTATAAACATATAAACAATTAGCCATACACGGCACTACTTAGTTTCTAGGACAGACAGAAAACTAGAGGACAGATGGTTGCTTATCCACGATATTCGTATATGTTGTGGTGTAGATAGGTAGCGTGGGTTGGGCACGAGATGAACCTCAACATGTTCACTGAATGAGTTAGACGTCAGATACAGTAAGTTACCGCTACTACAAGCTGAAAGTTGTCGATGTTGCTGAGTAGGCTAACACCGGTTTGTCTGGCAGCGCAGACGTATCACCCACAGGAAAGCAACAGCCTCTGCAGAGCCGTCCCTTGCAGTGAACCGATGTTCCCTTGTGGTAGACAGCTCATCACCACTGCGAGGCACTTGGAAGAGTGTGGAGGTTTGGTTCCTGGATGGACACTGCCTTTGCGTCTCTGCCCAGTTATGAGGGGCACCTAAGTAGAGTCCGCATCACATAGTTAAATGGTTACCAGCCAGCACTGTAAATGGTGTCCTGGGTTACAGAAAACCATCAGGCTTGTCTCTAAATGTAGAGTCACCTGAAGTGGAGAAGAGGGTGGTAAAAAAGTGACAGGAAGGATTTGTGTAAAAGGAAGAGAAGAGGGTAGACACAAAAAGAATGATAAAGGTGATGAAAGAAGTAGGCAGCATTTCATCAAGTGCGTGAATGATGGTCGCCACTACCCACCACTTCCTCGGTATATCACGTTATTGTTATCATCATTACAATCAGAGAACAGTTGGACTCCAGTTATGGCCTCCACCGCAAGTAGTGAGTATGTGGTACAGTTTTTTTATTACCATCATTATCTCCAACAGTATCGTCGCCATCATTAACATTATCTTTGAAGGAGTTTGACGTCAGTTAAACACAATCGATATAAATAGTGGATGGCTCCTGTGATGATATGATATGCCCACCCATAATACATAGCTGAAAGTTCCCAACCTATAGATGGCGACAGCTATAGCGATTAATAGAACTCCTCCCGCGCACTCCTCTTTTCATTTACAGTCTCTACCCACTCTCCACTCTTGTTTTTTCCTTCTACAGTTCTCTCTCACTCTCTCTCTGTTCCGTTATACTTTTCCTTCTCATCATAAACATCCCAACTCCACCCATCTCTTTTTGTTCGTCCTACACTTTTCTTTCTCCCTTTCAGTGCTTGTCAGTGATAGCTTTTCTTTTCTCCTTCGTTTTCATCGCCTCGGTCGACCTGCTTACTTATAATCCCTTCTCTTAGCACCATCCAGTACAACTACATTACGCTTCTCCCGCTGTTAATTACCAAGTCACGGATCTATTCTACATTCTTTCCCGTCAAACGTTTCTTGGCTCCCCATTTCGTTCACAGTATCTTTTTTCCCCCTGTGTAACTAAATAACATTTCTCTTCATCTCATCGTCGTTTTCTTCTTGTACTCACTGGCTTCCAGTTCCTCTCTGTTCATAGTAGCTCTCTCCCTCGTGATCATGAGTCACTTCCTGTACTCCACCACTACTAACTACACCTAACAGCCAACTACCACGCCTCCTGCCCAGAATAACGCCATTTACGTTGTCTTGTAAAAGTTAGTTATAGGACATTAGAAAGAGGACGAAGAGGAGAAGGGGGAACTAAGAGGAAGAAATAAAAAAGAAAAAGAGGAAATAGTTGACAGGCTTAGAGAAGGAAGTGGACAGGGCAATGAAGATCAAAGGTGTAAGGAAGGAGGGAGAGAGGATGCTGCAAACATGACAGGTAGGAAATACAATAAGTAAAAGAAGAAGAAGAAGAAGAAGAAGAAGGAGGAGGAGGAGGAGGAGGAGTAGGAGAAGGAGGAGGAGGAGGAGGATGAGGAGGAGGAGGAGGAGGAGGAGGAGGAGGAGGAGAAGAAGAAGAAAAAGAAAAAGAAGAAGAAGAAGAAGAAGGAGGAAGAAGCAAGAAATGGAAGTAAAAACAAAAAACTCTGTAAAGGAGAGACAAGGATAAAAGGAAGCAATCGGGATAAGAAAAGTATGAAGGTGGAAGAGATGGTTCAATAGGTAAAATGAAATGCCAAACACATGCAGAAGAGAGATGAGCGACAGAGTAAGGGAAGGATGAGGGGAAATGTGAGTTGCAAGGAGGAGACACTGAAGGTAAAAAAGAGGAAAGGGAAATAGACAAGAGGAGGAAGGTAGAATGGGGGTACGAAGGGGGGAGAAAGGAGAGTGAGAGGGTAAGAGGGTCGAGGAGAGAGAGGTACGATGAGAGTGAAGGTTTGGAATGAGCATGGTTTAAGTTAAACTGTGACAATATTCAATAGTCAATACACCCCAGCTATTGTTGATTAGAGTTCCGGGTAATTGTTATGTTATTATGCACCTTACAGCTACCAATGTTTGCTCTTCAGAAATAAATTGTATTTTTCCTATAATTTGTTTTTCTAATGCGTAATTCGCTGACTTTCCGAGTGACGTTAGTCGATAATGAACTTTTCAATAGGAAATTAAACTAAAAATTAATTGATAGACTAATAGGACTGGTATGGATACGCTCTTGATGGGATGATCTCGCGAGGGTAGTAATAGTATAATATTGCTCAGGAAAGATGGTGGTCAAGTGATACAGCGTTGAAATGCAGATCAGTAGAACGCTAGATCTATTAGCTAGTAACTGATGCAAGGAATACTCTAAATGTTCGAACATAATTAAAACAATTTTTAACATATCTTCCACAAGATCCATCCGTTTGTCATAAAGACACCCTGACATATAGCTTCACGCTTTTCGAGAATCAGACAGTTTAAACGAGTATTCAGTATGACTGGAAGTATTAGGCTGAAAACATTGACATTTAAACGTGTGGGGAGTCATCCACTGCACATACAGCTACTCTTGAACCTTGAAAATAAACAGTGTATGCTGTGTGCTGTGTAAAGACTGGCAAACCTTCACTCTATGAAGGAAAAGCACACACACACACACACACACACACACACACACACGTATACAACGCACTATCAACTTTGCACATAATACGAATGTTTATTTTTCTCGCTCGTACACATGCTGACTGTAAACACACACAGGTGAACAAGTTAACATAACACGAGCTAAAGTGCTTGGTGGGATATATGCTGGTCTTCCTCTGATGTTTTACCTGTATGACTGAAAAGTATTCAACTACTCTTCATTTTTTCAGTTCTTTCTCCGTTCAGTTTGTCTTCGTTTTCCTCACATTTTCTCTTTTTTTCATTTTTTTTTTCATTTTTGTATATTTCCCGACCAGATCATTACTTCCATAACACACCCATTTCCTTCGGATGACACCCTGCATCATTCATCTCCGCTATCTTGCACTCTTCCTCTCCCTCTCCCTTGCTCTTTTCTTCTCCCATGTATTTCTCCACTTCTCCCTCTCTGATTCCGGTTATACTCTGCCCCGACCAACTCCCTCTCCTCTTCTCCCTTCTTCGTTTCCTCTCTCTCTCTTCTTCCTTTCCTCTTCTCCTCTCCTCTTTTTCGCCTCTTTTCTCTTTTCTTCATTTCTTTACTTTTCTTACTTTCTTCTCCCTCTTTCCTTCTCCATCTTTTCTCGACCCTTTTTTCTCTCCACATCTCACTTATCTTGCCTTCATTCATTCCTTAACTCCTCTCCTAATTTTTCCTTGTTTATGTTTTCCTGATCTTCTGTACATCCTTCTTCCACTTCATTTTATTTTTTCTTGCCTCCTACGTTCTTTCTCCCCCTTCCATCTTTTTACTGCATCCATTCCCAGTCTCCTTCCTCTTCTCATCTTCCTTCTCTCATATGAATTTTCTTCCTTTTTCCACTTCCATCTGCCTGTCTTCAACTTTCATCACAGTATGCAGCTTTCATTGTTTCTTGTTCCCCTCACTTCTGGTTCTCCACTTTTCTATCCTCATCTCATGTCATCCTTTCTCATTTCTAATAGTTTCATACTTCCTCTCTCTCTCTCTCTCTCTCTCTCTCTCTCTCTCTCTCTCTCTCTTTCCTCGAATCTATCCCACGCTCTGCAGTTTCTCCATTCATCTGTTCTCCTTTCCTTTCATGCACTCTTCTTCCTCACTTTCCCTTAGTCTTCTTATGCTTCCCTCAGTTATATCGTTCCTCATCATAGTCACGTATCTTGGCGACATTACGAAATAAACAACTTGAACATGCACTGACCGCGACGCTGATGGCTGCTTCCTGAAACACACACAAACACACATATCCTAGATGAAACTGTGAGGTCACCTCAAGTCTTTTTTGTTTCCTATTGTGTGTGTGTGTGTGTGTGTGTGTGTGTGTGTGTGTGTGTGTGTGTGTGTGTGTGTGTGTGTGTGTGTGTGTGTGTGTGTGTGTGTGTGTGTGTGTGTGTGTGTGCTCAGTTTGCAGAGTCAGTGTATTTTGTATAATTGTTCTCTTTTGAATAGTAATCATATCTGTGTGTAATGCATCGTTCATTTGTGGATCTACTTTGAAGCTCTGTTGTGTTTCCTGTGCGATTTGCAGGTTACCAGTGTGTTCTCTTCAACTCGTACGCATATGCCTCATGCGGAATAGTATACAGTATGGTGTAAATCAACTATCTAGTAGTAAATTGTTTGTGCCTGTTTAGAGTGTTGGCGTCATGTAGTTTTCCAAAGTGATTGAAAGTGTGAATTCGTGCTCTAAGTTAAGCGTAATTTCCTCTTTTATTTTACGATTTATACACATCCTTTGCGTAGATTAGTTATCGTTATTATAAAATAATCCTATAAACGTAAAGGCTCTGCATATTTCAGGGTCTCTCTCTCTCTCTCTCTCTCTCTCTCTCTCTCTCTCTCTCTCTCTCTCTCCTACACACACGTAACATGCACTTGTCTGATGGAATTGTCTGGACCCTGTGTTGTTCTGCCGGTGTCGCTTCACTGGCATCATATTTTGGTGCTGCCTCGAAGTTATACACGACCAGTAGAGAAGAAAAAGTTAGGTGAAAAATAGAGCAGTAAAGAGAATATGAAAAGTGTGTGCGTGTGTGTGTGTGTGTGTGTGTGTGTGTGTGTGTGTGTGTGTGTGTGTATTCTTATCTAATTGTTATTACCTAATTGTATCTTAACAGGAATGGGTCAAGCTCGTACTGTCCAGTGTCAATTTCATCACACATATCCTTAAAGGTACGAATTGTTTCCACACACTATTTTCATTCGCTATTGCATTCCACTGATCACCCTATTTGGGAAACTGAATTTCCTTACGTCTTTATCACCTCTCTTTTTATGCAGTTTTTTTTTTTTGCACTGTCCTCTTGCTGATGCTTCCCCATAGGTCATATACTCATTTACGTCTATTTTCTCTTTCCCTGTGACACATTTATATAGCATAATCATGTCTCCTCTTTTCCTTCTCTCCTTTAGTATTGGCATATTCAGTTTTTCTAGTCTTTCTTCGTAGCTTAGATCCCTTAAACTTGGTACCCATCTTGTAGTGGCCCTTTGAACTTTATTAATCTTATCTATGTGTTTCTTGAGATGAGGATTCCAAACTACTGATGCATACTCCAGGGTTGGTCTGATTAATGATGTTATCTTTCTCAGCATGTCTTCATTAATGTATATGAATGCTATTCTCATATTTGCAAGCATTGTATACATGTTCCGTACCTTCTCACTGATGTGGTCAGCCAGAGGTAGTCTTATTGACACAGAAATTACTCCTAGGTCCTTCTCTCTTTCTGATATTTGTAGGGTTTTACTCCCTAACTTTTAAACCCAATCTGGTCTTTTTCCACTTTTATCAAACCTAATTACATGACACTTGTCCAAATTGAATTCCATTTGCCATTTATCGCTCCATTTACGAAGTTTGTTTAATTCTTCTTGTAGGTCTCAGCAAAAGTCTGTGTTAGTAATTCTCCTTCGTATTTCTGCATCATCAGCAAACATATTTAGATATAATTCATTTCCAATGTTACTAACTGTGTCATTCATATACACTAAAAACATAATTGGTGCCAGCACTGAACCCTGTGGAACTCTGCTAGTCACCTCCCTCCATGATGAGTAATTTCCCCATAGTACTGTTCCCATTTCTCATCTTCTGATAAATCTTGCATCCAAGTGTACAGGTTGCCTTGGATTTCTCCTTGATGGTACAGTTGCCATAAAAGTCTTTGGTGCGGTACTCTGTCAAATGCTTTCTTGAAATCAAGATAGATACTGTGCATCCATCCATCTCTTTTCTGTAATGTTTCTGCAACTCTATCATAGTATCTTAGTAGATTAGTAACACATCATTTTCCCTTTCCAAAACCAAAACCAAACTGCTTTTCTTTTATCATGTGTTCTTCTAGATGGTTTACACAAAATTTTCTTATCAACTTTTCTAGTATCTTACTTCCAACACTGGTTAGTGATTCTGGGTGGCAGATGAGAGGATTTTGTCTATTCCCTCTCTTCAATTTGTGATCAATGTTTGCTTTCCTCCAAATATCAGGTACTTTACCTTGACTCAAGGATTCTTTGATTATTTAATATATTAGTCTACTTTACTCTTTTACATATTCATGTAGTACACAACACGAATTTTGTCAGGACCATTTGATTTTCCTTTTTCTAATTTACTTAACTCGTCATGTATTTCTTTTTCTGATATTTGTATATCAGATAATAAGTGTGGGCATGCATGTTCCATATCATCTCTCTCAAAATTATTTTCTTCTTTAAAACTGTTTGGAAATTTTTATTTACTGCTTCACAAATATCTTTCTCTTGTGTATAGATGATCCCCTCGTCCATAATGGATTGTATTTTATCTTTACCTTTGGTTTTGCTTCGGATGTAGTTGTATAATAGCTTCGGTTGACCACTACTTCTATTTATAATGTCTTCCTCAAACTGTCTTTGGGTTTCTTTCCTTATTCTTGTACAGTATTATTGTTTCTTGCCTGTTTATAGTTGTTAGATGCGCTCACACTATCGTGTCTTCTGTATCTATTCCACAACAAGTCGTTTTTATTTTTATTTTTTTTACATTCTGTATTAAACCATGTCTTTATTTTCATTTCATTTTCTTTGCACTGTGGGATGTAATTTTGGACTCCTACTTCATAAAGTGCACAGAATTTTCTACATCTAACATTTAAATCTTGTCCTCTAAGCTCCTTTTCCCAATCTATTTCTATAGAAGCACTTCTTTAGGTCATGGTAGTTGCCCTTTTTGGAGTTTTGTCTGTTTTTGTAACTCTCATTACTGTCAATTATTTCATGCAATACTGAAGTTGCAGTTTAATACTGCATGGTCGCTTTTGCCAAATGGAGGGTGATACATTATATTGTCAATATCATTTTCCTGCCTACCTAATATAAGATCTAGTACTGATGGATGCTCAAGTCCTCTTTTTCTGGTGTTTTCCTTTACATGTTGTGTTAGGAAAAACTCCTGCTCGAGATCCAGGAACTTTCTATCCCAATAGCTCTTATAGCTTCTTAGATCTAGATTATTACAATTTACATTTGTATTGAAATCTCCACTTAGTATAATGCTTTCAGATTTCTCTTCCATTCTATGTAGTAATGTTCTTAAACTCTGAACTGTACTCTCTGCCAGGTCTTCATATTCGCCTCTTTCCCAAGTGTTTGTTCTGGGTGGCATGTATAAATTTGCCACAATTAATTTCCCTTTCGATTTGTTGATCTCTACTGCAATCAGTTCTACTTGTGAGGGTATATCTAGTTCTATTTCTTTGATTTGTAGATTTTTCTTTGTTAATATTATAACTCCCCCTCCTTTTCTTAAATTCCTATCTCTTCTCCATATACTGTATTCCTCTAAGTTTAGGGTATCGGTTGATATCTTCGGGGTTAATTTTGTTTCAGTTAGGCAAATAATATGTGGTTCCTTTTCTTTTGTACAGTCTTTCATCTCTACTAGTTTAGATATCATTCCGTATACATTTGAGTACATCACCTTAATCATCATCTCGACATACTTGCCATAGCTTGAGTTCCTTTTTTTTATTCCCTGATGGTTATGTTCCACTTTTGTACCTGCAATCCAGTTACTTTGTAAATGAATTTACTTTTCCTCCAGATGATCTTCCCTCCTTTTTTGCTTTTGCCTCCTCCCTTTTCTCCTTTAGTGTTCCCAATTCCTCGTGAATTAGGCATTTTTTTATCCATACTTTTTTGAATTCCTCTTTTTCCATGAGTTTGTTGGTATTTTTAACTATTTCCTTTACATTGTTTGCACACTGGAATGTAACTTCCAGGTGCCTTGATCTACTTCTGTCTTATTTCCGTATCCTTTTATGTTCTATATATATATCTTTATCACAGATATCCTGTGGTACTTGCTGCAGTATGTTCTTTATATTTTCCATCTCCTTTTTGTCCCTTGAGATTCTGTTTTTTTTTTCTTCTTCACCTATGCCACTGATTAATATAGATTTTTTAATCTCTTCAGTTTTCCTGAATAGTTTTGGTTATGATTTATAATTTCTTTCACTTTCTTTTTTGCGCTTTTTAATTTTACCTTTGTATCTTAAAAATTCTTTACTTTCACCATTTCAACATACATAGTTTTTACCTTTTCTTTGTAATTTCTCACCATTTCATTTACTTGTGTTATTTTCTCTTCAGTGTTACTACTTTGGTCTATCAGACTGCTTGCTTGCCTCATTTTCTCCGTTTAATTTCTAAAATCATCCATAATACTCTCATGGCTGACAACCGTACATCCCATTTCACTAGCCTTTTTTCTCAATGAATTTACCTCAGCTGACAGCTCATCTATTGTTGTGGCTTTTCTGTTTCTTCCCTTTATTAATTCCCCATTTTTTCTTATGTCTGCATAGCTCATTCTTTATTTCTTCAATTTCCATTTGAACAGATCTTTCTAGCCTATTTACTCTTTCAACTAACTGATCGTAAGTTTCCTTTTCAACCAGTTCTGGGTAGAAGTCTTCATCCTGTTTTTTTTTTTACCTTTGTCTCTTTTTTTGACACCTTCTAACGCATTTTTCCAAAATAAGCCTTAGTTAAGGAAAGATTTCTACTTACAGTTTTTGCACCACTCTTTCGTCTGCCAACCTTGGTGTTGTCCAGCTGACGTAAGGAATTCATCACGTTCCTTGACACTGATATAGATGTTTACTTACATTAGGCCACACTTCTTTGTTATTTCTTGTTTTACTATGTTGGATCATCGCTTAAAGTAGTCTGATCCGAGTGTGACCCATAAATAAATACAATTTAAGTATTCCCAGAGCAGAGCTCAGTGATACACGTCCGTCCCGTGTGCTAGTGGAGCAGTGTGTGTGTGTGTGTGTGTGTGTGTGTGTGTGTGTGTGTGTGTGTGTGTGTGTGTGTGTGTGTGTGTGTGTGTGTGTGTGTGTGTGTCTTCTTCCTCCCCCCCATTCCCATTATGTCCACTCTTCTATTTTCCCTTTTCACAAAGTGTTTGAAGCCTCTCCTATTTTTCCAACAGTTTCTTTCACATTCTTTTCTTCCTTGCACATTACTTCACTCTTTCTTTCTGACAAGCCTAGCTCGCTTCCGTCACTGCCTTTCACTTTGTCATGGATAACATGCCGCCTCATGTGGTCTTCCCTGAGCTGGTCTTCATTATATGGTGTGGCTGAATTATCTACCCATTTCTCTCCGTCCTGCCCCATTACCTGTCCATACTTCCTACTTCTTCCAGTTCCTTGCCTATCGCAGCCCCCGGCCTATTCAACTCCCGTGCGTCCCCCACCCTCTTCCTCTCCTAGCTCCCTGCTTCTCAGACTCCTGCCTCACATACCTCACCCATTTCCATTGCCTTGCATTCCCCTGCTTCTCCCAGAAGTCTCCTTCCCTCTGCGTTCTGTTTCTTTCCTCCTGTATCTGACATCTCAACTTAGCCTGACACAGTCTCTCTGGGCTGCCATATTTATGGATTCTTGGAATACCCGGATGTCTGTGTGCATTAGATCTGACGGTGATTCTGTTTTAGAAGGGTTGTTTAGTTTTGTACTTTCTACTACATCAATCACTCATATACTCTGCTGAAGAGTTTTTACTTTACTTCCTATTTTTCTTATTAATATCTCCCACTCGCTTGTTTCTCTTTCTCTTCTCTTATTTTTCATCTCCTACGCTCACTAGTCTAGTAGCGTAGTTTGCTATTTATTTCTGCTATTTCAGACAATTTATTTCTGCATCAGGGAGACTTGTCAGACTGAAGCAGTTAGATATAGTCTTAATATATTTCTTCTGAGAAGAACTGAATAAGTCACAGTACCGTAAGTGTTCTGGTGGTAGTAGGAATAAAAGGGTATTTACGTCATCGGACTGAATAGGTTAACACATTTTCATTTCTGTCTGTCCCTAAACTTCATTTTTATTCTTTATTTACCTTCTCTCACCCATCTGTCTACCCATTTCATTGATTCCCCTGTTTTTCATTTTTTTTTCCATCTATGCCTCAACTTCTTGCCCTGCATCTTTGTTACCTAATGCCATTCTTTTTTTGATGTGGGTCCAAACCTGTTCCCTTGTCTCTCTGACTACTCTCAACTCCATCTTTGCCATTATTCTCTCTCCCCTCATAAGGAATTGACAGTAAGTGGTGGATGTCTGCTGTATAAGTGAGTGGAGGACAGCATTTGTCAGAATGACGCTGTGCTCACATGATTTGTTATCTTTCACCCTCGATAAAACTTTTTTTTTTTTTTGAACGAATGAAAGAAGGAACAAAAGCCTTGAGCCCTCAAGACTGTTTTCTCCATGAAAAAAAAAAAGCAAGATAACAGAGAGCCAAATTCAATATCCATTCCTTTCGAGATACCTGGACACACTGCGTTTGAAAGACTGAAGATCATAGGCAGCAGGATATACAGACAGAGGGAGACAGTTACAGAGTTGACCTGTTGCATACATGAAGGACTGGGAGAACCAGTTAACTCTTGCATTAGTGACTTCGTCAAAAAAGGGACGAAAGTTTATTGCTAAGTGGGTGCTACACGCCCGCTGTAATGGTAGAGGGATGCAAGCAGACAGTCCAAAGGAGCAGTGACCATTGAAGTAGCAATAGAAAAGAGAAAAGCAGATAGGCGATGATGGCCAGCTCTAAGCAGACCAAGCTCTGTCAGCGAGTGGAAGTGAGTTTCGACACTAAAGGCCGTAGTCTTAAACTGTGGGCAGACGTTCACCTTGCCCTATCTGTATCTTTTGGTAAACTTAATGCATGAAAGGGAAAGCATTCGCTGGTGAACGGGAGAGTATTACCACAGCGTAGTACTGGAATCAGCAGGGAGTTTCATAGCACTCGTTCGCATGCCTCTTTGTCATATTCAGGGGTGCACCCAGGGGGGGAGGGGCCTACTGGGCCCGGGACCCCCCCCTTAGCTCTCTGGGTCCTTTAAAAATTAATATATATTTATTTCGATATCAGCAAAACATGAAAAACTGGCAAATACAAACAAAGAGTAACACGAGCCAGCAGCTGTCTGACTTTAAAGCTGCATATGACTTCCCGGTAATTATTGGATTACCTGACCTCACTTCACTACGCCCCCCCCCCCTAAGAAAATTCCTTGGTGCTCCCCTGGTCATATTGTATTAGCCGTGTGCAAAGAAAACTAGAATTTGAAGGACCCTATGGTGTGTGTGATGGGAATTGAAATTTGATGATAAAAACATCGTGTAAAAAAAAAGAAAAAAAAAAAGCATTTAATATTTGTACCGTTTTAAAAGACTTCACCACTTCTCCAGAGATGGTTAATTTACGATGAGACAAAAACAAAGATGAGATACTGTATCCACTTCCACTGTATTTTCTCTGTATTTCTACAAAGCTGTTTATCAGAAACGGTGTATGATATTTTTATAAATAGTTTGATTAGTTCATGAAATGATTCCTACAGTAAAGAATAGCCAAGTAATACCTAAACAGACGAATCGAGCACAGCCAATTAGTTTGAATTACACCTTCTCATGTTTGGGTTCGGTAAACTTTTGCAAGTCCATACTATTTTGTTTTGGTTGGCAGTATGTTTTTCAGGTGTATTCTGGTGTGATCTGAACGAATTTGACCTTTTTTTTTTTTTTTTTTCAGTGGCCATGATTGGTTTTCAGATTAACCCTTCCTCCCAAGTGTCTTGGGGGAACTGTTGGTTTTCGGGGTTCTGGGTGGGAATAATGAAAGAAACAAGCATCTGGGGCAGAACTATAATCAAAATCAGTATGACCAGCCAAGGTGTATTCATAGGATTATAACGGACAGCATGAAGAAAGAGTTATATGTAGAAAGAAAGAGAGAGGTGAAAAAATTAGTAAGAGAGAGTAAGAAGAGAGTGGATGAGGAATTTGGAAGGAATTTGAGTGTAAAGTGGAGGGACTGTAAGAAAATGTTCTGGAATGAGGTGAAAAGAGTAAGACAGGGTGGAAGTGAAGTTAGCAGGGGAGTGAAAGATAAAAAAGGTAGATTACTAGTGGAGAGGGGAGAAAAAGTGAGCAGATGGAGAGAACACTTTAAGGAATTGTTGAACGTAGAGGATGGAAGTAATGCGAGTATAAGTGGCTGGGGAATGGCTGGGAGAAGGAGGGAGGTGAGAAGACAGGAATAAATCAGTAGGATAGAAGTTGTGGAAGCAATGAAGAAAGTTAAATCAGGGAAAGCCCCAGGAATTGATGGAGTGTGTGGTGAAATGCTGAAGCATGGGGGAGAGATAGTAGTAGAATGGATGTGGAAGATGTGCAGATTGGCCTGGGAGGAAGGTAGAGTCCCGGAGGATTGGAAGTCAGGTATAATTATTCCCTTGTACAAAGGAAAAGGGGAAAAAGAAGTGTGTGGTAATCATAGGGCCATTTGTCTTCTTAGTATAATAGGAAAAGTGTATGGTAGGATACTTATTGACAGAGTTAGAGAAAGAACAGAGGAATTAGTTGGAGAAGAACAGGGAGGCTTTAGGAAGGGAAGAGGTTGTGTAGATCAGATATTCATTCCCAGATCTTTAGTGGAAAAGTTTCTAGAGAAGGGAAAGAAGTCGTATGCGGCTTTCATGGATTTGGAGAAAGCATATGACAGGTGGATAGACAAGGATTGTGGAAAGTGTTAAGAATATATGGAGTAGATGGAAAGTTGTTGAATGCTGTGAAGAGTATGTACGATGGTGCTAAGGCTGCAGTGCGTGTGGATGGTGAACTAAGTGAATTTTTCTCTTTGAAAGTTGGGTTAAACAGGGATGTGGCATGTCTCCATGGTATTTCAATCTGTACATGGATGGGATAATAAAAGAGGTACAAGGTAGGGTAGTGGATGTTGAAGTGGCCCTGGTGAGAGAGGATAGTGTTTGGAAACTCCCTGTATTGTTGTTTGCAGATGATACTGTGTTGTTGAGTGAAGACGAAGGGGAGCTGCAAGGCTTGGTAGATGAGTTTGAGAGAGTGTGTAAGAAACGGAATCTAAAGGTGAATGTAGGGAAGAGTAAAGTGATGGTCTTTGAGAGAGGTGAAGTCAGTGAATGTACAGTGAGGTTGGATGGTGAGGAATTGGAAAATGTGAGTATGTTTAAGTACTTGGATAGTGTGATGAGCAAGGATGGAGGTTTGGAGGGTGAAGTGCTTGAAAGGGTACAGCAGGGAAGAAAGGTTGCTGGTTCTTTGAAAGCAGTGATAAGAAACAGGGAAGTGAGCATGGAAGTGAAAAAGTTACTACATGACAGTATTGTGATACCAACTCTAACGTACGGAAGTGAAGCTTGGACGTTGTTGGAAGGACACAAGTCAAGAGTGAGAGCAGTGGAAATGAGTTATTTAAGAGGAGCCTGTGGAGTCACATGGAGAGACAGGCTGACGAATGAGGATATAAAGGTGCGTTGTGGTGTTGATGTGGATGTGATAGGAAGTGTTATGAGGAACACACTGAGGTGGTTTGGCCATGTGGAGAGGATGGAGGGTGAAAGACTGACGAAAAGAGTGTATGTGAGTGAGGTGGAGGGGGAAAGAGGGAGGGGGAGGCCGAGGATGAGATGGAGGGATGGGGTGGAAAGGTATATGAGTGAGGGGGGTGTGAGCTGGGAGCAGGGGAGTGAAATGGCGGGGGACAGGGCGACTTGGAGGAGATTTGTTTGTGGCCACCCCAAACGGGATTGAGGCGTCTGGCAATAGATAAATAGATGAACCAGTTTGAAGCTACTGTATGTGTCACAAAATCTTCCCAATGGTACAGGTATGGTATACATACTCATACAGGGCATTCAAGCACAAATGTCAATTTTTAATAATAAAATAGGTATGAATTGTTAACATTAAGAGATTATATTGTATATGAACCTTAGAACCTGTCATTTTCTTTTCAGTATTTTAAATTCAAAACTAATCAGTGTTTCCAACTGTTTGCTGCGCCTACCCACACGAAGGGGTGTGCTCTCACCCTTTCAAAATTACCACTTATGTTGAAGGTGTGAGCTTCCACTTCGAGTGGGGTGCGGGAAGGGTAACCCCTACTACTTTCACAGTTTTCACATTTGATGACCTTCGAACCTTGACCTGGCCAGTGTAGAACATTGGAGTACAGTAGCAGGTTGTAGTACTGGTCTGTGTCCATATAAAGCATGCAAACATTCATTCAATTCCACTGAGTCACTGGGAAACTAAGGAGGCATTTTTGAAAACCAGTACTGGTTGCTAGGGACAGTGAGGCCAATTGTTGCAGGGTTGCCACTTGAAAACTAGAGGAGAGAGAGGAAAAATGGATAGCACATTTCCGATATGGAATGACCTCAAGATTATGTCTGAAGAAGTCCTAGTTTCCTATGCCAATTAGTAATGCTTCTGCAGCCCAAAACATGAAAAGTACAAAAAAATCGGGTTTTCAGCTATTGCTAGGCAAAAATAGTTGCCAAGCAACCAAAATCATGTGAACACAACTAAGTGAAAGGCTGGTCATTGTGTGCAAGTGTGCTCATAATTGGTTAATTCTGAAGGGGGGAGTGCCTCCCACATTTAACCCTCTCATTACCAATCAAAGCAGGCTGTGTCCAATCACGAGCGAGTACCTGGGACACAGTCCTGGGCACCCAAAGGCACACACTGATAGACGCTCCCCCCCCATCACAGCGCTATTCCCGCGCACTCAATAGTTCATAAGCAATTTACCCACACACCCTTATCTATGCTTTGATATATATTTTTTTTACCATAATCCTAAATAAATGTACTTGCTTGAAAAAGATTAGCCGAATGTAAATTATGCCTTAATTTATTTTGTTTTACTTCAGTTTTTTCATTTTTTTTTCTCATAGAAATATGATTCATATAGTAAATCTTACTGAGAAAAAGTTATAGGGAATTTATTTGGCTACATTTTGGTGTATAAAGAATTACTTAAGGTCAATTAGGCCCAATTTTAGGGGGCTCACAAGGAAATTTTCTTATGCTTGAGCAAGGCTCATTGCTCACTGACTGGGGCAGTGGGGCGACACTAGGTGCAGGGTGGGTTAAGCGTGGCAACGGAATACACGGGGACGGAAGTAGTACTTTGTTCTTGCCCAGAAATGGACAGAAAATGTTTCCATAACCAAAGAAATAGAGGCTATTTCGTTCGACACAATTGGAGTCAAAAGGTAATGAGTGGTTGAAATGTGTGCAGACACAGCCTGCATCAAATGGTAACAAGTACATGAATTTTGCACCACAGCAATAAACATCAAAGGATTACACAAGAAAGAATACAAGCATACAAGAAAAAAAATAAAGAAAATGTGGATAATAGTAAGGGTAGCATTGAGCTCGCCAATAAAGAAGCAACAATGAGGTGAAGAGACAGAGGTTGAAGGGAACCAGTGAGAGTAGGAGAGTTAAGAGATAAAATGCATTAGACTCCACTTTGTTGAGATCTGTATATTGGGAGCCTCCTCACGTGCATATGGAGTCCCTCCTGTTGTTCTCAAGAACTGCTTTTGTGCGTACACCCTGCTTCGGCAAACTCTTTTCCCTTTGTCTATCAACTTGTACATTTCCTTCTTGCTGGAAGTTTGCTCTCATTCAGCCAGTCCCAAAGAAAGGTGACCATTCCCAACCCTCTAACTATCGTCCAATTGCTTTAACATCCTGTATCTCAAAAGTTTTCGAGTCAATTCTTAATAGAAAAATTTTAAAGCATCTTTCCTATCACAACCTTCTTTCTGATCATCAGTATGGGTTCCGTCAGGGACGCTCCACTGGCGATCTTCTCACCTACCTTTCAGACTCCTGGTCATTCTCCTTTCGGGACTTTGGCGAAAGCTTTGCCATTGCACTTGACATCTCAAAGGCTTTCGATCGAGTCTGGCATAAATCTTTAATTTCCAAACTGCCCTCTTACGGTTTCTATCCTTCTATCTGTGCCTTCATCGCTAGCTTCCTTTCTGGTCGTTCTATAGCTGCTATTGTAGATGGCCATCGTTCTTCTCCTAGATCTCTCGACAGTGGTGTTCCTCAGGGCTCTGTCCTATCACCAACTCTCTTCCTTTTATTCATCAATGACCTTCTAAGCTGCACATCTAACCCTATCCACTCATATGCTGATGACTCCACCCTTCACCTATTCATTCGGTTCCCGCAACGTCCATCTCAGCAGTTACTTCAAGAAACAAGAGATGAGGTTATGGCACACCTAATGTCTGACTTGGCCCATATCTCTGACTGGGGTAAAAATACTCCGGCTGTTATTAATGCATCAAAGACTCAGTTTCTACACCTATCAACATAAAGTATTCCGCAGGTATACCCACTAATGTTTAATAATAATCAGCTTAATCCTGGATCATCCTTGAACACGCTTGGGGTTTCATTTACTCGGGACTTATCTTGGAAAGATCACATTACATCTCTTGTAAAATCTGCTTCCAAGAGATTAGGTGTGCTAAGCCGACTCCGTTCCTTCTTTACCCCTGCACAATTGTTGACTCTATACAGGGGTTTTATCCGCCCCTGTGTGGAGTACAACTCTCATGTGTGAGGAGGCTCCCCACACACAGCTCTTCTCAATAGGGTGGAGTCAAAGGCTTTTCGTCTCATTGACTCTCCTCCTCTGACTGACTCCCTTCAACCTCTGTCTCTTTGCCGCACTGTTGCATCTTTATCTCTTTTCTATTGCTACTTCAATGGTCACTGCTCTTCTGAACTGTCCGCATGCATTCCTCCTCCTCTATGACGGGCACGTAGCACCCGTCTAGCAGCAAACTCTCATCCCTTTTCTGTCCAACTCTCTAATGTAAGAGTTAACCGTTACTCTCAGTCTTTCATTTATGCAACAGGTCAACACTGGAACTGTCTCCCTCTGTCTGTATTTCCTGCTTCCTATGATCTCCAGTCTTTCAAACGCAGTGTGTCCAGGCATCTCAAAATGAATGGATCTTGAATTTGGCTCTCTCTTGTATTTTGTTTTTCTCTTGGAAAGAACAACTTTTTGCGGGCTTGCGGCTTTTGGTTCCTTCTTCCTCGTATAAAAAACATGGATGTTGATGAAAATGGCAGAAGACATCTGACGACATGTGTTGACAGATCTGGGTAAGTATCAGTCATAGTGGAATAATCAATGGGATTAATACAATAAAATGAATGGGCAAATATTTATTTTCATAAAATTTTTTGTACTGAATTTTCAATAAATTTAAAAATATATGCACCAATCTCCAGTTTATTACCAACGTACTATAGACCACCCAAAAAGTCACGATGGACCACCAGAGGTCTATGGACCACTAGTTGAGAAACACTGACCTAAAGGCTTTTGACCCAATGTGAACGAAACTTGGTGGATGGATTCATGGTCAGGTAGTGATGCAGCAATTCCACTTTGATAGCAATCTATTTATCTATCTATCTATTGCCAGACGCCTCAATCCCGTTTGGGGTGGCCACAAACAAATCGCCTCCACGTCGTCCTGTCCCCCGCAATTTCATTACCCTGCTCCCAATTCACACACCCCTCTCTCATATACCTTTCCACCCCATCCCTCCATCTCATCCTCGGCCTCCCCCTCCCTCTTCCTCCCTCCACCTCACTCACATACACTCTCTTCGTCAGTCTTTCACCCTCCATCCTCTCCACATGAACAAACCACCTCAGTGTGTTCCTCATAACACTTCCCATCACATCCACATCCACACCACAACGCTCCTTTATATCCTCATTCGTCAGCCTGTCTCTCCATGTGACTCCACAGGCTCCTCTTAAATAACTCATTTCCACTGCTTTCACTCTTGACTTGTGTCCTTCCAACAACGTCCAAGCTTCACTTCCATACGTTAGAGTTGGTATCACAATACTGTCATGTAGTAACTTTTTCACTTCCATGCTCACTTCCGTTTATTAACACTGCTTTCAAAGAACCAGCAACCTTTCTTCCCTGCTGTACCCTTTCAAGCACTTCACTCTCCAAACCTCCATCCTTACTCATCACACTACTGAAGTACTTAAACGTACTCACATTTTCCAATTCTTCACCATCCAACCTCACTGTACATTCACTGACTTCACCTCTCTCAAAGACCATCATTTTACTCTTCCCTACATTCACCTTTAAATTCCGTTTCTTACACACTCTCCCAAATTCATCCACCAAGCCTTGCAGCTCCCCTTCGTCTTTACTCAACAACACAGTATCATCCGCAAACAGCAGTACAGGGAGTTTCCAAACACTATGCTCTCTCACCAGGGCCACTCCAACATCCACTACCCTACCTTGTACCTCTTTTATTACCCCATCCATGAACAGATTGAACAACCATGGAGACATGACACATCCCAGTTTCAACCCAACCTCCAAAGAGAAAAATTCACTTACTTCACCATCCACACGCACTGCAGCCTTAGCACCATCATACATACTCTTCACAGCATTCAACAACTTTCCATCTACTCCATATATTCTTAATACTTTCCACAATCCTTGTCTATCCACCCTGTCATATGCTGTCTCCAAATCCATGAAAGCCGCATACAACTTCTTTCCCTTCTCTAGAAACTTTTCCACTAAAGATCTAAGAATGAATATCTGATCTACACACCCTCTTCCCTTCCTAAAGCCTCCCTGTTCTTCTCCAACTAATTCCTCTGTTCTTTCTCTAACTCTGTCAATGAGTATCCTACCATACACTTTTCTTATTATTCTAAGAAGACAAATGCCCCTCTGATTACTACACACTTCTTTTTCCCCTTTTCCTTTGTACAAGGGAATAATTATACCTGACTTCCAATCCTCTGGGACTCTACCTTCCTCCCAGGCCAATCTGCACATCTTCCACATCCATTCTACTACTATCTCTTCCCCATGCTTCAGCATTTCACCACACACTCCATCAATTCCTGGGGCTTTCTGTCACGAATCAGTTCGCGACATTTTCCTTTTGTGAGAAGCCACGAACTATTAGTGGAAAACTCACTGTGTATCGCTCAGCTAACCGTTTCTCCCTCCATTTCGGAGTATACTTTTCAAAACATTCGTCACCGTTTTCAAAGGTGACCGATTAGTGCACGTCACTAAGTGCTGTACTGAGCGATACTATTGTTTTTTTATTGTTCGCCCCTGCTCATTCGACCGTTAAAAAAATGCGGCCGAGTGCTCCGCTTTTGTTCCCACGACTTACTCAGTCTTGTGTTTGTTGTGACGGAGGAAGGTCCTGTGCCAGCAGTGTGAGAGGTCAGCTAGTACCCAAACTCCACTTCACAGTTAATCCAGTCCTCCCACCCCTCGGGTGATACATAGCATTCATCGACCGGTATTTCCTTTTTGTAATCCTAGTTTAAGAGTTTAATTAAGGTGTTTTTCCTAGGCGTAAGTATTTAGCTTTAGTGTGAGTGAGTGAGTGCATCTCATTTAATTTGATTTGAATTGTAACGTTAAATCTATTTTCTGTGATTAATAAATTTAACAGTTCCTTTCTTGAGCTGAATGTAAAGTAAAATTTTGTTTCATTTAATCCAAATTAAGCTTATTTTCCATATAGCTCCTAGCTGGCATAAACGTTTGCTTTCATAACTGGTACTTAGACCAGTCTTGTTGTATTAACTTAAAATCCGTTGTGCCAGGAGTTAATGCATCAGCAAGAACCTGATATTATTATTATTAGTATTAGTTATTTATTGTCAGGGGTGATGTAACTTTCTCCAGAGGCTAACAGTACAGTAATTCAGCAATTGTGAGTAATTAGTCTCTGCTGTGTACTGTTGAGAAAGTTTATAAATTCTCGTTCTTAGAGAATCTTAGCAAGTCAGCGTAAAGTAATCGTTGCTTGATGTAGCAAGACAATCATTGTCTCTGCTCTTCAATATTATTGAATATTGTTATCAATTTAAATAATATTTAACCATTTATATCAAAATTACCCTGATATTTTAAAAACCCCGTGACAATTGGCGACCTCATTCCAGGATATTAACTCCTAGCTCTAAAGCTATTCACGAGATAGTGCTCACTCATTCATATTTAGGTATTTATAATTAAAGTTTATAGGCACAAGTTTACTGGTGTTTACCGTTAATTTAGCAAGTGAGTTTTTGCTTTATTAATCAATAGAGTACTTAACTCTAGTTTATTTTTGGTAACGCCAGACAATTTTATTCGCTCCTGGGAAGTCGGTGTACCCATTGTGTTTATCATTGAGTCTTCCCAGTCATTTACATTTTTGATTTATTCTTTGCCAGTTAACTATGTAGATAAGACTGGTCACCACTAGCTTGTGTCTGTATTCTTTATTTGTATTTTTAGCATTCGTTTGCGAAGCAGTCAGTGCTCAGTTTCGTTTGCTTAATAAATTAGCGCCATGGCAGCCAGTGCTTATGTACAGGAAGCCAAAGATATGGGTCTCACTGACCCAGAGAAAATACAGAGTTACGTTCTCTCACGGTTTAATTACGAGCAAGAACGTGAGAAAGACGCTCGTGAACGTGAGCGAGAACAGCGCGAATACGAGCGAGAACAGCGCGAATACGAGCGACAACAGCGCAAACACGAGCTAGTACAAGAGCGAGAACAGCGCGAATACGAGCGTGAACAGCGAGACAAAGAACGAGAACACGAACGTGCCGAGCGAGAAGCACGCGAGAAACATGAACTTGAAGTGCTGAAGCTCAAGCGAGATTCCTTGGCTTCAGACACATCTGGTGCAGTTGGTTCAAGCTCCACGAGCGCTCTCCCTGCACATGTTATGGCGACCCCACACATCAAGCTTCCCCCATACAAAGATGGCGAGCGAATCGAGCCATACATAGCTCGATTTGAAGACATGGCTCAGCTTTACCAGCTCGATGATGCAGCTAAGCGGCTTCAGTTTCTTAGCCTGTTTGAGGGCCCTGCCCTCGATATTCTCCACAGAATTCGTGGAGACAATCTCACGTATGAAGTGATGAAAGCTGCACTCATTAAGGCGTATGGTCTCACAGTAGACGACACCAAAGCTCAGTTCATGCGAGCTCGTCTCCAAGACAAGGAGACAGCTGTTCAGTTCCTCGACCATCTTACTGCTTACCTAGATGAGTGGATGGAGAAAGATGAAACTCCTTCCACGCGTGAGGGGATAATTGACCTTATGCTGCGTACACAGCTAGAGAGGTCGTGGCCTGCTGAGCTCATAGCACAGCTTAAGATCTGCCAGGTGAAAGATGCCAGCCAAATGGTAGAGAAGGCTGACGCATTCTTTACTGCATACGGGTATCAAGCTTGTAAGCAAAACACCTGGAGCAGAAAAGATACTGCCAAGTCTGGGAAGCTGTCTCAGACTGAATCCCAGCACCAAGGCCGTTCTCAGAGTAATGGTCAAGGTCCAAGCAAATCACAGAAGGACCAGGGGCAAAATACACAGCAGCCTGCTTGGAAGCGGTACAACAAGCACCCCAACCAGCAGCAGTTCCCCAAGCAGCAGCAGCAGCAATACAAGGACAAGCCACGTAACCCTCAGTCAGGTCAATTAGTGTATCGGAGGCAGGAGGCTATTGCAGCCTTCATTCCACAAGTACCCGGTGGTGCCATCTCTACCAGTACAGGTACTTCACAACAGTTCACAAGTCCCCCTCCGACCATGAACTCTCCTCAGACACCTAGTTCCCAGGGCGCCACGTTTGCTGCATCGGTTGTTCCGCAGTCTCATGAATGACTGGCTGCTACCTCCTCAGACCCTTCCACCAGCAACACTGCCTTTCTTGTTCAGCCAGGGTCTGTGGGAGGTGTTTCTGTAAATGTCCTGAGGGACAATGGTTCCTCAGGTTGCTCTGTTAAGCAGAGTTTAGTTCGGCCTGATGAGTATACAGGTCGACAGATCCAAGTTAGACTTATTGATGGATCAGTGAGATTGTTCCCTGAGGCACGTATCCAGGTGGCATCTCCATTTTATACTGGCTTGACAGCTGCAGTTGTCATGCCAGAACCTTTATTTGACCTCATCTTAGGCAACATACCTGGCATCAAAAATAGTTGTGCTGTAGATGTTGCTACTCAGACTTCGGCTGCTGCGATAACACGAGCCATGGCCAAGGCTCCAAATCGCGTCACTCCGTTGACCGTCGCAACGCCGCAAGATCTGATTCGTAGTCAAGATGTTGTCCAAGAGCAACAGACTGACTCGACACTTGCCTCAGTGCGCAAGAAGCTGGAGGGTAAAGTGATCAAGTATTCACGGGGAGGTCAAGCCAGGTTCCTTCGTAAGCGAGGACGGCTGTACCGTGAGTCACAGACACCCCAGGGTGAGGTTCGACTGCAGTTTGTCGTTCCTGCAAAGTATCGCTGAGCAGTGTTTGAATTAGGTCACTGTTCAGCGATGGGAGGTCACATGGGTCAAAAGAAGACCTCTGACCGCATCCATGCTGACTTTTTCTGGCCAGGAATGGGACGGGAAATAACGAGACTCGTACGTTCCTGTGATGTGTGTCAGCGTACCACTGACCGGGGACGTGTCCGTCCTGCGCCATTGAAGCCAATGCCCATAATCTCTGAACCGTTCGAGAGAGTAGCAGTTGACATAGTTGGGCCAATCTCTCCTAGGGCTAGTGATGGATCAAAGTATATCCTCACTATAGTTGATTTCAGCACACGGTGGCCTGAAGCCATGGCCCTTAAGAATATAGAGGCCGTCACTGTTGCTGAGGCATTAATTGAAGTGTTCTGTCGTGTAGGTATCCCTAAGGAGGTCTTGAGAGACCAGGGTTCGCAGTTCACTTCGGCAATGATGAACGAAACGTTCAGGTTGCTGTCCATCCGAGGCTTACAAACTACGCCGTATCATCCCATATGTAACGGGTTGTGTGAGAGGTTCAATGGAACTCTCAAGAAGATGTTGAGGCGCATGACCGCCGAACAGCCAAAGGAATGGCCGCGGTTCATTGCTCCTCTTCTATTTGCTTATCGAGAAGCCCCACAGCATTCATTGAAATTCTCACCCTTTGAACTGGTGTATGGGAGGTCGGTCTGAGGCCCACTTCAAGTCCTTCATGAGTTATGGGACGATGAAGAACCCGACCCTGAAGTCAAGACCACCTACACCTACATCCTTGATTTGGCTGACCGCCTCCAGTCGACGTGCGAGTTAGCTAAGGAAGAACTGATTAAGGCGCGTGAAGTTCAAAAGGCTTATTACGATAAGAAGGCAAAGCTTCGGAAGTTTAGTCCAGGCGATAAATGCTTGGTATTACTCCCCACTGCCCAGAACAAGTTGTTGGCGTTGTGGAAGGGTCCATTCGATGTAGTAGAGCGCATTTCAGACCTCAACTACATAATACAGATGGGGAATCTTTGTAAAAGGTTCCACATTAACATGTTGAAGGCTTATCATGAGTCAGACCCCGAGGAGACTGGCCTACTAGTAGCTGATGATAGTGACCAGCCACTGGAAGAAACCAGGGCAGCTGCGGTGATCCCAGCTGATGACCATGATGACGAGCCCTTAACCGCTCAGTCCCATCAGGAAGAGACTGTCGGAGATGTTTTACTTAACCCTGACTTAGCAGTAGGGGACCAAAATGCCTTATGGTCACTGCTCTGTCAGTATGCTGATGTCTTCTCAGACCAACCTAGACTTGCAAAGGTTGCGTGTCATAAAATTGAGTTGACCAGCAATGCTCCTATTAAGGTTAAGCCATATCCGATTCCCATGTGACTACAGGGTGCAGTAGATAAGGAAATTGCTGACATGGAGACTGCAGGCATTATCGAAAAGTCCTCATCTCCTTACTGTAGTCCGATGGTAGTAGTCCGCAAGAAAGATGGTGGAGTCAGGATATGTGGTGACTATAGAAGGCTCAATGCAATCACTAAAGTGGATGCTGAGCCAATGGGTGACCATATTGCCATCTTCTCCAAGCTGGCAGGGTCACGATATTTCACGAAGCTTGACCTAGCGAAGGGATTCTTCCAGATTCCCCTTCATCCTGAGAGTCGTCAGTTCACTGCCTTTGCTACTCCTAGGGGGTTGTACCAGTATAAAGTCCTCCCATTTGGACTTACCAATTCCCCAGCAGTATTCAATCGTGCCATGAGACAAGTGCTCCATGGTATTGTAGGAGTAGAGATGTTTGTTGACGATGTCCTCGTTCATTCCGCCACATTGGAGGAGCACCTCAGACTCTTGGAAATTGTCTTCAGTAGACTCCAGAGTTTCAACATGACTGTGAAGCCTAGCAAATGCAAGATTGCTCACAGTGAGGTGGAGTTCCTCGGTCATATTGTTGGCAACAATCACTGCAGGTGTCAGGGTGACAAGATCAGGAAAGTTAGAGAAGCCCCGAGACCTGTGACCAAGAAACAGGTTAGGGCATTTCTTGGCCTAGTGGGATATTATAGGAGTTTTATCCCCAACTTTGCTCTCATTGCCCAACCGTTGTACGAAGTGCTACGGAAATATGCTCCAAACACCATTGAGTGGGGAGAAGCGCAAGAGAGATCTTTTATTGCTCTTAAGAACATGTTGTGCAAGGAGCCTATCTTGCAGTTGCCTGATTCCAGCAAACCTTTCATACTGCGCACTGATGCTTCACAAGATGGAGTAGGTGCCGTATTGATGCAGGAATCGGAAGGTGGAATCTTCCCAGTGGCATACCACAGCCATAGGCTAAAACCTGCCGAGAGGAATTACAGTACTGTTGAGAAGGAACTCTTGGCTGTGGTCGATGGTGTTAAAAAATATTATTATTATCTTTTGGGGGCACCATTTACTCTGGAAACTGATCATATGCCACTCACTAGTCTTAGCACGACCAAGACGGCTAATGCAAGATTGACACGCTGGACACTGTATTTACAGCAGTTTAACCTTGTTGTGAGATACATCAAGGGAAGTGATAACGTAGGTGCAGACCTGATGTCTCGCCTGCTAACTGCTGACTAATATGGGCAGTTGTTGTATGCTGGGTTCCGTGATAGGCATCCTCAGAGATTTGAGTAATCCAAGGACCAGCCTGGTTCCCAGTTAAAAGTGTAGACCAGACGTCTCACTCGTTGGCCCTACAGGACACAGTATATCCAGGGCTTGTACATACATGTATACCATAAGTTAAGGGGGAAGTTTGAGAACCTTGCAGAGACAGTCCGAGGCTGTGTATGAATTACCTTGTGGAATGTCTCGAGCTGTGGGCCTCTCTGAGGATTCCCGGAGAATGCACATTACCCACATGAGTGTTCACACCCACGGTGGGTGTTAAAACGTGACCTGCCCGAGATTGCGTAGCGATTTTCAGCTTCCTGTATTACTCGTAAGTGTAGAGTTAGGTTAACCAGTAAACCGCCCGTTCTAAGCAATTTGTGAATTCAAGAACTGGCACGTTTCCTGGTTAATAATGTTAGGTTAACTAGTAAACTGCCCATTCTAAGAGATTTGAGTAATTCAAGAATTGGCACATTTCCTAGTTAATAAGCGTTAACCAGTAAGCTATAAGGGTTCTAAGCAATTTGTGAATTCAAGAATTACGTTTCCTGGTTAATAATGACATAAGTACTGATTGCTAGGCAGAGAGAGAGAGAGAGACAGAAATAACAGTTTTGATGCTCCACCTTAATTCCTTTCGCAGGTGTAGCTGGTGGGTGCAGCATTGCCGTGCAGATCAGCTGGCCGTTCCTGTTGCATGTTGCCGCCCCTTCTCTTCTGCCTCGTCATCATTATTTTACTATAAATTTTTATTACTGTGTCATTTTACACGTAGGTACAGTTACACTACAACTGTCACACCTACACCGTGTATTACATACACTACACTACATAACAATTAGTTGTTAATGTAAATGTAGCGAACTTTCGCTCAGTTTGACCTGAGTACAGGATTTTCACAGTCGTCACGGAGTTTTTCCCTCAAGCTTGTTTCTATTAACGTAAATACGAGGGTTTTTCGCTCACTGGCGACTGCGACTTTCTCCTGTAGCAGGATAGCACACACACCACAGTGTGAATCTTGTGCGAATGACTTAGGATGTGTACATATATATATATATCCACAAATTTTTTCCCATAAGGAAAAAATTTAACTTTGTAAGGGCGTAATGTCATGAATCAGTTCGCGACATTTTCCTTTTGTGAGAAGCCACGAACTATTAGTGGAAAACTCACTGTGTATCGCTCAGC
Source organism: Coenobita brevimanus (assembly GCF_032717465.1). Taxonomy (NCBI): domain Eukaryota; kingdom Metazoa; phylum Arthropoda; class Malacostraca; order Decapoda; family Coenobitidae; genus Coenobita; species Coenobita brevimanus. The sequence goes on from NC_137025.1 coordinate 26,490,637, forward strand.
TAACCGTTTCTCCCTCCATTTCGGAGTATACTTTTCAAAACATTCGTCACCGTTTTCAAAGGTGACCGATTAGTGCACGTCACTAAGTGCTGTACTGAGCGATACTATTGTTTTTTATTGTTCGCCCCTGCTCATTCGACCGTTAAAAAAATGCGGCCGAGTGCTCCGCTTTTGTTCCCACGACTTACTCAGTCTTGTGTTTGTTGTGACGGAGGAAGGTCCTGTGCCAGCAGTGTGAGAGGTCAGCTAGTACCCAAACTCCACTTCACAGTTAATCCAGTCCTCCCACCCCTCGGGTGATACATAGCATTCATCGACCGGTATTTCCTTTTTGTAATCCTAGTTTAAGAGTTTAATTAAGGTGTTTTTCCTAGGCGTAAGTATTTAGCTTTTGTGTGAGTGAGTGAGTGCATCTCATTTAATTTGATTTGAATTGTAACGTTAAATTTATTTTTTGTGATTAATAAATTTAACAGTTCCTTTCTTGAGCTCAATGTAAAGTAAAATTTTGTTTCATTTAATCCAAATTAAGCTTATTTTCCATATAGCTCCTAGCTGGCATAAACGTTTGCTTTCATAACTGGTACTTAGACCAGTCTTGTTGTATTAACTTAAAATCCGTTGTGCCAGGAGTTAATGCATCAGCAAGAACCTGATATTATTATTATTAGTATTAGTTATTTATTGTCAGGGGTGATGTAACTTTCTCCAGAGGCTAACAGTACAGTAATTCAGCAATTGTGAGTAATTAGTCTCTGCTGTGTACTGTTGAGAAAGTTTATAAATTCTCGTTCTTAGAGAATCTTAGCAAGTCAGCGTAAAGTAATCGTTGCTTGATGTAGCAAGACAATCATTGTCTCTGCTCTTCAATATTATTGAATATTGTTATCAATTTAAATAATATTTAACCATTTATATCAAAATTAACCTGATATTTTAAAAACCCGGTGACACTTTCCCCAATTTAACTTTCTTCATTGCTTCCACAACTTCTATCCTACTGATTTCTTCCTGTCTTCTCACCTCCCTCCTTCTCCCAGCCATTCCCCAGCCACTTATACTCGCATTACTTCCATCCGGTATGTTCAACAATTCCTTAAAATGTTCTCTCCATCTGCTCACTTTTTCTCTGTTCTCCACTAGTAATCTACCATTTTTATCTTTCACTCCCCTGCTAACCTCACTTCCACCCTGTCTTACTCTCTTCACCTTTTTCCAGAACATTTTCTTACAGTCCCTTCATTTTACACTCAATTTCCTTCCAAATTCCTTATCCACTCTCTTCTTAATCTCTCTTACTAATATTTTCACCTCTGTCTTTCTTTCTACATATAACTCTCTCTTCCGCCTCTCAGCTTCTTCCACACCCTTATTTCTGATCCATTCATTGTATGCTTTCTTCTTTTGTGCCACAGCCTTCTCACTTCTTCAGTCCAGCACGCTGTTCCACGCACCCCCGTCCGTCTTCTCTTCCTCCCACACACCACATCACATGCTGCACATATTTCTTCTGCAAATATCCTGCACACATCTTCCACGTCCCCCAACTGCTCCAATTCATATTTGCCCAATCGTTCCTCCACTTCTCTCTTATACTCAGCCTTTTCTCATCCTTTTGTAACCTTTCCACTCTCCTTGCAACTACTCCTTCCTCTCGTCTTTTCCTTCTTCTATTCCTCCATCTTACTTGTATCCTAATTCTGGCCACCACCAAGTAGTGGTCAGAAAGTCCACTCCCCCAACCTCTATAAGCTCTTGCATCCATTACACATCTTCGCATCCTTTCATCCACACACACATAATCAATCATTGCCTTCCTTTCATTCAGTTCACCACCCACCCTTCTCATCACTTGCCATGTATACATGTGGATCATTTTATACCTGAAGAGGGTATTGGCTATCACCAACCCCCTCCCAGCACAAATGTCCATTAACGCACTGGCATTCCCATCTATCCAGCAGGCACACCCCACTCACCAACTATTCCATCCACCTTCACATTCCCAACTTTACCATTCATATCACCGATCAAAAACACTCTCTCATTCCTTCCAAACTTTTCCATGTTCCAGGTTAAGGGCACAGGACAAAGCCATTATTTCTTCTGAATGGTGATTCTGTCCCGGGGGTTTAGCACTTTGAATGTTTCTCCTTGTATTTATATACGGTAATTTGTCTGCCTACCTGTTGTGTGAATGCAGCCTTGAGTGTACTACTGTGCATATTTGCTCCTCAAATTAATGTGCAGTTGCCTTTCTCTTTTTCCTTGTTCTCTCCCCACATGCTTCTCTACTTTCCCTCGTACATTTTTATTCATATCTTCGCCTCTTATATTCTCTTTTAATCTAGTTCTTCATATCTCTCTTACTTCTTACTTCCCTTTCTTTCTCGCTGCTCCCCTAATTCCTCCACATAATTCTTAAATCCATTGTCTTTATAATCTCTCTCATTTTTCTTTGCCTCGTGTTTCCCCTCTCTGCTTCCTTTGTCTACCTTCTTATTTTCCCTTTCTCCTTTCTTTCCCTCCCTTAGTCCACCTCATTTAACCGTAAGTTACTGTCTTCCTTATTCCTTATTTACCCCTGTTCTTTACCCTCTGTTTATCTCTTCATGCTCTCTCTCTTCCTCTTTCCTACACACCATTTGCTCGGTGACAGTGGAGTTGGTTTAAGGTTGTACTGGCTATTTGCATTGTTATTTCATTAGCATTCTACTCTTCTCGGCAATTAGCCCTCTCATGTTTTGCAGAGAACACGTTCTCTCTGTGTTTCTCTCATTCTGTCTGTCTGTCTGTCTGTTTATATATATATATATATATATATATATATATATATATATATATATATATATATATATATATGCGAAGAAGAAGAAACCAAAGGCCATGAGCCCGCAATAACAGTTCCCTCCAAGAGAAAAACAAAATACAATAGAGAGCCAAATTCAAGATCCATTCATTTTGAGATGCCTGAACACACTGTGTTTGAAAGACTGGAGATCATAGGCAGCAGGAAATACAGACAGAGGGAGACAGTTCCAGAGTTGACCTGTTGCATTAATGAAAGACTGGGAGTAACAGTTAACTCTTGCATTAGAGAGTTGGACAGAAAAGGGATGAGAGTTTGCTACTAGACGGGTGCTACACGCCCGTCGTAGAGGTGGAGGAATGCATGCAGACAATTCAGAGGAACAGTAACCATTAAAGTAGCGATAGAAAAGAGATAAAGATGCAACAGTGCGGTAAAGAGACAGAGGTTGAAGGGAGTCAGTCAGAGGAGGAGAGTTAATGAGACGAAAAGCCTTTGACTCCACCCTATTGAGAAGGGCTGTATGTGGGGAGCCTCCTCACACATGAGAGTTGTACTCCACACAGGGGTGGATAAAACCCCTATATAGAGTCAACAATTGTGCAGGGGTAAAGAAAGAACAGGGTCGGCATAGCACACTCAATCCCTTGGAAGCAGATTTTACAAGAGATGTAATATGATCTTTCCAAGATAAGACCCGAGTAAATGAAACCCCAAGCATGTTCAAGGATGATGCAGAATTAAGTTGAATATTATTAAACATTAGTGGGTATACCTGTGGAAGATTTTGTCGGGTTGATAAGTGTAAAAACTGAGTCTTAGATGCATTAAAAACAACCAGATTATTTTTACCCCAGTCAGAGATACGAGCCAAGTCAGACATTAGGTGTGCCATAGCCTCATCCCTTGCTTCCTGAACTGCTGAGATAGGCGTTGCGGGAACCAAATGGAAAGGTGAAGGGTGGAGTCATCAGCATATGAGTGGATAGGGTTAGATGTACAGCTTAGAAGGTCATTGATGAATAAAAGGAAGAGAGTTAGTGATAGAAGAGAGCCCTGAGGAACACCACTGTTGATAGATCTAGGAGAAGAACGATGGCCGTCTACAACAGCGGCTATAGAACGACCAGAAAGGAAGCTAGCGATGAAGGCACAGATAGAAGGATAGAAACCGTAAGAGGGCAGTTTGGAAATTAAAGATTTATGCCAGACTCGATCGAAAGCCTTTGAGATGTCAAGTGCAATGGCAAAGCTTTCGCCAAAGTCCCGAAAGGAGGATGACCAGGAGTCTGAAAGGTAGGTGAGAAAATCGCCAGTGGAGCATCTCTGACGGAACCCGTACTGACGATCAGAAAGAAGGTTGTGATAGGAAAGATGCCTTAAAATTTTTCTATTGAGAATTGACTCAAAAACTTTTGAAATACAGGACGTTAAAGCAACTGGACGATAGTTGGAGGGTTGGGACTGGTCACCCTTTTATGGGACTGGCTGAATGAGAGCAAACTTCCAGCAAGAAGGAAAGGTACAAGTTGACAGACAAAGGCAAAAGAGTTTGCCTAGGCAGGGTGTATGCACAGAAGCACAGTTCTTGAGAACAACAGGAGGGACTCCATCAGGCCCATATGCCTTGTTGGTACTGAGGGCAGTGACGGCAGAAAATACATCAGCTGAACAAATTTTAATGTCAGCAATGAGGAAGTCAGAGGGGGGAAGTGATGGAGGAACAGCACCTGAATCGTCTAAGTTGGAATTGGAGGAGAAAGTCTATGCGAAGAGATCTGCTTTATCAGTAGAAGAAATAACTACAGAACCATCAGAGTAGAAAAGAGGATGATGATGAGGTAAAGATGTTAGAAAGGTTTTTGGCAAGGTGCCACAAGGAGTGGGAAGAATTCGAGTTGGAGAGTTGAGAGCATTTAGTACGGATGAAATTATTTTTAGCAGAGCGAAGAACAGACTTAGCACGATTCCGGGCAGAAACGTAAAGAAGATGTGATCCAGGGGTAGGTTGGCTCTGGTACCTTTTGTAGGCCCTCTCCTTGTTGCGGACAGCATTAGAACAAGCGTAATTAAAGCAAGGCTTTCTTGTGTTAGTCAAAGGATATGAGAAAGGTATGTATGCTTCCATGCCCAAGAGAATAACTTCCGTAATGCGCAAGGCACACTCAGATGGCTCCCAGCCATGGAAGCAATAATCATTCCAGGGAAAATAAAAGAAGTACTGCCTGAGGGCCTCCCAATCCGCGGCTCCAAAATGCCACAGGCGACGTTTTCCTGGAGGGTTCACAGGACGTACCAGAGTGATAGGATAGATTAAGGTGATAAGGTTGTGATCAGAAAAGCCCAATGGAGAGAAAAGATTAACAGTGTAAGCAGAAGGATTAGTTGTCAGGAAGAGGTCAAGTATGTTGGAGCTCTCTCCAAGGCAGTCTGGGATATGGGTAAGGTGCTGTAGAAGCTGCTCTAGGTCGTTAAGGATAGAAAAGATGTAGGCCTGTTCACCAGGTGGATCAGTGAAAGGAGAAGAGAGCCAAAGGTGGTGGTGAACATTGAAATCTCCTAGAATTGAGATTTCAGAGAAATGAGAAATGGATAGAATGTGTTCCATCGTAGAAGTAAGATAGTCAAAGAATTTTTGATAGTCAGTAGAATTAGAGGATGAGTAAACAGCACAGATATATTTAGTCAGAGAATGGCAGGAAAGCCGAAGCCTGAGTGTAGAGAATTCAGAAGAATCGAGTTCAGGAACACGAGAGCAAGATAAGTCGTTGCGTATATATACACAACAGCCACCTTTGGCTTTGAAATGAGTATAGAGAAAGTAGGAGGATACAGAAAAGGGTTTGCTGTGACTTGCCTCAGACAGCTGAGTCTCAGTAAGAAAAAGAAGGTGAGGTTTAGAGGAGGAGAGGTGGTGCTCAACAGAGCGAAAGTTAGAGGAAAGGCCACGAATGTTGCAGAAATGAAGAAGAAGAGAGTCAGACAGTGGTTCCAGGCACCTCGAGTCGTTACCGGGAGAGGGGCGGAAGGTGGGGGCATTTATGGTCCCCCCCCCTGGGGACTCCGAGGCTGGGTGATGAGACGCCATGATTTTTTTTTTTATTGAATTTTGCAAAAAGGAAGTGTAGTGTGTACTGTGGATGTGGTTTGGTGTAGATAGAGAAATTTGTGTTGGAGGGCATGCTAGCCTACTTTCTGCGTAACTGAGACACTGAAAAAGTTCAGCAAAGGGGGATGGTCAGGAACTAGTCCTGAGGGCTGATGAAACGGGAACTCCAGCACTCCCTGTCATCAGCTTTCCATCCACCTCGGGAGTACTGCCCTGCTCGACTGGTGCTACAGTCTACTTCTCAGAATATATCTATCTACCTATCCATCTATTTATTTATCTATTTATCTGTATCTATCTATCTATATCTATCTATCTATCTTTCTATCTATGTCTATCTATCTATCTATCTATCTATCTCTATATATATATATATATATATATATATATATATCCTCGTATAAGATATAGAACGTGACTGAGAGAATTGATGACTTGAAACCAGCAAAACCTCAAAGGACTTAGTCTTTGGTACTAAGTTAGGAAATAATAATGTAGCTTCAGGGAGGTCAGAGGATATACATAGAAAGTATAAGGACCTCACTTGGAAGTTCAGGGAAACCATGAGAAATTCATAATCTGTGGCTTGTAACTAAAATTTGACGTTTTTTCAGTGATCCTCATTAGAATGATAGGAGATGATATAAGGAGAGGTCTGTGTAGAAGGGAGTGTGTGATGTTGCTGATTTATGAGACGGTTTTAGTCATCATAGGGAGTAGAAGTGGCCTTTGCCTTAATAGGGTAGGAAAAGCTAGGTCTGAGTAGTTCAAGATTTCAGTGTAAGACATGATTTAGGTAGCAACAATGAGATGAATATCAATCAATCAATCAATCAATCATTTCCTGTGGCACCCTCGGGGATGCATAGGGCCTCGATGAACTCACACCACCACATCCTATCTTGTGCTAACTCCTCAAGATCTCCCCAACACTCATCTCCAGCTTCCCGTCTCATTGTCCTCACCCACGTCTCTTTTGGCCTTCCTCTACCTCTCCTACCAAGTGCCACCCACCCTGGTGTACCTCGTACTATTCCCTGTCTCCTATACACATGTCCTAGCCACTTCCATCGTGAGAATCTAACATATTCATCGATCGGCTGCACTCCCGTTATTTCTCTAATTCTACTATTTGGTATCCTTTCCCACCACTTAACTCCTAATATTCTTCTAAGTGCTTTATTTTCAAACACCAAGAATTTATTTTCCATAGTCACTGTGCTGTACCAAGACTCATGTCCATAAATTAAGATACTCCTAACCATTACCTTATAAAGGTTGATTTTTGTATGCACAGAAAAATTTTTATTATTCCAAATATTTTTAAGCATTCCCATTGCCTGATTAGCCTTCTTTAACCTTTCCTCGAATTCAAAGTTCAAAGAACCATCCTTGGCTAAATAAGTACCTAAATATTTAAACCTATCAACTTGCTTTACAACCATACCTCCAATTACACATTCCTGCGCATTTTCCATATTCATATTGATTATTTCAGTTTTTCCACAATTAATAACCAAACCCACCTTGCGACCTTCACTCACCAAACAGTCCAACACTCTCTGCATCTCTTCTGGCCCATCACAAATCAAAACTATATCATCTGCATAATCTAAATCCAAAAGTTTCCTATTCTCTCCCCAAAGTATACCAGCACCGGTTTCTGTTCCAACGCGTTTCATAATGTAATCAATGACCAATATAAATAGTAAAGGCGATAGAATACCACCTTGAATTACTCCGGACTTGACTTCAAACGAATCACTCAGACAACCATCAACCATCACTTTACAAAATGTGTCCTCATGCATGTTCATAATGACCCTCACAAACTCCTCTGGTATTCCATAATGTCTCATGATCTTCCCCATAGTCTCTCTCGAAACACTATCAAAAGCCTTTTCAAAATCAACAAAACAAAGATTAACGGTACTCTCATTTCATTAACTTGCTGCATCAAATGCCTAACTATAAAGATATGATCATTGCAACCACGTCCCTTTCTAAAACCAGCCTGTTCATCCCTCAGAATACCCTCAACCACCGGCTCCAACCTATTTAACAACACTCTACTGAAAACTTTCAAAGCTATCGGTGACAAAGAGATTCCCCTCCAATTACCACATTCACTCAGGTCTCCCTTCTTCGGAACTTAAACAATTACACCATTCTTCCAAACTGATGGTAGTAACCCCGTCACCCATATCTTATTGCATAGCTTGGTCAAGATCATTATTAATCTATCCCCCTCCACTTTAAACATTTCCGGAAATAAACCATCCTCCCCTGGTGCCTTATTATTCTTTAACTGTTTTACTGCTTTCTCCACTTCTGCAAGCCTCAACTCTCCTGTTTCTATATTTAAATCTTCCTGAGCAGACGGTATATCCTCTTCTGGTGGTATTGGTCTATTAAGAACTGTCTCAAAATGCTCTTTCCATCTATTTTTAATATCTCCATCTTTGGTTAATAAATTTCCTTCCCTGTCTCTAACTGGTATTTCCTTGCGTTTACCTGCATAACCACTCAGTTCTCTAATCGATTCATATGCTATTCTTTGACTCTGTCCATCATTTTTGTTTATTAAGATTTCAGTCTCTGCAACCTTTTCATCCACATATCTTCTTTTATCTCTCCTAGCTAACCTTCTTACTTCTGAATTCAAACTCCAGTACGCAGCTCTTGCTAATTCAATCTCTCGTTCATCAACGCATTGCATCTCACGCGTCAATTTAGCCTCACCTCTCTTTTTTATCATATCCCACGTTTCCTCTGATATCCATTTCTTTCTCCTGAATCTATGTCTCCTTCCAATCGTACATTCAGCAGTCTCATGCAAAACTTTGTTCACATCCTCCCACATCTCATCTACACTTCTCTCCCCCTCTTCCAACGTTTCCAACACCAAAAACCTATTTCTGCATTCTAATCTGAATTCCTCCTTTTCTTCTCCTTCCCTTCTAAGCTTAACAATATCGTATCTACCAACACCAGATTTTTTCTTCTTCTGATTTTTAAGTTTAAACCTTATTTTTGCAATGCTGAGTTGATGGTCACTACCAATATCCGCTCCCCGTTTAACATGAACATCTAGCAGAGAACTTCTATGCACCTCCTACTGATAGCGATGTGATCAATCTGATTTTTATATTTTCCACGGCGACACCCAAGTTGTCTTGTGTATATTGCAATGCTGAAAGAGTTTGCCCCCGATGACTAAGTCATTTGCTAGACAGAAGCTTCCAAACCTCACTCCGTTTTCACTCATCCTACTACCAACTCCCATCTTACCCATACATGCCTCAAATCCCTCATTTGAACAGCCCATTACTGCATTAAAGTCTCCAACGCAGATCAAAACATCATGTCTAGGTACCCTTCCTACTCCTTCTTGCAACTTTTCATAAAATGTGTCTTTCCTTTCATCGAGTGCATCATTAGTAGGTGCATAACACACAAACAGACTGATGTTGCCATGATTTGATTTAAACCGTGCGTATAACAATCGCTCATCTATAGGATCCCACTCACATAAAGCCTTATTTGCCTTACAACCCAGCAACAATCCTACTCCCTGATAATGCATTCCGTCCTGTCGGCCAGATATCAATAAACGTATACCATCCTCCAAATCCAACTTATCGACTCCAGTTAATCTAGTTTCTGTCAGAGCACAAATATCAAGTCCGTAATTTTGAAAAACCTTCACTAACTCATCGATGAATATAGGGACAGTTAATGTCATAACTCTCAACAGTCAAATTCCTAAGGCATATGAGGGTAGTGTAGGAGAGGTGAAATCAGATATCCAGGCAAGTCAGAAAGATTTGACCTCAGGTGCAGGTAGACAATCATGGGATTTCTGGGAAGGGAGAGCCACTATATTGGCTTGAAGGAGTCTTCAAATCTCGACTGAGGTTTTGCCAAATTAAACAAGGCTAATTTTAATGGTTCTCATATCTCTAATAAATCCACTCATACTATGAATAATATATATATAAATGCAATAAGATTTATTTCAGTGATACGAATTAATTACCTTGACCATTACCAAAAATCCCGTACTTTTTATTTTTTATTACAAAAAAATGGTTAAGCCCTCGTGATAAGCACCTTTCTGGAGAAGTATTGCTTCAAATGTAGAAAATACTTGAAAAATGGTAACTGCACAGAATCAGAGCGAAAAATAAAAATGTTAGAGATAATATTACCTCATTCTTCAGACTGGCTGGAAATAACAAGCGGAGTTCCTCAAGAGTCAGTTCTAGGAGCAGCTCTTTTCACTGTTTGTGTCAGTGATACAGAAAATGGGCTCGTTTCTCCGGTAGCAAAATTTGCAGATGACATGAATATTGGAGGCAATGTATGGTAATTACCAAAGCTGACTATAGATCCATAAAAATCAATCTCGATAAGTTACTAAACTGGAGTGAAATATGGAAGATAAAATTTAAAGAAGATAAATAAAAAATGATGGACTTTCTAAGCAAAACCGTTAAATATAAATATGGCATGTCCAATACCCCCAAGACGGAAGGGAAGAACGAAAAGGATTTGGGAGTCATTATCAGTAACAACCTAAAAAAAAATGAAGCCAATATTTGGTAGAAAAAAATGAGGTAAACAATATGTTCGGCTTCATTGCATCAATCTTTGGTCATTAAACGCCTAATATAATCTCAAAACTTTGTTCGTCATTAATTTAATCACACCTAGAACGTTGTGTGCAGCTATGATCCCGGAATCTTATTTTGGATGATGACAGATTGGGAAATGTGCAGTGTAGATAAACATAAATTTTTCCAGTCGTTGTGCAGTTTATTTTGTGAAGAGCGACTGCATTGGTTTTCTAGGGGGGGGGGGGAACTAGGAGAAAATTTAATGCAAGTTTTAAAAAATTCTTAACAAATTACACGATGTTAGATATGATAATTTTTGAAATACAGAATGGTGCTGTCAATAGAAATGGTGAAATGAAATTTTAAAGCAAGATATGCAACACTAGTACAAGGAAAACTTACCTGAAAATTAGCGCAGAGGACAAAGTTACAGGCTACCAGAAGAGTAGTTAATGGAAAATTACTAGAAATGATGGGATGAAACTTTAAAGCAAGATAAGCAACACTAGTACAGGGAAAACTTACTTTAAAATTCGTGCAGAGGACAATGTTACAGGCTACCAGAAGAGTAGTTAATACAAAAACTATTGGTACGATTAAAATTCGGATAATGTTTGATATAATAGGCTATAACCTCTTTAATGTTGTTTAATTGCAGGTAAAAGTGTATGCTGACAACTGTGAGATGTGAGCTTAATAATGAGAACATTCGGCTATTGCGCATTCTCTTGGTTTAACAGATCTGTAGAATATAGAAATATTGGTTATTGTATGGCTGTTCCTCTAATGCATCTCCGTTAAAAATTTCCATGAATGTTCGTTCTGACAATACCAGTGTTTTTCTTTCTCTTCACGGTTTAACTGCATGATGTGGTGGGTGTGGGAGAGCTTTCCTATTTCCTGTCCTATTCTCTTATACGTTTGTTATATTCTAGCAGAATCGTCCTTTTCTCCATTAGATAACCTCGTTATGACCCAACAAGCCTCCTGTTATAAGTACTCCTATAAAGTACTTCGTACTCTCTCTCTCTCTCTCTCTCTCTCTCTCTCTTCCTATCTCTTCCGGTCGGCTTTCCTTAATCTTACCGTCTTCTTTTCCATATTTCTCTCTCTCTACTTTTCTCACCATTCTCTTAAACTTCCCCCGTTTTCCCCCCTCCTACCCTCTCGCTTTCTCCCGCATGCTTTTCCTTACCCTCCCCGTTTACCTTCTAAGCTCTCCCTGTCTCCCCCAATATTAGTTCCCCACGTCTCCTCCGTCTTCCTCAAGTCAAATCACCGCTTTCTCCCTACGCCTCCCCGGGTGCATGTATACTCCGTTTGTGTATACATAGGTGGGCGTATGACTAGTCTCCGTGTGTGTGTGTGTGTGTGTGTGTGTGTGTGTGTGTGTGTGTGTGTGTATGTATGGAGGCTCACAGACAGACAGGCAGACGAACAGAAAAACAGAGACAGGGAGAGATAGGGGGAGGGTATTGTATGTGTTGTGAGTTGCACAGAGCGAAGGAGGAGAATGTACTGTACAGTACGTAGGTGTGTGTACCTACTACCTGTGCACACACACACACACACACACATATATATATATATATATATATATATATATATATACCTACTACCTGTGCACACACACACACACACACACATATATATATATATATATATATATATATATATATATATATATATATATATATATATATATATATATATATATATATATATAATTCTGAAAGCCAGTACAAAATTTGTGAAAGTGTTGTTCACTGTATGCCTTAGCTTTTAATGTGATGGTGGTTTACTTCCCAGTAGTAATCTTTTGATAGCAACTAACAAAATCTAACGGAGTTCGTTTTTCTTTCCGGAAATACGAAAATACTAATATCGATGAACAATTCACCATCTCCTTTTATCTGTAATTACTTTCAGATCCAAGGTCATTATGCAAATTTCGTCTCACCCACAAACTCTTTCTTACACTAGCCCATGCAGTCATTCTCTCTCTCTCTCTCTCTCTCTCTCTCTCTCTCTCTCTCTCTCTCTCTCTCGTGCACTTTCTGTACATACTCTTCCATCATATTTCTTGACTGATTAATTATTTTCAATAAGACGTTTTCATCTAATCCTCACTGATAGGCTTTCACTCGAATGACGTGCTTCTCTCTAGCATTAATACAAGTGAATGCTGGTTCAGGAATCCACAGACGGACAGTCACATACGCACAAACTCCGTACACAAGACATTTTCACACACACACACACACACACACACACACACACACACACACACACACACACACACACAGGAGGATGAAGGAGTGTCGTGTGTGATTAGTATTACACATTACTCTTGGCCTCAGAGAGAGCGATAATAATAGCTTTAGTGGATCATGAAGACGACCAGTAGACTGTCGTACTTCTTTCATCCTCTTAAGTGAAAACTTACTGATGATTGGGTTTAGTTGATTTGTATTACTGGACATTGTTTCGGTTATTATCTCTCGATCATATATTTGTGTCATTTATCTATAAATGTACAGTATCTGGTTAGTGTAAGTATTGGTTGTCAGTGAGGGCAGTGATCACCGTAGACTAACTTATGTCGCACCATTCTACAAATTGACCATTTAAGGCGAAGTCCCTGCACAGCACAACAGAGACGCACAGTACCAGAACCAAAAGGTGACACTATGCTCTAAGCTTTGAACTCTGAAGGGAATACTTTGGTGTGAGAACGCGATCACCAAGAAAATCCCTCTCAGGGAGAAGACGGGATGAACGTGTTGAATTATCCAGATATTGCCACAGTAAAATAATCACGGCCAGAGAGTGACGTGCTACGGATCCACTGGAGGTGAGAATGCCGCCGTGAAAAAATGATGACCAGGTGAATATCAGCATTCAGTTAGTGTCGAAAAATTACACCGTTATAGGATGACATTTAAAATGACGCTTGAGTTTCGTGGAGTTTTCACTTACTCGGTAAATCAGTGTGTACTGTAGTATTGTTTGAATGCGTCAGAAGTGGAAAGAAATTGAGCATAATGCTCAAGTAGGCATGAGTATGAACCAAAATATATGGAATGCTTACAAACAGGATGTCACTACTTAAAGATTAACAGAACCAAAAGTTAAAGCCAAGACAGCTCTACAACTGTTTGAAATTGATTATGGATTTTCATTTCATACATCATCATTTTATCTACACTAATTGCAGCACAATACTGGGACAAAAATCATAATCAATTCCACATTTACAGTAATCCAATTGTACTAATTTTACTTTTCTAGATACCGCTTTTCATATTTTTTAAAGTACTCTTCAGCAGAAGATAAGCTTGCCATGGTGACGAACGAAGCTTATGGCTTCCAGTGACTTGTGAAAATGAATTGGAGATTTGGAACCATCCTAGACAAGCACATTGCTTATAACGATAAGGAGATTTCACATTCCGTCATGACCCAGTTTTTGAGAGGTACGAATTAAATCTCAATACAAAGCATATAACAGTTCTACTCATTACATGTCCATCTGTTAGCAGTAGTTAGCTCCACTGCATGAGAATAAAGAGTTTCTTTATGGACGCCATACTTTTGTTGATGTAACTGAAATACTATGCAACTGGTGATACAGACAAGAAATACGAGTACAAAGAATCATCGCTGTAACTCTGGAGGATGGATGTGGGGTTAAAACAGTTGTTTTGTTGCCACTGCCATTGAAACCCTATATTACTCACCTTTGTCTGCTTCCGCATTTACAACCAGCAAGTTTCACACCAAGGACAGTACTTACTGCCGTCATAGGACGCTATGCTGCTCCTATTCCTTACCTGTTTTTTTTTTTTTCCTGCCTCCCATGGCCGCAGTCAGCGGTGTTACCCCATTTGGTTGGGCAACACCCCCGTGGTTGGATAAACAAATGTCTTAAGCTTAGGAATCTGATTTGAGAGAGAGAAAGAGAGAGAGAGAGAGAGAGAGAGAGAGAGAGAGAGAGAGAGAGAGAGATTAAAAAAAAAAAAATTATCTTACATATTCATCTAAAAAAGGGCGTATGAAATTCCCAAATGCACAATCAGATGAATATTCTGTGAACACCACAGTCGATCAAAACACACTTAAAAGCTACCTGAAAAAATGTCATAGTTCGTCACTTATGCATTCGGCTGTGCAGTTTTTTGTATCCTATTTACGGTCATCATTCAGAGTGCACCAGGATATTTCTCATTACGGAACAAAAATTAAATATAACTAATTTATCTGCAGTGATCATGGATTAATGATGACACTGCATTCTTCCTTAAAAATTTCTGTGTAATTAACATGAAATGAAATGTGGTAAAAGTGAACCATTTTCGCCTCTGGTACATTGATAGTATTAACATGTATGAGCACTGCATATTTTGTCTTTACTGGTTAACATCTAAATTTTTCCTACATCCGCCCAGGCTTCTATGATACAGATTCAGACTACGACGATTTCAGAATGACCTTAAGTACAGAATGACATAAAATCTGGAATGGCTTTCATAAGGGAATACAATTGTATGGTGTGGAAAGCAAATCGTTTAGGGTAAGGTTAATATGAAGGTCCATGGAATGATTTAAGGGTACTCTGCAATTTGGATGAAAAAGAAAACTATCGTCACACTTGGAGGTGAAAAATACTCAAACTGAAGAACTTCTATCCTCTCAGTATTGTAATATCACTTTTAGTCTATTGTGTAACTCCAACCTTCAGACAATTTTATTCAGCGCAAGGAAATATTTTCGGTTATTACAGTTTAAAGCTAAAGCTTGTTATGCCCATTAATATGAGTGGTTTTCCTACTTTAGACCGTTTGTGGATACCAAAACTGTATAGCAAAAAAACATGAAAAATTGAAGAAGTAAAGAGGATATTAAGTCTAATGGAGTAGAGGCTTGTGTGTACAGTCCATATTTCTCGACTCTCACTATTTTTTGTCGTTTAAAATTATCTTATATGTTGACCCATTCTGTCCTTTTCATCTTACTACCGGCCCCACACCAGTTTTTTCTGTCCAAAGATAGTATGAAGGGGGATTTGCCAGTTAGGTAGTCTCGTCATTCGAGACGTTTCTGGTACCGTAAGTTCCGGTACGAATCATCAGAGTTGCCAGTTTGTCTGCTGTTTGTGAGCTTAGTTATGTCATAAGTTATGCATCAGTTTTTGTGCTCTTTTTCTTTATAATGTTTTATTTAAGTGATTGCTAGTTAAATTATGTAGTTTAAGTTCGTATGTAAATGATTTATAGTGGTATGTAATGTAATACAACACCGACATATTTTGGGCTACTTCCGAGTTGGCAACTGTTCCCCGTCGAGAGTTAACACGAAGTTTCGAGAGTAATGCAAGCTTATATAAGATGGGGTAGAGATTAATACGAATTTAGTCGGGTTTCAGGTCAGTTTGTGTGAAGTGCAGTCGGTTTTGGTGTAGTGCAGTGTCAGTGTGGTGTCAGTGAAAATTGTGTACTTTCTATCTATCTATCTATATACCTAGGCTGCTTTCCCATGGAAAGGGAGGTAGCCGAGACAGAACAACACACTCCCCATTTACTCATCCATTCAAACACAGTCATTCGCATCTTAGCCCCAAACGGGAGAAGGGACAGATCCTCATACCACACCACACATGGGTCAACTGCGCAGTGCAATCAGTGACATCCGCAGCAGGGCCCGACAGCAGAGCTGGTTTACCCCTGCCACATCATAATAGACCAATCCCCTTACTCGCACATGACCTTACTAGCTAATAAGACCAAATGAGGGAGCAGGGCTGCGTCATCATTTATTCATTCAAAATTTCTCTCCATTTATTTCTGTCACGCACAGCCAATCTTCCTTGCTCAACAGACATCCCTCGCGCATCCAGTGCTCTCTTCACACTGTCCGTCCATCCTATTCGTGGTCTCCCTCTCAGCCTTACACCTCTCACATCAGATCTTGTTATCTTTTTTACCAATCGCTCATTATCCATTCTCCCCATATGCCCAAACCATCGCAACACCCTCTGCTCAACTCTACCAGCCATCTCCCGAACAACTCCAGTTCTCCTTCGCACTTCATCATTTCGCACTTGATCCATACGCGTCACTCCACACATACTCCTCAGATACCTCATCTTCATTACATTCAACTTTTCCTCTCTGCTACACCCATATTCCATGTTTCAGCCCTATATAACGCAGCTGGTACCACAACACCCTCATAGAGCCTTCTCTTTACATCCATTCTATGTGAACGACATCTAAACACTTTTTTCATTCCTCCCAGCACCTTTCCTACTTCATTTATTCTAAACTTCACTTCTGCATCTTTTCTTCCATCCATAGCAACATGCGACCCCAAATATTTAAAACACTCCACCTCCTCAAGCAACGCACCATTCAAAACTATATTTATCCTACCATCTACCAACATCGTACACTTCATCACTTTACTCATATTCTCATTTACTTTCAATTTCCTCCTTTCACACACCGTTCCAAACTCCTCTACCAACTGTCTCAATCTCTCCTTTGAATCAGCCACCAGTGCAGTATCATCTGCAAACTGCAGCTGCTTAAGATTCCACTCCCCACCATCGACATTCACCAGACTCAGATCTCCACCTAAAACACTTGCATTCACCTCTCTTACAACATCATCCATATAAATATTAAACAACCAAGGCGACATCACACATCCCTGTCGCAGCCCCACTCTCACAGGAAACCAATCACTCACAGCATTTCCCCGTGTTACACACGCTCTACTATTTAGATAAAAACTTTTCACCCCTTTTAGTAACCTACCATCAAGTCCATACAATCTTAAAAGAGTCCACAAAGCCTCCCTATCAATTCTGTCATACGGTTTCTCTAAATCCATGAATGCCCAAAACACATCCTTGCCTTTCGCTAAATACTTTTCACACACTTGTCTCACAGCAAACACCTGATCCAAGCATCCCCTCCCTCTCCTGAAGCCACACTGCTCATCACCAATTACTCCCTCTGTACCCTCTCTAACTCTCATAATTAACACTCTACCATACACCTTACCTACAACACTCAACAGACTTATACCCCTAGAGCTAGTACATTCATACTTATCACCCTTGCCTTTATACAACGGGACCACACAAGCACTTGCCCAGTCAATTGGCACCATACCTTTCACAAAGCACACATTCAACAATCTTACTAACCAGTCAACAATAGTCACTCCACCACCCTTCAGGCATTCAACAGCACACCCATCCATACCTGCAATACCTGCAGCTTTCCCTATTTTCATCTGCTTTACTGCCTTCTCCACTTCCTCCTTCGTGATCAAAGAATCACTCAAGTCTCCCAACACATTTATTCCTTGCACCCTTCCATCTGCCATAATCTCAGCCACCCTTTCCTCCTCTACATTTAACAATCTTTCAAAATACTCTGCCCATCTCTTCCTTACCGCATCAATCTCAATTAACATCCTTCCATCCTCTGCTTTTATTTGCTCTTTGTTCCCCGACTCTCCCTTTCGCACCCTTTTCACCTCCTTCCAAAACATTTTCTTATTCTGTTAAAAATTCTCAGTCAGCTGCCTACCCCACCTCTCATCTGCTGCCACTTTAGCATCACGCACAGCTCTGCTCGCCCTATTCCTCCTTTCCTTTTACCTCTCATATGACACCTCATCATTCCTCTGCAGCCACACTTCATATACACGTCTCTTCTCTGCCACAGCCATACTTACTTACTCGCACCACCATTCACTTCCTTTTCTTACACCACCACCCACACGTCTCACACCACACACCTCTTCTGCATGTCCCACCACAGCACTTTTAAACAACTGCCATTCCTCCTCCACACTGCCATTTTCCTGAACTTTCACTGCATTCCACTCATCTTTCAATTTCACCTGATACTCTATCATTTTCTCTCTTTTATCTAACTCACTCACTTTCAAAACCTCCCTGCCACACCTAACCCTCCTAGCTCTCACCCATCTCATACCTACTCTTAACTTTCCCTCCACCAGGTAGTGGTCAGACATACCTCCACCCTCCCCTCTCAGAACTCTCACATCCAACAATCTTCCTATTACATTCCTGGACTTAACCACATAGTCCATCAATGCTCTATCAACAACCCTTCCTTCCACCCTCCTGTCTCACCCATGTATACTTATAAATATCTTTCTTCTCAAACAGCATATTTCCAATCACCATCTCTCGCTCAACACCCATCCCTATCATTCGTTCCCCATTTTCATTTCTTCTAGGCACACCATGCATACCAACTATGCCTTCAACTGCTACATTTCCCACTCTAGCATTCAGATCTCCCATCATTACCACATTCACATTCGTTCCAAAACTCTGCAGACACTCATCAACATCATTCCAGAAAGACTTCCTCTCTTCTTCATCCCTTTCACTACCAGGCCCATATGCATTCACAAACACCCACAACTCCCGTTCAAATTTCGCTTTCACCCACATCAGTCTCGATGACACCTCCTTCCATTCAATCACACACTGCTGTACTTCCGGACTCACTAACAAGGCCACACCTTCTCATGCTCTTCCTCTATCGACACCAGACAATCTTCCATTCACACTTCCAAACATAGACTCACCCTTCCCTTTCATCTTCGTTTCACTCAACGCTAACACATTCAACTTTCTTCTCACAAACACTCTCCCAATCTCCTCCCTTTTAGCCTCAATCGTACTACATCCACGCACATTCGTAGACCCAATCTTCAGGGTACGGGGATAACTCCATCCCCCATCCCTTTCTCTGGCCTGCCTCTTTTTAGGAACTAAAAAACGGAGGAGGGGGTCCCTGTCCCCTCACCCTGCCCCTTTTAGTCGCCTTTTACGACACGCAGGGAATACGGTGGCAGTATTCTTTCTAACACAACCTGGCCGCAGAGTAGTAGTAACACTCCATAGTGCGGCCAGATTGTACTTTCGGTACTTGTAAAAACCGTGGCAAAGAGTGAAGTGTAATTGAAGTTTGTATATCACTGGAAGTTGAGAAAACAGTGAAGTGTCAAGCATTAAGTGTAATAACTTTGAAGTGTTGTTATGCATTAAGTGTAATAGCACTTAGTAAAGTGTGTATAGCTCCAGCACTTGTGATGTAGGAAAGAATTAAGTGGAATTATTTGGAAAATAAAGACGGTTAACTTTAAGGAGCCAGTGTTTATTTTCGCCTCAGCTAATCTTGTGTACTGTACACCTAAGGCTGACCATAAGAAGAACAACTTACTGGGCAACGTCCTTCCTGTAATGTACTACTGCTGTTGGAGCCTTTGGCAGTGTGGGGTGGGGACGCAACACTGGTGTCAGGAGTGTGGAATTATTCAGGGCTGCAGTGAGTCTAACCTTCAACATGGAAGCAGAAGGTGTGAAGACAAGATCTCAAGCTGGGCAGGAAAAGGAAATTTCCCTGGCGACAATTATGGAGCTAATACTGAAGGCAAATAGTGAACTATTAAAGGCACATGAAGAACTCAAAGAACAGTTACAGGCACAGAAGAAAGAAATCATAGAACAATTGCAGGCACACAACGAAGAACAGAAAGAACGACATGAACAGCTTCGGGAGGCATTAGGGGACAACGGGGGGAGGTGCAACTGAGGGTGCAAGGACGGCTAGGTGGATTCATGGGGGAGGTGAGCAAAGAACTGCAAGAGCATAAGGAGGAAGTGGAAGCTAAGCTAGAGCACCAGAAGTGTGAGGTAAGCAATAATGTGATGGAATGTAAACAGCATGTAGACGATCAGTTGAAGTCAATTAGAGAGGATATAGTGACGAAGTGCAAACAGCATGTGGACAACCAGCTTAAAATTAGTGAGGGAATTACGATAGAGTGCAGTCAGCATGTAGATAACCAGCTGAAGCATGTAGTCAATCATGAGAAGATAATTAGTGAGAATATGGAGGATGAAGAGAAACATTGCACTGCTGGGCCTCAGGTTGGTGTACAGAGAGCATTTGAAAGGGGCGGACAGTGTATGGTGAATCTTGGCGGATCCCCGGCATCTGAAGATGGCATTGCAGGGTTGAATAATCAGAATGTTGGAGGTTCAAGTACTGGACATAATTATGATGCCTCAGTTTTTAAGCCCCAAACCAGTGAAGTGCATGGCTATAATGAGGATCCAGTTAAGAAGAAACCTCAAGAAAATGATGGTAGAGTATCTTGGGAAGCTTACCGTACACAGTTTGAGTTACTTGCAGATCAGAATGGTTGGGATGATAAGAAGAAGGCTGCAGAAGACCCATCACTGAAGATATGCAAGAGAACCTTGATGAATAGTGTGCGAGAAGACAGAAGGACATACAACATGCAACGTAGTAGGAATGGGAACTGTAGGAAGAAATGCTGCTCTACTGTAGTGACGGAGCCGGCGTCGGACGGAGAAGACCTGAGGAGGATGCAGATGGAGGGTGCAGATTTGCAACCAGTGCTGGAGTGGCTGCAGCGGAGTGCAGTGCAACCATTATGGGGAGAAGTTTCCAGGTTGGGCCCTGCGACCGGGAGCTGCTGAAGTTAGTGGGACCTTCTTCATTGCAATGGACAACTGAAGCGTCAGTGGGAGATGCCCAATGGCCTCAGCGAGTGTTGGCAACTTGTGGTTCTGAAGAAGATGAGGTCTGAGATCTTGGATGAGTCCCATAATCAGATCAGTAGAGGGCCCCTGGGAGTGAAGACAATTCCAAGCAGGCTGCGACACAAGGTCTACTGGATTGCCATGTGTCAGGATGTTGAAGAGTGGTGTCAGACCTGTGATGTGTGCTGTGTCAAGAAGGGGACCAAGACCTTCCAGGAGGAGTAGACTGTGTGGAGGAGCTAGGACATCGTCAGAAGCGGCATAGAAGAAGACCTGCTAAGCTGAAGGATTATTTTGTGTATAGTTAGAGGTTTCAGTAGGATTAAGGTTTATGTTTGTATATATTGTGCAGTTTTGTCGGGACGACATAGAACTAGGGAGGGGGTAGTGTTATGAAGGGAGATTTGCCAGTTAGGTAGTCTTGTACCTTCGAGACGTTTCTGGTACCGTAAGTTCCTGTTCGAATCGTCAGAGTTGCCAGTTTGTCTGCTGTTTGTGAGCTTAGTTATTTCGTAAGGTATGCATCAGTTTTTGTGCTCTTTTTCTTTATAATGTTTTATTTAAGTGATTGCTTGTTAATTTATGTAGTTTAAGTTTGTATGGTAAATGATTTAGAGTGTTATGTAATGTAAGACAACACTGGCATGTTTTGGGCTGTTTCTGAATTGGCAACTGTTGCCTGCCGAGAGTAAACATGAAGTTTCGAGAGCAATGCAAGCTTTTATAAGATGGGGTAGAGATTATTACGAGTTGGACTTTGATGCATGGTTGTGGAGGGTGTTGACATGTTTTTCGTTGCGCTCTTCTCTAGCTTTGTAGGGCTGCCTCACAGGCATTAGCTTCTTTTTTTTTTTCACCCTTCTGGTGATGCTTAGGTTTAGCTAGTTCTCAGTTACCTCCCCTCCCTGTTTGTCTTGAACAGTAGGTGTCTGTTCTAATAAACTGAGTTTACCTTTGCTTGTCGCCCATGGAGGGTCCCCCCCAATGATCGCTCTGATGCGTGAATCGGCACGGTCGGGCCTCCCTGGAGTGGTTTGAGAGGGCAACCTCAGATTTAGGTGTTTTGCCCCAGGTTGTTTGTCCCTTGTTTGTTTTCTCGTCTTCTTTCCACTTCCCCCTCTAGGGGGGAGTGGTACTATGATGGACACCCCTACTGCCTCCCCCCCCTTCAGGGGGGGAGGTGGTCCTGACCGACCCCTGACTGATCAACGGACTGACAGCCCCCAGACAGAACGGCCCCAGACTCATTTGCCTCGTGACATTGAGATAAAAAATGCGGAGTTTGTCACCATTCATGCTCTAGGTTCCACTCCCTTGAGCAGTCTCAATCCCTTCATGATTAAGAAGGTTATTGATGGCTGTGCTGGGGAGGTGGAACAAGTCAAAAAACTTGCGAAAGGAGACCTCCTCGTAAAGATTTGCAATTCTTTCCAGGTTAAGGACTTGCTGAAGCTGCGTAAGTTTCATATCTATGATGTCAAAGCCAAGATCCCAACTTCCATGAATTCCTGCAAGGGTGTCATCACTTGCAGGGATCTCATGGTGATGAATGAGGAAGAGATCATAGAGGAACTTGCTCAGCAAGATGTCATCGATGCCCACTTCATAACAAGATTTTCGGAAGGTGTCAGGACAAAGACTGCGACTATTGTTTTGACTTTTGGAAAAGTATCACTGCCTAATCATGTCAAAATTGGCTACGAAATTGTTCATGTGCGGCCATATATTCCCAACCCTTTCCGTTGCGTGAAATGCCAGTTGTATGGGCATGGTTCCAAGACTTGTCGGGCTTCCCAGCCAGTGTGTGGCAAGTGTGCAAGCCAAGGTCATGATGCGGAACATTGCACATCTGAGACGGTCTGTTGCTTTCACTGCAAGGGCGCTCAGTCCACTTACTCTAGGGATTATCCCAAGTGGAAGGAGGAGAAGGAGGTCTGCACAGTGAAGGCAACTGAGGGCATTTCCTATTACGAAGCTAGGAAAAAGGTGAAGGAGTTGCATGCAACTCCCACGCCGAATAGGTCCTATGCTTCGGTAGTAATGTCCCGTCCTGTGATGTGCTCTGTAGAGATGCAGACTAATCCTGTCCTTCTCCCTCCTGCCATTCACAGTACATCTCCATCTCGACCTCCTGTCCGCTCCAACTCTCTCACTGACATCCCTAAGGCTTCAACTTATTTTCAGGCTGCTGCTGCCTCTCCATCAGTATGGCCTAAAGCGAAGCCTGACAAGCCTACTAAGAATAACATGACCACCCTCACGAAACAGTCACGTCCTCATGTCCTTCCGGTTCCTACTCCAGCGAGGGAGAGAAAGGTTAGCTCTTCCTCAGGGGAGCCTGGGAACCTAGTTATTGATGAAAATATGGAGGTTTCCGTCAACAAGCACCGGGATAGGTCCCCCAGTAGTCGCTTGCCTTCTGGCGGGTGACAAAAAAAGACGAAGCACACTGGCCCCCAATGAAAATTTTAAACCGCAGCATTCACTCTATTACAGTCGAATTGCAGAGGTGTCGGGAATAAGTTACCAAATATAGCAATTTTGCTGTCAATACACAGGCCAGACGTTATTTGTTTACAGGAGACGCGGCAGGAGGATCACCCTGATCCTCCACAGTTAAAACACTACCACTCATATAGAAGATATGAAGGTCACGTAGTCGCCATATACACACACAAATCACACCCACAAACGGAAGTAATTCTAAATTCTACTCTGGAAGCGGTCGCGTGCAGAGTAAAATCTAATAACACGTATCTGTCTATTTGCTCTCTGTACTGTCCTCCACATGGCCCCATTGATAGTGATGCTTTAAATTCACTAGTTGAACATCTCCCTGGGAATAAGTTAGTGTTGGGCGATTTTAACGCCCTCACTATCAATGGGGTAGCTTGAGGATTGATGGTCGTGGGGAGCAAGTAGCCGGCCTAATAATACAGTCCAACCTCTGTCTTCTGAACGATGGTAGAGCGACTCATGTAGATGATCGTACTGGTAACTTTTCGGCCATTGACTTATCTTTGGCCTCCCCTGGTATACATCAAGAATTTTTATGGAATCCTTATGACAACTCATTGGGAAGTGATCACTTACCCATCTGTCTTTCTTATACACACGACATCGTTTCGGACCCTCCAACTCCAAAATTTAACTACAAGAAAGCAGATTGGGGATCCTTCTCAAGGATCGCCAATTTAGATATATCTGGGGAGACCATGGATGTTAAGGTCGAAAATATAACCCAATCCATATTACACACAGCTGAGGCTGCTATTCCCAAGACTTCTACAGTTCATGCAAAGCATAGAGCACATTGGTGGACGCCGGATTGCCAACAAGCTTTAAGAAAACGCAATAGGAGATAAAGGATTTTTGATAGTCAGCCCACAGAAAAATTTTATTGCATACAAACAGGCACGGGGTGAGGCAAGGAGAATAATTAGAAGGGCCAAACGTGACTCCTGGCGGTCCTTTGTGTCCACGGTGACTCGTAGAACACCATTACGTAAAGTCTGGTCCACTATAAGAATATTAAATAATAAAGGCCCATATTTCCCGATCACCACCCTTCAGGTTAATAATAACATCTATGACGAGCCCGTGGACGTTGCTAACATCCTCGCCAGGAGTTTTTCTCATGTAAGTAGCTCAGCCAATTATGACCCACGTTTTCAACACTGTAAACGCACGGCTGAGCTACAGATATTAGACTTTGCCACAATAGACGTAGACTCCCCATACAACAAAGAGTTTACGCTAGCTGAACTGCTCCTTGCCCTTAAATCCTGTAAAGACACCAGCCCTGGACCAGACACCATCACGTACGGTATGATCCAGCATCTTAATCAAGACAACCTGATTAAGATGTTAGCATTGTACAATGAGATTTGGGCGTCTTGAACGTTCCCAAACTCATGGCACTTTGCGCACGTCATACCGATACCCAGAGAGGCTGGTCATGTTATGAATCCCACTTCATTTCGTCCTATTATGTTGACTTCTTGTCTATGTAAGGTCATGGAACGTATGGTAAACAATAGGCTTCTTTTTGTTTTAGAGTCGAAGAATTTGTTAAATGATGAACAATGTGGCTTCCGTAAATACAGAAGTTTACTAGATCATTTAATGAATTTGGAGCATTGTATTGCAGAGGCATTTGCCAATAAAGAATTTATGATAGGGGTGTTCTTGGACATCCATAAAGCCTATGACATGACATGGTGACACGGTATACTAATGAAGCTCTATGTTTATGGTTTAAGAGGAAATTTGCCTATTTTTATTTCAAATTTCTTAAGGGACAGGACTTTCTCTGTCAAATTGCCCCGTAATGTAACATCGGATATATTTATCCAGGAAAACGGGGTGCTGCAGGGAAGTGTGCTTAGTCCTACTTTATTTAGTATTATGATCAATGATAGTTTGTCATCAGTTTGCATCCCGAGGAATCTTAAATACTCGCTCTACGCTGACGATTGTGCAATATGGCACTCTTCCCGTAATGCACAATTTTTGGATGGGTGGATTCAAGCAGCCCTTGACTCCGTCCACCTATGGGCCTTGCAGTGGGGATTTAAGTTTTCTGTCCGTAAGTGTGCCGCTGTAGTCTTCACTAATCGTAACGTACCTAATTTGTGCTTAACTTTGGATAATCAGGCAGTACCTTTTCAAAATTTTGTAAAATTTTTAGGAATACATTTTGATCGTAGAATGAATTTTAAACTTCACGTTAATACTTTGCTTGCTCATTGTGATAAACCGTTAAGTGTCCTCAAGTATCTAGCGGGTACTACCTGGGGTGCCGATAGAAAATCTTTATTAATGGTGTATAAGTCCCTTATTCGATCAAAGCTAGACTATGGTGCACAGGTGTATGGCTCGGCATCCGATGCCACGCTGAAAGGATTGGATGTGCTACAGAATAAATGTTTGGAATGTGTCTTGAAGCCGTCCGGTGTACCCGTGTGGCTCGTATGGAAGTGGAGGCGAATGTGCCTCCCCTCCGTATTCGCCATGACTACCTGGCCTTGTCCTATGGCGTAAGGACATTTAGGAAAAGTAATAACGGCAATGTGGCCTGTACCCCCCTGCATCAATACCACCACCTACTGCAGGGGGTGCGTTGGCGACTTGCCGTTCGCCTCCACTTCCTGACTCAGGAGCTTGGTGTGGACCCCAGTGACTGTGACAAGTTGGTGTTAAAAAATGTAGTGCCTTGGGAGCCACCTGGCTTTACAGTTGATGTTACGTGGCTCCCAGCACCAAAGGCCAAGGCGCCGGAGGCGGAGGTCCACCACTTGTTTCGTAACATCATCATTTGTCACTTAGGGTCCCACCACTTGTACATCGACGGCTCTAAGTCGAGTGCATGTGTGGGTGCAAGTGTGTGGTCGATTGAATGTGCCCTCAGGTATCGGTTGCCGACTCATACATCTGTGTTTACCTCAGAACTTTTTGCTATTGACAAAGCCATAGACTATGATCTCAATTCTAGGCATGACTCATTTGTCATATTTTCAGATTCAAAATCAGCCCTTCAGGCAATTGCATCTTGCACCACGGACTCTCACTAGATCCAGGGCCGCATCATTAATAAGTTGCATTCATGCAATAAGTCATTCACGCTGATCTGGGTGCCTGGTCATTGTCGTATCTATGGCAATGAGCAGGCTGACTTACTTGCAAAGTCGGCTGTAGAGCTCGAGGAGACTTGGGACGTTCCTCGTGATCTACGGTCGAGTCTCTCTCTCGGAAAGAAATCAATAAATCTTCTGTGGCAAGGTCAGTGGACCAGACTTAATATTCCAACCTGTAAGCCGTACCTGGGTGACTGGGACACTGCCAACCGTCCCAGTCGCCTAGAAGAAAAAGTGTTGGCTCGTTTACGGCTTAATGCCACCATATTAACACATTTGAAACCTTATATGGAAAAACGATTCCCGCCGCACTGTGACATCTGTGATGCAGTGTTATCTATCAGTCATATCATCCTGCGCTGTCGGCGATTTATTCGTGAACGTGCCTCACTTATAAATTACTGCGACGCAGTAGACGTCCCCTTCACCCTTTCCACCATCCTGGGTGATGGGGACATTGTTATGACTGATAAAGTGATGGCTTTCTTGAGAGAGACCGGACTGATCAGAGTGGTGTGACTTTTTTACTGTGTGGTTATGGTTTTTATCAACGGTAAATATGTATATATTGCTATATTAATTAGGGTTGACAGTTGACATATCTGAAATAGTTCCTCCTCCCACTGATCTATTTCTAATATAGATGTCCCCTACATTAAGCCGAGTTCTTCGCCTGACAGTCACCAGCTGATGAATGCAAGTGTGCAATATAGAAAGGTATTGGGCACTTGCAGTCGATGGTGGTCCGCTAGGCGAGGTTCTTCACTTTTTGTACAAATTATGTAAATACATTATATCATCTTGCTTAAGTTATTCTAATTAGGGACGACAGCTGACGTATATGGAAATGTTCCTGTCTCGTCTGGTTCCCTTTCATATATTGATGTCCCCTATATTAGGTTGTGCCTTGACTGACAGTCACCAGGTGATGAGTGCAGGTATGTAATGTAGAAAGGCATTACATATCTGCAGTCGGCGAGGCTTTTTTAACATTAAGGCCCTCTCCCACTTCGGCGT
Organism: Coenobita brevimanus; assembly: GCF_032717465.1. Taxonomy (NCBI): domain Eukaryota; kingdom Metazoa; phylum Arthropoda; class Malacostraca; order Decapoda; family Coenobitidae; genus Coenobita; species Coenobita brevimanus. The sequence continues at coordinate 26,518,451 of NC_137025.1, forward strand.
AAATAGGCATGATGAAGCCACGATGAAAGTCGTGGCTGAAGTCGGTGATGTGTCGACGATTCTGACCAAGAATCGTGGTGTCGGCATAATACCGGCGATACCAGTACGACAAAACGCCGAAACCTCGGCGGAGTATACGATATAACTGGCGACTAGTAGCCGACATATCGCTGATATGTCGGTGTAATGCACAAGCATTATTCTAAATTCAAATTTTAACGTTTTTTTTTATGGCGACTCAATGGCGATAAAGGTACAACGGCGGCGTGCTGTCGATGATGTATCGTCGCTGTGTCGGCGAATGCATCGCACGCACCTCACAGACAAAACGCCGAGGCCATCGCAGGTGCCTCGCCGTCATCAGCGTATTTAAGGCGATTAATCGACGGTTCTTCCGCGAAATGTCGGCGATATATCACCGACATTCATAAGATGAAATATTACTGTCGCACAACCCGGTACATATCGTACGGTTTACGTAGGCTATGTCGTATTAACCTCACCGATGCATCGCCGATACATTGCCAACGCTTTGCCGTATGACCGTATGACATCTCAACGTTTTTTTTTCACCGCCGATGCCTCGCCGATGTCGGCGATCATACGCGGTTTATACGCAGGGTAATCGCCGACGTCGCCGAGGCGTTGCCTTGTTGTTTACAACTAATCTGCGAAATTTTACAAAATCGTGGAGGGCCACGACGTTTTCATGCAGCATGAAAACGTCGTGGTCCCCCACGACAAATTTCCACCTCGTGCGACGTATCGGCGCCATGCCACGAATGGACAAGATTTTGATGACGAATACCCACGATTAGGGATTTTTGACACATCGTGACTTTATCTTCCACACTTTCGCCGAAGTGGGAGAGGGCCTTTATATTTGTCTCTTAGGATTTAGTATAGGTTAGCGATTTGTCTGTTAGGTGGTTAGTTTTAGGGTCTTTAGATTAGGTATTTTTGTTTATAACTAGTATAAAGTTAAAAATGAATAAGAATAAAAAAAGATAATAAAAATAAAAATACAAAAAAATAATAAAATAAAAATTATTATATATATATATATGTACGTGTGCATGAAAGTGTGTCCGTTCATATGCATGGATGTGTGTATGTATGTATGTATGTATGTATATATATATATTGTTACGGAACAGAGAAAGATAATGTACACTTTAAGTGAGAATGCTAAAAATCACTACTGTCCCGTAAAGTTCCAGGTTCAAAACAAAAGAGTTAGGTAAAATTACAAGTTAAAGTTTAATGCTCAAACTAACAACAAAACATTCAGGACTCATAAGGATAATGTAATGGCAAATAAACAGGTTAAATATATGGTTAACTGCAATAGCCTCTATTAACACGAAATTAGCAAGAGTAAATTTATCTAAGTCAGCCCTGATAAAATGAGATACCAGATAATACTCAGTGAAAGCCAGATAAATTATTACAGATACAAACTATTATCCAAAATGACTGACAAAGAACCCTACATAAATTACAAACTTCACTTGGCCTAAAAATTAAACTTATGCTATACAGTAAAAGAAAAATGCAACATCAGTTATACTCAAATTACACACAGCTGCTAGATGTTTGGAGATTTCTTGAGCACTCACAATAATAATATCTGTACAGGGGAGGACAGAGATGTGAGCAAAATGAGGAGCAGATCTAAGTGGCAATGATGCAGAGACTGAGCTCATTATATAGGGGCCAGCAGAGCTTGATACAACTTGTAAGGAGGACGCACAAATGAAGCCATGGGGACAAAGAGTTGACAATCCTGGTCTGAACTCCAGAAATGACGACTTACTCTACTATAACGGTAGAAGGGGGGAACTGAGGCAGAACACGCTCGTGATCAAACATGCAGCATACTGTGCGTTAAAATTACACAAAGGATGATGAAATCATAGGCTATGTAACACCTCCCCACAAAGAAAAAAGAAATTTACAAAGGAAATTTCTTATTACTCTAAAACAATCTGTACATGGCATTACAGAACATGCAAATGTCTTTCCTAATGTTACAAAACATGAGATCTCCCTAGCACGTTCAGTCATAGGTACTTGCCAGTATCCCTTTAACAAATCAAACTTACTTATGTACCTAGCCTTTCCGATCTTGTCTATGCAATCTTCCACACGAGGGAGAGGGTAAGTGTCTGTTTTGGTTATCTGATTAACACGTCTGTAGTCGATGCAAAGCCTCTGTGACCCACCTGGCTTAGGGACTAGAGTGACAGGAGAACTCCACTCGCTCTGACAGGGCTCAATCATCTTGTGGTCCAACAGGTAGCCAAGCTCCTTCTGGATGAGAGGAACTTTCACTGGGTTCACACGGTAAGGAGGCAGTTTAATTGGCTTTGCGTCTCCAACCTCGACATCATGCATCAACACAGTAGTTCTTCCTGGAGTGGCACGGAACACTTGCGGGTACTCCTGCAGTAATGCCGAAAACTCCTGCCTTTCCTTGGGAGGTAGATGAGAAAGCTTAGTCTGGAGATCATTCATGATATCAGGATTCTTCCCCAAACTATCACTCAGGCTCATGCTGCATGGGAGAACTTCACTTGTAGACTCGGGTGGAACAGCTACAGTGCAGACTGGATTATTTTCGTCCCGCCTGTGATATAACTTTAGCATGTTGATGTGACATAGTTGCTTGCTCTTTCTACGATCTGGTGTGGCGATGACATAGCTGACATCACTGAGTTTCTTCTCCACGAAATAAGGACCACTAAACTTGGCTTGAAGAGGTTGCCCATGAACTGGTAGCAGAATCAAAACCTGATCTCCTGGCTGAAAGTGGCGTAACCTGGACTTCTTATCATACCAAGTCTTCATCTTCTCCTGAGCAGCTCCTAAATTCTCTCTCGCCAGCTGTAAAGCAGTGGACAGCCGTTCTTTGAACTTCATCACATACTCCAGCAGGTTGACGTCATCTTCCTCCGACAGCCAGCATTCCTTGAGTAACTTAAGGGGTCCTCTTACTTCATGGCCAAACAGTAGTTCAAAAGGTGAGAAGCCCAGTGATTCATTTGGAGATTCTCTTGCAGCAAACACAACGAATGGAAGACCTTATCCCAGTCTTTCTGATGTTCCAAACAGTATTTCTTGAGCATCGATTTGAGTGTTTGATGATATCTCTCCAACGCTCCTTGGGTCTGGGGATGGTAAGCTGAAGACGTGATCTGGGTGATGCCCAACTCTTTCAGAGACTGCTTGAAAACATTTGACATGAAATTACTTCCTCGGTCTGACTGTACCTCCTTGGGCAGACCAAACTTTGTGAAGAATCCTAGCATTTCCTTAACCACGTTCTTTGCTGAGATATTTCTAAGTGGAATGGCTTCAGGATAACGAGTAGCCATATCAATCATGGTCAACACATAAGAAAATCCTGAAGAAGTCTTAGGAAGAGGGCCCACAATATCCACCAACACACGGGTGAAAGGCGCCTCAAAAGGAGGAATGGGAACTAGAGGTGCAACCTTTTCGGTCTGATTACACTTCCCCACAACTTGACAGGTGTGACATGACTTACAATACTAGGAAACATCCCTGAAGATACCTGGCCAGTAGAAGTGTTTCAAAATGCGTGCCACAGTCTTCCTCATTCCAAGGTGTCCTGCCAAACTGGAATCATGAGCCACTCTAATGATATCCTGCCTACAAACACGAGGGATGACAACTTGATGTACAACCTCCCATTCACAGTCGGCTGATGCTGTTGGGGGTCTCCACTTCCTCATAAGTACTCCTGACTTTACATAATAACAAGTAGAAGCACCGGCTGACTCTTCCTCACTGTAAGCAGAGTTAGCTAGACCTTTCAACTCAGGGTCAGCAACCTGCAACTCAACCAACTCTTGACGAGACAAATTATCAACACTACGGGGTACTGCCTCATCTGGTGAGTGGTCCAAATTAGCAAGAAAAGTGTCAGCTAGGATAACATCATCATCATCATTATCCTCTAAATCACCAGTAACTTTAGACTTAGCCCTAGTGACAGCACATGCAGGGAACACATCAGGGACATCACAATCCTGGGACGCAGCCACTGGCTCACTAGACAACTGAGGAGCTGGACACACTTGACTTCCACCAATATCATTTCCAAGTAAGAAAGTTACACCTGACATTGGGAGTGTCTCAACCAACCCAACCATAACAGAACCATTAACAAAACCAGACTCTAAATTCACTCTGCACAGAGGAACAGAGAAGTAATTATTCCCTACACCTTGTAAGATTACAGTTTCATCAGAGGAATTAAAATTAGAGCCTAGAACACTGGTCAGCATAAGGGATTGGCAAGCACCTGTATCACGATATATTTTAACTGATTTCCTGTCATTACTGTCCAGAGGACTGACAAAACCATCAGACAGGAAATTAGCACATGAACTCTTGAGAGTGTCACCCACGTTACTGCTCAAAAGAGGAGCTCCATCATGAGAATTTAAGTTACCCCTCAAAGCAGGTTCAGTTAACTCAGTTAAAGAATTCTGGGAACTCTCAAGAGTGGACACTAGACCAATTGACTGAATATTTAAAGACTCCTTTTTGTTCACATCACGCTGTCTCCTGAAACATCTCTCCGTAGTATGACCAAGCTTACTACAATAAGTACATTTACTTTTCTGAAATCTAGAGGTGAAGCTGGTATTTACTTCCTGAGAAACATCATCCTTATTCTCTTTCCTGTTACCTGTACTCTGAGTAGAGGGAACGTACTTACTCTCAGCTTTCCCTTTTTCTCTAGAATATCTCTTGTGAGTGAGAACATACTCATCAGCTAAAACTGCAGCATCAGACAAATTCTCTATTCTTTTCTCATCAAGATATAGGCTTACATCTTTATAAATACACCTTTTGAAGTCCTCCAGCAAAATCATCTGCTTAAATTTGTCAAAATCAGAATCCACATTCTTAGAATTTAACCACTGCTCTAACAAATCTTCTTTGATTTTTGCATACTCAACATGGGATTGCTTATCTTGCTTGTAAGTTGTCCTAAATTTTACTCTATAAGCTTCAGGAACAAGCTCATAGGCCTTAAGAATCAAGCTCTTAACTACATCATAATTATCAGACTGATCCTGAGGCAAAGATGCATAAGTTACTTGAGCTTTACCGGTGAGAACAGTTTGAAGGAGTACTGGCCAATACTCCTTAGGCCAATTAAAACCTGTAGCTACCCTCTCAAACAACTGAAAATACTTTGTTAAATCACATTCATTAAAAGGAGGGACAAGTTTAACATTTTTAGCCACATCAAAATCATCAGAGCTAGATGATCCAGTTCCACCTTGTTTCATGCGATACTCATGGTCTGCCTGAATCCTGGCAAGTTCAACTTGTGCCTGAGCCTGTATCTGTGCCTCCTGAATCCGAGCCTGAGATTCCGCCTCCTTAGCCTGAGACTCAGCCTCCTTAGCACGTGCTTGAAATTCAGCCTCCTTAACACGAGACTCCGCCTCCTTAGCACGAGCCTCCTGCAGGGCTAGCTGTAACTTAGCTATTTCAATCTGCGTTTGCTCATTTGGAGGAGTTACATTAAACAAGCTCTTATTAATCATGCCAACAATTTGATCTTTAGAATGATGAGAGTGAACTGCAATTCCCAATTGTTGAGCAACAAGCTTAAGTTCATTCTTTGTTCTATTTTCTATATCACACACTGTTTGCACATTTGACAAAAAATCTTTGGCTTCAACAAGTGTAGTAATAGTAGACATAATTAATAAGTAACAGTCACAAAATGTCAAGCAATATCCTTATGATAATATCCTGAATATCCTGATATGAGGTCGCCAAATTTATGTTACGGAACAGAGAAAGATAATGTTCACTTTAAGTGAGAATGCTAAAAATCACTACTGTCCCGTAAAGTTCCAGGTTCAAAACAAAAGAGTTAGGTAAAATTACAAGTTAAAGTTTAATGCTCAAACTAACAACAAAACATTCAGGACTCATAAGGATAATGTAATGGCAAATAAACAGGTTAAATATATGGTTAACTGCAATAGCCTCTATTAACACGAAATTAGCAAGAGTAAATTTATCTAAGTCAGCCCTGATAAAATGAGATACCAGATAATACTCAGTGAAAGCCAGATAAATTATTACAGATACAAACTATTATCCAAAATGACTGACAAAGAACCCTACATAAATTACAAACTTCACTAGGCCTACAAATTAAACTTATGCTATACAGTAAAAGAAAAAATACAACAGTTATACTCAAATTACACACAGCTGCTAGATGTTTGGAGATTTCTTGAGCACTCACAATAATAATATCTGTACAGGGGAGGACAGAGATGTGAGCAAAATGAGGAGCAGATCTAAGTGGCAATGATGCAGAGACTGAGCTCATTATATAGGGGCCAGCAGAGCTTGATACAACTTGTAAGGAGGACGCGCAAATGAAGCCATGGGGACAAAGAGTTGACAATCCTGGTCTGAACTCCAGAAATGACGACTTACTCTACTATAACGGTAGAAGGGGGGAACTGAGGCAGAACACGCTCGTGATCAAACATGCAGCATACTGTGTGTTAAAATTACACAAAGGATGATGAAATCATAGGCTATGTAACAATATATATATCTATCTATATATATATATATATATATATATATATATATATATATATATATATATATATCGTATATATATGTATATATGTGTTAATGTATATACATATCTATATATATTTTTGCCTTAATGACCAGGGGCTCCTGCCTCAATGGTCGATAGGCAAAAAAAAAAAAGAAAAAAAAAAATTACGAGCTTAGTCGGGCTTCAGGTCAGTTTGTGTGAAGTGCAGTCGGTTTTGGTGTAATGCAGTGTCAGTGTGGTGTCAGTGAAGATTGTGTGCTTTTGGTACTTGTAAAAAGTGTGGCAAAGAGTGAAAAGTTATTGAAGTTTGTTTATCACTGGAAGTTGAGAAAACAGTGAAGTGTCAAGCATTAAGTGTAATAACTTTGAAGTGTTGTTAATCATTAAGTGCAATAGCAGTTAGTAAAATGTGTATAGCTCCAGTGCTTGTGAAGTTGGAAAGAATTAAGTGGAATTATTTGCAAAATAAAGACAGTGAACTTTAAGGAGCCAGTGTTTATTTTCACCTCAGCTGATCTTGTGTACTGTACTGTACACCTAAAGCTGACCATAAGAAGAACAACTCACTGGGCAACGTCCTTCCTGTACTGTACTACTGCTGTTGGAGCCTTTGGCAGTGTTGGGTGGGGACATAACAATATTATCCCAATCCTCTTCCTCTGCATTTTTACCTCTTCCTCTTTCAGTCGCTCCTCATGTTTCGAGAAATCCTTCCTTTTCAAAATTTCTTTCTTCTGTTGTAAGCTGAACCACCGCTACATCCTTTGCATAACTTTTCTTAGTTCCTGCCTCCCCTGTCTTTGTTGGGGGGGGGGGGCTGTAACCTATAAAGTGCGTCTGATAGCGAGTGTTACGACAGTGGGGAGGCAGGGAGGAGGAATGTGGGTAGGTGTGAGGAAACAGGAGTTGAAGGAGAATTGGAAGGAAGGGACATAACAGTGAGGAGAAAGGAGACTTGGAGGAAGGACGGGAGATCGAAGACGAAAGGAAGGAAAAACAAATTAATCTGCCATAGACAGAACGCTTGCCAGGTGGATCCGATTGTCTGCTTAGTTTTCACCGGCGTGTAGGCAGTAGGGCACTTACTGGATGGATCCGAATGTGTCTGCTAGTTTTCACCGGTGTGTAGGCAGTCATTTGGCGAAATTTAAGCTAAAAATTTCATTGCTAGGTGCGCCAGACATTTCAATTTTGTGATGGAAGAAAAATCGATTTTCGAAATTAGAGAAGTCGTATGTGGCCCAGGCAATGGGTCCCAACGATTTCTGAACTCATGGCCATTGAGGGGGTTTGAATCTTCCACCCAGCCCAGAGCATTTCATTTAGATGAAAAACAATACGCTTCCAGGGTAATATGGTGTATAATAGGAGTACACTGTAGCACCAGTCGAGCAGTACCTCCAGGGTGGATGGAAAGCAGATGACAGGGAGAGCTGGAACTCCCGTTTCATCAGCCCTCGGGACTAGTTCCTGACCATCTCCCCTTTGCTGAACTTTTTCAGTGATTCAGTAACACAGAGAGTAGGCCAGCATGCTCTCCAGGACAAGTTTCTCTATCAACATCAAACGACATGCACTTTACACATTACAATTCCTTTACAAAGAAAAAAAAAAATGGCATCTAATAACCAAGCTTCGGAGTCCCCAAGGGGGGGGGGACCATAAATGTACCCACCATCTGCCCCTCTCCCGGTGACGATTCAATGATCTGCCTGGGATCACCGTCTGACTCATTTCTTCATTTCTGCAACATTTGCGTCCTTTCCTCTAACTTTCCCTCTGTTGAGCACAACCTCTCCTCCTCTAAACCTCACCTTCTCTTCCTGAGACTCAGCTATTTCAGGCAACTGGTAGCAAACCCTTTTTTGTATCCTCTTACTTTCTCTATATTCATTTCAAAGCCAAAGGTGGCTGTTGTGTATATGTACACAATGACTTATCTTGCTCTCATGTTCCTGAACTTGATTCTTCTGAATTCTCCACTCTGTGGCTTCGGCCTTCCTGTCATTCTCTGAATAAATATATCTGTGCTGATTACCTAATTCTACTATGAAAACATCTTCAACTATCTTACTTCTACGATAGAACACATCCTCTCTACTTCCCCTTTCTCTGAAATCTCCATTCTAGGAGATTTCATTTTTCACCACCACCTTTGGCTCTCCTCTCCTCTTCTTTCACTGATCCACCTGGTGAACAAGCCTACATATATTCTATCCTTGGTGACCTAGTGCAGCTTGTACAGCACCCTACCCATATCCCTGTCCGCCTTGGAGAGAGCTCCAACATACTTGACCTCTTCCTTACAACTAATCCTGCTTATGCTGTTAGTCTTTCCTCTCTATTGGGCTTCTCTGATCACAACCTTATCTTAACCTTTCCTATCTTTCTGGCACGGCCTGTGGAGCCTCCAAAGAATCGTGGATTGTGGCAATTTGGAGCTGATGACTGGGAGACGCTCAGGAAGTACTTCATTGATTTTCCCTGGAATGATTATTGCTTCTATAGCTGGGAGCCATCTGAGCGTGACTTGCACATGACGGAGGTTATTCTCTCGGGCACGGAAGCATACATTCTTTTCTCATATCTTTTGACTGATGGTTTAATCACGCTTGTTCTAATGCTGTCCACAACAAGGAGAGGGCCTATAAAAGGTACAGGTGCCAATCCACCCCTGAATCACATCTTTTTTATGTTTCTGCCTGGAATCGTGCTAAGTCTGTTCTTCACTCTGCCAAAAATAATTTCATCCATACTAAATGCTCTGAACTCTCCAACTCGAATTCTTCCTGTTCCTTCTGGCACCTTGCCAAAAACCTTTCTAACAACTTTACCTCATCATCCTACCCTCCTCTTTTCTGCTCTGATGGCTTTGTAGCTATTTCTCCTACTGATAAATCAGATCTCTTCGCTCAGATTTTCTCCTCCAATTCCACCTTAGACGAAATCGGTGCTGTTCCTCTATCACTTCCCCCCTCTGAGTTCCTCATGGCTGCCATTAAAATTTCTTCAGCTCATGCATTTTCTGCCATCACTGGCCTCAAATTCATATGGGCCTGATGGAGTCCCTGCTGTTGTCCTCAGGAACTGTGCTTCTGTTCCTACACCTTGCCTAAGTAAATGCTTTCGCCTTTGTCTATCAACTTGTACATTTCCTTCTTGCTGGAAGTTTGCTCTCATTCAGCCGGTTCCAAAGAAGGGTGACTATTCCCAGCCGTCTAACTATCGCTCAGTTGCTTTAACATCCTGTGTCTCAAAAGTTTTTAATTCTATTCTTAGGAGAAAAATTTTAAAGCATCTTTCCTATCATCACCTTCTTTCTGATTGTCACTATGGGTTCCATCAGGGATGCCCCACTGGCAGTCTTCTCACCTACCTTTCAGACTCCTGGTAATTTTATTTTCGGGACTTTGGCATAAGGTTTGCCATTTATGTTGGTATCGCAAAGGCTTCGATCGAGTCTGACGCAAATCTTTAATTTTTAAACTGTCCTCTTCTGGTTTCTATCCTTCTATCAGTGCCTTCTTCTATAGCTTCCTTTCTGGGTGTTCTATTCTGCTGTTGTAGATGGCCATCGTTCTTCTCCTAGATCTATCAATAGTGGTGTTCCTAAGGGCTCTGTCCTATCACCAACTCACTTCCTTTCATTCATCAGTGACCTTCTAAGCTGTACTTCTAATCCTATCCACTCATACGCTGATGATTCCATCTTTCACCTTTCCTTTCGGTTCTTGCAACATCCATCTCAGCAGTTAAAACATCAAACAAAGGATGAGGCTATGGCACACCTAATGTCTGACTTGACTCGTATCTCTGACTGGGGTAAAAATAATCTTGTTGTTTTTAATGCATCAGAAACTCAGTTCTTACACCTGTCAACCCGACAAAATCTTCCAGAGGAGTACCCACTAAGGGTTAATAACCTATCTATCTATATACTCAGGCTGCTTTCCCAAAGGAAAGGGAGGTTGCCGAGACAGGACGACACACTTTCAATTTACTCATCCACTCAAACACATTCATTTGCATCTTAGCCCCAAAGGGGAGAAGGGACAGATCCTCACCGCACCACACTGCACAAGGGCCAACTGCGCAGTGCAATCAGTGACATCCCCAAGCAGGGCCCGACAGCAGAGCTTGTTTACACCTGCCACATTATAAGAGACCCATCCCTTTAGCCGCACCTGACCTGATCAGCTGATCAGACAAATGTGGGAGAATATCCCCTCAGGGCCGCGTCATCATTTATTCATTCAAAATTTCTCTCCATTCATTTCTATTATGCACAGCCACTCTTCCTTGCTCAACAGACATCCCTCTCGCATCCAATGCTCTCTTCACACTGTCCATCCATCCTGTTCGTGGTCTTCCTCTCGGCCTCACACATCTCATATCAGATCTAGTTATCTTTTTCACCAATCACTCATTATCCATTATCTCCATATGTCCAAACCATCGCAACACCCTCTGCTCAAAACAATCAGTCATCTCCCGAACAACTCCAGTTCTCTTTTGCACTTCATCGTTTCTCACTCGATCCATACGCGTCACTCCACACATACTGTACTCCTCAGACACCTCATCTCCATTACATTCAAAAATTTCCTCTCTGCTACACCCATATTCCATGTTTCAGCCCCATATTATGCAGTCGGTATCATAACACGCTCATACAGCCTTCTCTTTACATCCATTCGAAGTGAACAATAATTAAATACCTTTTCATTCCTCCCAGCACCTTTCCTACTTCATTCATTCTAAACTTCACTTCTGCATCTATTCTTCCGTCCACTGCAACATGTGACCCTAAATACTTAAAACACTTTACCTCCTCAAGCAACTCACCATTCAAAACTATATTCATCTTCCTACCATCTACCAACCTCGTACAGTTCATCACGTTACTCTTATTCTCGTTTACTTTCAATTTCCTCCTTTCACACACCCTTCCAAACTCCTCTACCAACTGTCTCAGTCTCTCCTCTGAATTAGCCACCAGTGCACTATCATCTGCAAACAGTAGCTGCTTCAGATTCCACTCTCTACCATCAACATTCACCAGACTCAGACCTCCACCTAACACTCCTGCATTCACCTCCCTTACAACACCATCCATATAAATATTAAACAACCAAGGCGACATCACACATCCCTGCCGTAGCCCCACTCTCACGGGAAACCAATCACTCACAGTATTTCCCACTCTTACACACGCTTTACTATTTATATAAAAACTTTTCACTCCTTTTAGTAACCTGCCTTCAAGTCCATACAATCTTAAAGCAGTCCACAAAGCCTCCCTATCAGTTCTGTCATACGCTTTCTTTAAATCCATGAACGCCCAAAACACATCCTTACCTTTCGCTAAATACTTTGCACACACCTGTCTCACAGCGAATACCTGATCCATGCATCCCCTCCCTCTCCTAAAACCACACTGCTCATCACCAATCACTCCCTCTGTACCCTCTCTCTCTTAATTAACACTCTACCATACACCTTACCTACAAAACTCAACAGATTTATACCCCTAAAGCTAGTACATTCATACTTATCACCCTTACCTTTATACAGTGCGACAACACAAGCACTTGCCCAGTCAACTGGCACCATACCTTTTACACCGCTAACCAGTCAACAATAGTTACCCCACCACCTTTCATGGATTCCACAGCACATCCATCCATACCTGCAGCTTTTCCCGTTTTCATCTCCTTTACCGCCTCCTGCACTTACTCCTTCTTGATCAAAGAATCATTCAACTCTCCCAACACATTTATTGCTTGCACCCTTCCATCCACCACAATCTCAGCCTCCCTTTCCTCCTCTACATTTAACAGTCTTTCAAAATACTCCACCCATCTTTTCCTTGCTGCATCCATCCCAATTAACATCCTTCCATCCTCTTCTTTTACTCGCTCTTCCTTCCTAGACTCTCCCTTTCGTCCCTTATAACCTCCTACCTAAACATTTCCTTATTCTGTTGAAAATTCTCAATCAGCTGCCTACCTCACCTCTCATCTGGTGCCACTTTAGCATCATGCACAGCCCTTCTCGCCCTATTCCTCTTTTCCTTATGCCTCTCTTATGACACTTCATCATTCCTCTGCAGCCACACTTCATATGCACGTCTCTTCTCAGCCACAGCCAAACTTACTTCCTCGCACCACCATTCTCTTCCTTTTCTTACACCATCACCCACTCGTCTCACACCACACATCTCTTCCGCATGCCCCACCACAGCACTCTTAAACAATTGCCATTCCTTCTCCACACTGATATATTCCTGGCCTTTCACTTTGTTCCACTAATCTTTCAATTTCTCCTGACACACTATCATTTTCTCTCTTTTATCCAACTCACACTTTCAAAACCTCCCTGCCACACCTAGCTCTCCTAGCTCTCAGCCATCTCTTACCTACTCTTAACTTTCCCTCCACCAGGTACTGGTCAGACATACCTCCACCCTCCCCTCTCAAAACTCTCACATTCAACAATCTTCCTATTACATTTCTGGACTTAACCACATAGTCCATCAATGCTCTATCAACAACCCTTCCTTCCACCCTCCTGTCTCACCCATGTATACTTATAAATATCTTTCTTCTCAAACAAGGTATTTCCAATCGCCATCTTTCACTCAACGCACATCCCTATCATTCGTTCCCCATTTTCATTTCTTCCAGGCACACCATGCATACCAACTACACCTTCAATTGCTGCATTTCCCACTCTAGTATTCAGATCTCCCATCATTACCACATTCACATTCGCTCCAAAACTCTGCAGACACTCATCATTCATCATTCCAGAAAGACTTCCTCTCTTCTTCATCCTTTCAATACCAGGCCCATGTGCATTCACAAACACCCACAACTCCCGTTCAAATTTCGCTTTCACCCACATCAGTCTCGATGACACCTCCTTCCATTCAATCACACACTGCTGTAATTCCGGACTCACTAACAAGGCCACACCTTCTCTTGCCCTTCGTCTATCAACACCTGACAATCTTCCATTCACACTTCCAAACATAGACTCACCCTTCCCTTTCATCTTAGTTTCACTCAACGCTAACACATCCAACTTTCTTCTCACAAACATTCTCCCAGTCTCCTCCCTTTTAGCCTCAGTCGTACTACATTTTCAGACATTCATAGATCCAATCTTCAGGGTACGGGGATAACTCAATCCTCCATCCCTTTCTCTGGCCTGTCTGTTTTTAGGAACAATAAAAACAGAGGAGGGGGTCCCTAGTCCCCTCACCCCACCCCTTTTAGTCTCTTTTACGACACGCAGGGCATACGGTGGCAGTATTCTTCCTAACACAACCTGGCTGCAGAATAGTATAGCCATCCCATAGTACGGCCAGATTGTGTCCCCCCCCTGTGGCGGGGGGGTGGGACACAATCATCCTTAAACATACCTGGGGTTTCATTCTCTCGGTACTTAACTTGGAAAGATCATATCACATCTCTTGCAAACTCTGCTTCCAAGAGATTAGCTGTGCTAAGCCAACTCTGTACGTTCTTTACCCCTGCACAGTTAATGACTTTATACACAGGTTTTATTCATCCCTCTGTAGAGTACAACTCTCATGTGTGGGGAAGCTCCCCACATACAGCTCTTCTCAACAAGGTGGAGTCAAAGGCTTTCCTTCTCATCAACTCTCCTCCTCTTACTGCCTCACTTCAACCTCTGTCTCTTCGCCACACTGTTGCATTTTTATCTCTTTTCTGTAGCTACTTCAATGGTCACTGCTCCTCTGAACTGTTTGGTTGCATCCCTCCACCTCTACGACGGGCGCCAAACACCCGTCTAACAACAAACTCTCATCCCTTTTCTGTCCAGCTTTTACTACCAGTCACTCATTTACGCAACAGGTCAACTCTGGAACTATCTCCCTCTGTCTGTATTTCCTACTTCCTATGGTCTCCAGTCTTTCAAACGCAGTGTGTCCAGGCATCTCGAAATGAATGGATCTTGAATGTGGCACTCTTTCGTATTGTTTTTGATCTTTTCTCGGAAGGAACGGCTGGCGAGCTCCTGGCCTTTGGTTTCTTCTTCCTTGCATAAAAAATTTATGGACATGTACCTTCTGATTTTTTCAGGACGTTTTGCACAAAATTATGACTTATAGCGAGCAGACAAACAGAGAGAGACAGAACATATGGAACTGACCAACATGCTTGCCGAATCTTTCGAATCCGGCAAGCAACAAACATACGGACCTGACCAACTTGATTGCCAAATCTTTTTTTTTTTTTCCGGGAAGAAATGTGGGAAGATGGAAGGAAAATAAATAATTCAAGAAAGTTCAGCGAGCACAGGGACGCCGAGCTCGAACGTTACCCCTAACCAAGGCCGGGCTCAGGGGTGGGCCAACGGGGCCTGGGCCCCGGGCCTCCCACCAGAAGGGGCCTCTCACCAAACGTTGGGCAACTTGACATTTGGTACTTTTTATTACCAAAACAGGGCTGATTTGGTAATGAAAAATCCTTCAGATAATGAATAAGCATGATTTGGTAGCCTATTGGATTTGGAGATGGTAATGAACTTGATTGGATGATTTACTCAGTTAATCTGTTGGCTTTAAGAACATGCAAATACAAAACATATGCCGTTAATTTTCAAATGAATAATTTTTTCCCTTATACATGTACCTATAATGGCAAGGGGTAAATACATGAATAATCTTTCTTTATGAAATTTGGTAATGACACTGATAATGCCCTGGCTCTGAAGACTGGTGTGTCACAGCTTCATCCAGTCTGTTCTGTTCGAAATCTGGGTGTTTATTTTAATTCAAAGTTAAAATACAAGGAACATATTAATCAAGTTGTCAGAGGGTGCAACTTGCATATCAGAAATCTGTACTTTGTGAGAAAATTCCTGAATAGACGTTGCCTCGTAACATTGGTCCATGCAGTGGTCTTGTCTCGTGTTGATTATTGTAATTCACTGTGGATTGGCCTTCCAAATAATATATTAACAAAAATTCAGTTACCGTTGCACATGGCAGCACAGCCTATCTTTGGTCGTCCCCCGAGAACCTCGACTACACTGTTCCTAATTGAGCTGCATTGGTTACCAGTAAAGGCTAGAATTGAGTTTAAACTGTGTCTTATTACACTCAAGGTTCTTAAGTTTGGTAAACCGAAGATCTTGCTGAATTGCTAAAACTCCCATCGGCACGTCCGGATGTGATGTAAAGTAGTGAAGATGATTCCTTGTGTCTTGATGAGCCTGGAGCCATTCACCAGTCATCTTTCTCCGATCGTTCTTTTGTGTATAGAGCCCCTAGATTATATAACAGATTGCCATTGTCCATGAGACAACTCTTTTCTGCTGAATCCTTCGAGAGACAGCTGAAAGCCTTTCTTTTTTGAAAATGCTATGACCTGGAGAGAGGTACTGTGACGGATGATTATAGGGTTAAATTATTGCTACTTTCATTTTTTTGTTTTTACTGATGAAATATGTGTTGTATTATGTCAGATGTCACAATTCTTGTAACTGTAAAAATAATGTATATGTCTGTCAAGTGCTTGTGAATTCCCTATGGAAGAACTGGCGCTTTTTAGAAACAACCAAAAAATAATATTATTATTATTATTATAATAATAATTATTATTATTATTATTATTATTAATGAAAAACTGAATCGAAATGAAAATTGAAGAATTTGGTTATATACCCATGTTCAAATCTGGCAACCCTGGAGCCGGTGCCAGCCGCCAATAAGTGTTCATATTTGATCACTTGTCACTGTCAGAGGATTTCATTCCTGTCATCGATCTGCTCATAGCTTCTCTTAACCAACAGCTGCATGCATATGAACTGATGTCAGGTCGCTTTGGCTGCTTCGGACGACTGACAAAGCTATCCTCTGGAGAGCTGTCTAGAGCAGCTAAGAAATTACTGGATGTCTATCCCAACGATGTGGAGACTTCATTTCTTGAAGAGCTCATCCAGTTTGCTGCCTTTGTGAATATAACGCTGACGAAGAGACAAACGATATTAGCGCTGAACTATTTCTCTACAATTTATCCACGATAAGCATGTGCTAGATATATTCCTCAATGTGGAGGTAACCATGAGAATGTACCTGGCTGTAATGGTGAGCAACTGCAGTGCTAAGCGTGTTTTTTTTTTTGGTGTGTGTGTTTTTTTTAAGCTGAAATTGATTAAGAATCGCCTACGAACAAGCAGGACACAGGAGTGACTTGTGAATTTGATAGTCATGAGCACTGAGTCGGACATCCTACGCGCATTGGATTTGATGATTTAATAAGAGAATTTTCCAGTAAAAAAATGCGGAAAGCACCTGAACTAGACCAGATTTCTAGAAACTGTTCTTTCAATGAACAGTCTACAGCATACAAGTGTTGAGTGGTGAGTGCATGCATGTTTATTTTTTTCCCTCTCTCTCTCTCTCTCTTCATGATTATTCTGTTTTGTGTGATATGCTAGGAAGTGTTCAGTGCATTTCAGGGCTGCTCTGTTTTTTTTTTTTTTCATTCAGGGCTAATTAATGTGGAGATTTTTCAGAAAGTATCGTTTTTACCTTATCTTTAATGCCGTCAGTTTCTGAATACAGTATCATAGGACGTTAGGAGCGAGATGTATCGTGCGAGTGAGCATATCGTTGCAACAATGCGAGGGTTAAAAATGTATTTTCATTTTGCACCATGCTAATTTGATGCTTGGGATGGGCCCCCCACCAAAATGGGTCCCAGGCCCCCCACATCCCAAATCCGGCACTGCTCCTAACTCGTGGGCGGAACCAAGACAGTGCATCTGATACGTAATATACCCGCAGATCTAACTCAGCTCGGGTTATACTTCACTGAAACTAGGAAATCCGTGTAATAACAAACATACCATTTATTTGTGTGTGTGTGTGTGTGTGTGTGTGTGTGTGTGTGTGTGTGTGTGTGTGTGTGTGTGTGTGTGTGTGTGTGTGTGTCATAAAATGAATATAACAATCAAAGCTTACCAGTAGTATAGGCAGCTTTAAAAAAATGAAGATGGGAAATCTTTTGCTGTTTATTTTGTTTTGTCTGCTTTATTCTCAGTACCTTACCCATTCTTCTCCTCTCTCCCGTCTCATCAAACTTCCTTCTCATTTTGCCTCCCACCTACACCTCCTCCATCTCCTCGTCCTCTCATCCATCACATCTATTTCCTATCATTTTCCCCCTCACCCTCCTTCCCTCACCGTCTTTTCCCCTCATTTCCTCTCACTCATTTTCTCCTCTCGTAACTAGGCCAGACAAAAGTTTAATAACCTCTGCACAACTCTTGAACTCAGATGAGGGTCCATGAAAGTGGGTGGGCACACACACACACACACACACACACACACACACACACACACACACACACACACACACACACACACACACAGTATCCTTTCCATGTTTCATTCATCATTACCACACCAATCGCCCTTCGTCTATTCACTTTATTCTAGCGTCTTTTCCTCGTCTTATGATGAAATATTTAAATGAAAAATTACGTCATCCGGTTGACAGAGTAAAAACACAATGGCCTGCGTCCAGCCAGAAGATGGACGGGTCCTGAATTTGGCTTGTGTGTGTGTGTGTGTGTGTGTGTGTGTGTGTGTGTGTGTGTGTGTGTGTGTGTGTGTGTGTGTGTGTGTGTGTGTGTGTGTGTGTGCAATTTTCCTAGGTCTCAATATTATCCTATTCAGCCCATTTACATCATATTTTGCACGTTCACGGAAACTTCAGACGATTTTATTCAGCTTAGGGGAAGTTTTTCAAGATGAGGGGATCTTGCATCATTAACCACCTCACGACTTCGGTGATTTCCTAGGCTGAGAAAAAGAGCCAATTAGCAACAAAAATTATTTAAAACAACATCATCGGGCTGAACAGGCAAATTACTCTCAATCCAATCGAGTACACTTTCTAACTATCCATCGTGCCTTCACCCCATATGGTTCACCTCTCCTACTCCATTTTTCCTTACATTCTTTTCATGATCCTTCCCCCCAGTTTTTCATTCCTGTTGCTCTATCTGTTTCTGTCCACTTGCTTTTTTGCCTCCAAGCCTTCCGTCTTACATTCCATCCCTATTCGTTGGTTCTATCACTTCCTTTTCTTCCAACATATCTCTCTTCTTTATTTTCTTACTCTTTCTCTGTACCTTCTTCCCTACCGGTCAATTCCTTTCTCTTCACTCCATTATCATTTTGCTGATCACTTCGTCTGTATGATATTTCAGATTGGTCGGCCACATTATTTTCCTTCTCTTTCAACCCCTTCCCCCTTCTGTCATGTACTCCTCTATCTACTACACTTCATGATGCTCAGTTATCTTCTCTCTTTTCTCCTTCCCTCTTCACTCCTCCTCCCAATCCGATTTCGCTCTGTCCTCTCATCGTTCTTTCCTCCTTCGCTCCCGTCCTTCTCCAAATCCTCCCTACATTCCTCCTACTCTTCCTCACTCCCCCACCCCTCCAAGGACTTTTTCCTCCCCTCCCTCTCCTTTCCCTTCCTCAATCGTCCTAATATTTCTCCCTCTTCTACTCATTCCTCAATCCTCCTTTCTTTCCTCCCTCTCCAATCCGCTTCTACATCTCTCATCACATTCTTCCCTCTCCTCCTCCTCCTTCCCATATTACTCTTCTCGTCTCCCCTCCCTCTCCCCTTTCCCCATTCCTCCCTCTCTTACTCCTCTATTTTTCCCCACGTTCCTCCTTATCCTCCCCTCATCTGTCCCCCCCCTCTACATACCTCTTCCCTCCCCCTCCCCCTTCCGTCACATGCACCATTAGACGCGCTTCGATGGGCCTGTCTCCTTCATCCCTCCCACTCACCTTTCCCTCCATTTCGCCTAAAAGTTTCACGTTTTATTCTGCTTTTTCCCATTCCATTCTTTATTACGGTGTTTTTATTTCCTGATTTATCTCTTCTACCTCCTAGATTTCCACCTCCTCTCTTATCTACATTACTCTGCCATTAGTTCACATCCACTGAAAGGAGGTGAGTTTGATCCCAGGCTAAAACATGGAACATTTTGATGATTTGTTTCGTTAAACAGACTTTACTGATTTTCCACACAGCCCACAGACATGTTAAAAAAAAAAAAAAGCCTTTGTCATAGCATCAGTCGTATATGATAGAACCCTGGCATGATGGTGGATATAAGCGACGAACTGATGACATCTGAAGATGTGCGAGATGTATGTGAGACGTAGGAGGCCTACCAGCCACCAAGAAACGGGCTGTCAGACGCACAGAACGAATAATTTCTGTATTACTGGCCGCGTAACGTCGGTAAAAGCAGGTCATAATTAATGTACTACGTAAAGGTAACATTGAAGTAATGTAGCGATTGCATTTTGGGTACGGTGGGGATTGGATAGGTAAGTGAGCATAAACAACATTACTGGAAAGTCATCATCATCATCAACAACAAGAACAACAATAACATCATTATTTTTTACTTGAACCTCAGCCTCAGTGAAGGAGTTTGGAGTAAAGTGATACAAAGTTTTTGTTCCCACACAATGCGACTGAGGACCCCGATAACATGTGGAAATCATCATTATCACCATCATTACCATTAGCAGCATTAATTTCATCATCACCATAACCATTATCATAGTCATCATCATTTTAATCATCATTATCACCACCATCTCCATCATCATAAACGTCGTCATTATCTTCAACCAACCTCATTGAAGTAGTTAGACGCAAAGTTAATGTTCCTGTACTTATAGTTAGAGGGTTTCAGTAATATGTTCTCATTATTATCAGCAAAGAAGCTCAAGGTCAGCTGCAACATGATATCAACACCATAAACTGGATGGAGTATGTATTCATTACAAAGCTTTTACCCATAATACTTGTGGTTCTCACGGTAATTAAAAAGAAAGACACAGCGACTTATTTCTCCCAGTCTTCTACCATCCCTACAACACTTTCCTTCCTTCACTTTCTTCTTCCTTATTCTTCTTCTCAGTATCATTCTTCCTACACTTTTGTTTCGTTTCCTCACCTTCGAATCTCCATTTCATGCCTTCTCATGTCTCCATTCTTTGTGTTGTATTTTTTTCAAACCCACATTCTGATCCCTTTACTTTGCACAACTTACCCATTTTTTTTTTCTTTTTCTCTAATTCTCTCCTTTCTTCCTCCGCCTTTCCCTTTTCTCGCTTTCCATTCTTTTATCTACTTTTCTTTCCTCTCAGTCCCCATCCAGCACACACAGTTGAAGGGCGATCTCCGAAAGAAAAGCGCAGACCGAGTCAATATTTGAGGCTCTGACATGCCTTACTTACCAGTCCTTAGAAAGAAAGAGAGAGAGAGAGAGAGAGAGAGAGGACACCAAAACTACCACAGCCTCGCGCCCACGAACAACCAAAACTACTACCACTATATCCCATCAACTACCTTAACTACAAGGATGTCCCACCAACCTCCAGAACTAACACACTACACCTCACCAACCACCAAAACTACCAACACCACCCTCCATCACCCACTGCAACTACTACAATTATCACTCACCATCCAGCACAAGTAACAACATCACACCCCATCAACCAGCACAACAACCAATACCACTGCCCATCAATAACCCCAACTAACAACACCACATCCCATCACCCACTTGAACTACTACCATTATCCCCCACCAACTAGCACAACTACCAATACCACACCGTCAATCACCACAACTACCAACACCACACTCCAACACCAGTTGCAGCAACTATCATTATCCCCTATCAACCAGCACAACTACCAACACCAAATCCCCAAAACAACCACACATACACCATTATCCTCCACCACCAGTCACAGCTACCATCACCACACCCTATCACCCGCTGCCTCTACCATGCACCACTATGCACCATAAGTGACTCTACCACAACACAGTGTGTGCCATAAGTAACACTGCCAAGTCCATCATCATCCACCACTCTTAATGCTGCCACCAGCACCATCCTCAACAGTTACCATTAACACCAACACCGTTCATCATAAGTATCTGAAATAATTTTTACAGTGACCTGTCCCTTAGAAACAACCTTTACCAATCTAACTAAACAAGTATATATTGAAAACTTTGTTTTGATTATTTCATGTAAATTATATACATTTTTGGGCCGTGACTTAACAAATGAAAATCATTTTTCTCCATCATGTAATTATGTTTTTTCACGAAACACTTTTTTTTTAGTTTTCAATTAAAGTTTTTTTTTATATATCATTTTGCAGTATATAATTATTTACATATGATATTTTGATACATTGATAAGTTTGAATTTAGTATTTTCTAATGTTAAAACTCAGGTTTAAAATAACACAATATTTTATCTGATAATAAACCACAATAAAGCTGGAACACAACACAGTGATGAGTCATACCAGTAATGGAGTGCACCAAATGTATATCAGTGCGACTCAGTTGAATAGTGCGTTTGTAAATTACGTTCAGTGGAGTGTTCCTTTTTTTAATAATAGTGATATTTATTGCAAATAGTAGTGTTTTACTAAAGAAGTAGTTATATTAGTTTTCTTCTTTACAGATAAAATGAAATATTATTGTACCGTTAACTATCATATTAAGGAGTCCAGAAGTTGTTTGAACAGTCCTGATCTATTTGCTACATTTGTGGAAAATTGATAATGAAAACACTGAGAGAACACAACAGATTTTGTTAAAAGCACAAACGTATTATGCCTACTTTGAAATAAAACTTTGTTGCCAGGACAAAAAGTGGGCCCCTCACAGTGTCTGCACTGTTTGGGTCGAGAAACTAAGACAATGGACCAAAGGTAAAAAGAAGACCTTTCCTTTGGTATCCCGATGATATGGAGGGAACCCTAAAATCATAGTAACGATTGTTATTTTTGTTCCTGCAGAATTCAAGGATATAACCAAAAGAAACGGAAACATTTGTTTATCCCAATCTTCCATCAACAATAAAACCTGTACCACATGGATCTGATCTGTCAATCCCTAATCCACCTGATAGTTTTGATTATATAGAAACTTACTCAGAGGAAGACAGTGCTGCGGTAGACGATGAAACATTTGTCACAACTAGTTCAAGCAATGAGCTACATCCATTCTCTCAGGATGAACTCATTGATTTAGTAAGAGACCTCGATCTCCCCAAAGAAGTACAGAGCTCTTGGGGTTCCGATTAAAAGATAAAACTTTATTACACTGAGACACAACTTTCTGTAGTTACTGAAATAGAGAAAAAAAGAGTTTGCACCATATTTCAAGAAAGATGGACCCATGGTTTATTGCACTGATGTAAGTGGCCTAGTGCAGAAACTGGGCAGATGAATGGAGTCTATTTATAGACTCGTCTAAAGGAACACTAAAAGGACTACTTCTTCATTATGGAAATTAATATGCATGAATACCTGTTTCTCATTCTGTGCATTTAAAAGAATGTAGCAGAATTTGGCAAATCTTCTCGAGAAAATCAGTTACAATGAACACCGTTGGTTCATGTGCAGGGACTTGAAAGTTCTGTGTATCTTACTGGGTGAACAGTGAGGGTATACAAAATTCCCATTTTATTTCTGTGAGTGGAACAGCACAGCCAAGGATTTACATTGGGTTCAAAAGGAATGGCCAAATAGGAAAAAATCTACAGCTTGGTGCCAAGAACATCTCAGATTTAGTTTGGTGAAATCATATTAAGTGCTTATACCACCGCTTCATATTAAGCTTGGACTAATGAAGCAGTTTTTTAAAACCCTATCAAAAGATGAAGCCTGTTTTATGAGTTTGTGCCAAAAGTTTCCTGGTTTGCCTGAAGCTAAATTGAAAGAGGGCGTATCACTGGACCTGATACTGATAACTGATGCATAATTTGATGGTGCGGTGAACGACCAGGAACCAGTGGCTTGGGTATCATGCAAATAAGTTACTTCTAAGTTTTTAGGTAACAATAAAGATCCAAATTACAAAGAAACTGTGAGATTTTTTTTTGTCATGTTTAAGGAGCTGGGATGCAACATGAGTCTCCAAGTTCATTTTCTGGATTCATATTTGGACCCCCCCCCCCTCAAATCGTGGAACGGTGAGTGAACATTGGGTGGTTAAAGAAGTACAGATTGAAAGTGTAAAAAGAAGGGAGCCAGCGTACATTAAAGTTAGTGGGAAGCAGAGAACACACACACACACACACACACACACACACACACACACACACACACACACAAAGCGTAGGGAGAAGTGTACATATGAGAGAACAAAATGGCAGGTGTCAGTTGTAGAAGAGGATGAGAAAGCTTGCAGCAGTGCTATGAAAGGAAATATGTTGAGGAGAGTACGATTAATTCGAGAGGGAGGGAGAGAGAGAGAGAGAGAGAGAGAGAGAGAGAGAGAGAGAGAGAGGATGAGCATCACAAACATTAATAGGAGAAACTTAGTGTCAAAGGGATGAGTAAACAAGGAGGGGCAGTTACGAGAGAGACTCCAAGGAAAAGAGTATAACAAAAGAATGCCAGACAAGAAGCAATATGAAAAAATTACGAACTGAGAAATATGCAAGCACAAAAATGAAAGGAGAAAAGATTGAAAAGGGAGGAGAAAACAGTAGCAGGAAGACAAGGACAGAAAATACCCAGTGGACGGGACGACATACTGATGTTTTATTAGTGGGAAGCAAAGATGAAAACGACTGCAGACATTGGAAAACAACAGAGCGAAACTGAAAAGTAGGGAAGAGAGGAAAAAAATGGGAATGATACTGGTAAGTACGGATTAGGATACATTTTCGAAACACATGTGAGAACCATAACAATGAAGAAGAACAAGAAGAAGATGAAGAAGAACGAAAAAAGGAGATGGGAGAGAAGCAGGAAATGTAAACAAAAAGGGACGATGAAGTAAAAAAAAAAAAAAAAAAAAAAATGGTGAAGGAAGAAACAGGAACAAAACTGATGAACAGCTTCACTTCAACAGTTTAAAAATATTTTTCAAGTTTTGCATGAATTTCTACTTTATCACCAAACTTATGGTAATGAATTTTTGAAGCGTGCTCCAAGTAATACATCATGTTCACAGCCTGTCCACTTTGTATAATCGCCCGCTTTTAGAAAGGGAACGATAAAGTTTTTGACCGCCTCTCTCTCTCTCTCTCTCTCTCTCTCTCTCTCGTGTGTGTGTGTGTGTGTGTGTGTGTGTGTGTGTGTGTGTGTGTGTGTGTGTGTGTGTGTGTGTGTGTGTGTGTTCTTCCCTAATTGTTCTTACCTAATTGTATCTTTACAGGAATGAGTCAAGCTCGTACTGTCCCGTGTCTTAAACCATATTTATCGTACATATCCTTAAATTTGTGAATTGTATTGGCACACACTATTTCATTCGGTAGTGCATTCCACTGATCAATTGCTCTATTTGGGAAACTAAATTTCCTTACGTCTTTATCACCTCTTTTTTTATGCAGTTTTTTGCAGTGTCCTCTTGCTGATACATCCCCATACGTTATCATTTATGTCTATTTTCTCCTTCTCTGATATGCATTTATAGAGCATAATCATGTCACCTCTTTTCTTTCTCTCCTGTAGTGTTGGTAGATTCGGTTAATTTAGTCTTTCTTGTAGCATAGATCCCTTAAGCTTGGTATCCATGTTGTAGCGGCCCTTTGAACTTTTTCAATCTTGTCCATGTGTTTTTTTAGTTAGTTGTTTTCCGGAGAGGGGCACTAACCCTCCGCCAACCCTTTTAGTCGCCTTTTACGACAAGCAGGGATACTGGGGGAGTATTCTTGAAAAACCCCCCTACCCCCAGGGGGGAAACAAAATGGAAAGGAGAAAGTGTGAGAGAATGGGAGTATGGATGGGGTATATGTGCAGGAGTAGGTGAGAATGAGAGGGCAAAGGAAGGAGTATGTATAGTTGTGAGTAAAAGATGGAAGAGGAGCATAAGACAGTATGGATCAGTTGGATCAAGGATTGTGTGGGTAAAGTTGAAAGTTGGAATACAAATGTGGGCGATTGTGTGTGTGTATGCGCCAACGCAAGATCGTGCTAGAAGAGTGAGAGAAGAGTTCTGGACAAATGTAGAAGTGTGCATGGAAAAGTTTGGAAGGAATGAGAGAGTGTTTTTGATTGGTGATATGAATGGTAAAGTTGGGAATGTGAAGGTGGATGGAATAGTTGGTGAGTGGGGTGTGCCTGCTGAAGTAGATGAGAATGGCAGTGCGTTAGTGGACATTTGTGCTGGGAGGGGGTTGGTGATAGCTAATACCCTCTTCAGGCATAAAATGATCCACAGGTATACATGGCGAGTGATGAGAAGGGTGGGTGGTGAACTGAGTGAAAGGAAGGCAATGATTGATCATGTGTGTGTGGATGAAAGGATGTGAAGATGTATATTGGATGCAAGAGTTTATAGAGGTTGGGGGAGTGTACTTTCTGACCACTACTTGGTGGTGGCCAGAATTAAAGTTCAAGTAAGATGGAGGAATAGAAGAAGGGAAAGACGAGAGGAAGGAGTAGTTGCAAGGAGAGTGGAAAGGTTACAAGAGGATGAGAAAAAGGCAGAGTATAAGAGAGAAGTGGAGGAACGATTGGGCAAATATGAATTGGAGCAGATGGGGGACGTGGAAGGTGTATGTAGAATATTTACAGAAGAAATATGTGCAGCATGTGATGTGGTGTGTGGAAGGAAGAGAAGACTGAGGGGAGTGCAAGGAACAGCGTGGTGGTCTGAAGAGGTGAAACGGGCTGTGGCACAAAAGAAGAAAGCATACAATGAATGGATGAGAAATAGGGGCGTGGAAGAAGTTGAGAGGCGGAAGAGAGAGTTATATGTAGAAAGAAAGAGAGAGGTGAAAAGATTAGTAAGAGAGAGTAAGAAGAGAGTGGATGAGGAATTTGGAAGGAATTTGAGTGTAAAGTGGAGGGACTGTAAGAAAATGTTCTGGAAAGAGGTGAAAAGAGTAAGACAGGGTGGAAGTGAAGTTAGCAGGGGAGTGAAAGATAAAAATGGTAGATTACTAGTGGAGAAGGGAGAAAAAGTGAGCAGATGGAGAGAACACTTTAAGGAATTGTTGAACGTGGAGGATGGAAGTAATGCGAGTATAAGTGGCTGGGGAATGGCTGGGAGAAGAAGGGAGGTGAGAAGACAGGAAGAAATCAGTAGGATAGAAGTTGTGGAAGCAATGAAGAAAGTTAAATCAGGGAAAGCCCCAGGAATTGATGGAGTGTGTGGTGAAATGCTGAAGCAGGGGGGAGAGATAGTAGTAGAATGGATGTGGAAGGTGTGCAGATTGGCCTGGGAGGAAGGTAGAGTCCCGGAGGATTGGAAGTCAGGTATAATTATTCCCTTTTACAAAGGAAAAGGGGAAAAAGAAGTGTGTGGTAATCATAGGGGCATTTGTCGTCTTAGTATAATAGGAAAAGTGTATGGTAGGATACTTATTGACAGAGTTAGAGAAAGAACAGAGAAATTAGTTGGAGGAGAACAGGGAGGCTTTAGGAAGGGAAGAGGTTGTGTAGATCAGATATTCATTCTCAGATCTTTAGTGGAAAAGTTTCTAGAGAAGGGAATGAAGTTGTATGCGGCTTTCATGGATTTGGAGAAAGCATATGACAGGGTGGATAGACTAGGATTGTGGAAAGTGTTAAAAATATATGGAGTAGATGGGAAGTTGTTGAATGCTGTGAAGAGTATGTACGATGGTGTGAAGGCTGCAGTGCGTGTGGATGGTGAACTAAGTGAATTTTTCTCTTTGAAAGTTGGGTTGAAACAGGGATGTGTCATGTCTCCATGGTTGTTCAATCTGTACATGGATGGGGTAATAAAAGAGGTACAAGGTAGGGTAGTGGATGTTGGAGTGGCCCTGGTGAGAGAGGATAGTGTTTGGAAACTCCCTGTACTGTTGTTTGCAGATGATACTGTGTTGTTGAGTGAAGACGAAGGGGAGCTGCAAGGCTTGGTGGATGAGTTTGAGAGAGTGTGTAAGAAACGGAATCTAAAGGTGAATGTAGGGAAGAGTAAAGTGATGGTCTTTGAGAGAGGTGAAGTCAGTGAATGTACAGCGAGGTTGGATGGTGAGGAATTGGAAAATGTGAGTACGTTTAAGTACTTGGGTAGTGTGATGAGCAAGGATGGAGGTTTGGAGGGTGAAGTGCTTGAAAGGGTACAACAGGGAAGAAAGGTTGCTGGTTCTTTGAAAGCAGTGATAAGAAACAGGGAAGTGAGCATGGAAGTGAAAAAGTTACTACATGACAGTATTGTGATACCAACTCTAACGTACGGAAGTGAAGCTTGGACGTTGTTGGAAGGACACAAGTCAAGAGTGAGAGCCGTGGAAATGAGTTATTTAAGAGGAGCCTGTGGAGTCACATGGAGAGACAGGCTGACGAATGAGGATATAAAGGAGCGTTGTTGATGTGGATGTGATAGGAAGCGTTATGAGGAACACACTGAGGTGGTTTGGCCATGTGGAGAGGATGGAGGGTGAAAGACTGACGAAGAGAGTGTATGTGAGTGAGGTGGAGGGGGAAAGAGGGAGGGGGAGGCCGAGGATGAGATGGAGGGATGGGGTGGAGAGGTATATGAGAGAGGGGGGTGTGAGTTGGGAGCAGGGGAGTGAAATGGCGGGGGACAGGGCGACTTGGAGGCGATTTGTTTGTGGCCACCCCAAACGGGATTGAGGCGTCTGGCAAAAGATAGATAGATAGATAGTCCATGTGTTTTTTGAGATGAGGACTCCAGACTACTGATGCATACTCCAGGGTTGGTCTGATGAATGATATTATCTTTCTTAGCATGGCTTTATTTATGTATGTAAACGCTATTCTCATATTGGCAAGCAGTGTATACATGTTCCGTACCTTTTCACTGATGTGGTCAGCCGGAGATAGTCTGTTATTGACAATCACACCTAGGTCCTTGTCTGTTTCTGATATGTGTAGGGTTTTATTTCCTAATGTATAATCCCAATGAGGTCTTTTTCCACTTTTACCAAACTTCATTACATGACACTTGTCCACATTGAATTCCATTTGCCATGTATTACTCCATTCATGAAGTTTATTTAATTCTTCTTGTAGCTCTTTACAAGAGTCTGTGTTGGTAATTCTCCTTTGTATTTTTGCATCATCTGCAAATAAATTTAGATAGCTTTCATTTCCACTGTTACTGTCTATATCATTTATATACACTAAAAACATGATTGGTGCCATTACTGAGCCCTGTGGCACTCCACTAGTCACTTCTTTCCATGATGAGTAGTTTCCCCTTAGTACTGTTCTCATTTCTCTTTTTATGAGAAAATCTTGCATCCAACAAAACAGTTTGCCTCGAATTCCTCCTTGATGGTACAGTTTCCATAAAAGTCTTTGGTGCGGTACAGTTTCAAATGCTTCTTGAAATCTAAATAGATACTGTCCACCCATCCTTCTCTTTCCTGCAATGTGTTTGTTACTCTGTCATAGTAGCTCAACAGATTAGTAACACATGATTTTCCTTTTCTGAAACCAAACTGTCTTTCTGTTATCATACTATGTTCTTCGAGGTGATTTACCCAAGCTTTTCTTATAAGCTTTTCTAATATCTTGTTTACAACACTGGTTAGTGATACTGGTCGGTAGTTAAGTGGATTTTGTCTAGTGGATTTTGTTTATTCCCTTTCTTGAATAAGGGAACAATGTTTGCTTTCTTCCAAATATCAGGTAGTTTACCTTGACTCAAGGATTTTTTGAAAATTAAAAATAATGGTTTACTTAACTCCTTTGCACATTCACGTAGCACCCAACATCAAATTTCATCAGGACCATTTGCTTTTCCTTTATCTAATTTACTTAGCTCCTCCTGTATTTCTTTTTCTGATGTTTGTATATCTGGTAGTATGTATGGGAATGCATGTTCCACATAATCCCTCTCAAAAATTTTTTTCCTCTGAAAAAACTGATTGGAAATTCTTGTTTAGTGCTTCACAAATATCCGTCTCTAGTGTATAGGTAATTCCATCGTCCGTAATGGATTGTATTTATCTTTTACTTTGGTTTTGCTTCTGATGTAGCTGTAAAATAGCTTTGGTTGATCACTACTTTTATTTATGATTTCCTCCTCAAACTGTTTTTGGGCTTCCCTCCTTATTCTTGTATAATCGTTTCTTGCCTGTTTGTAATTATTATATGCCCTTTCACTATTGTGTCGTCTGTGTCCATTCCACAACAAAACTGTTTTTTCTTTGATTTTTTACATTCTGCATTGAACCATTTCTTTATTTTTTTTTCTGCTTCTTTGTGCTGTGAGATGTACTTCTGGACTCCTATTTCATAAAGTTCACAGAATTTTTCATACATAGCATTTAAATCTTGTCCTCTAAGCTCCTTTTCCCAAGCAATTTCTAAGAAGTATTTCTTTAGGTCATGATACTTTCCCTTTTTATAGTTTAGGCTCTTTTTGTAACTTTCATTGTTGTTATCTATGTTATATGCAATCCTGAAATTGCAATTTAGTACTGCATGGTCGCTTTTGCCGAATGGAGGTTGATATATTAAATTGTCAATATCGTTTTCTTGCCTAGTAAATATGAGATCTAGCATTAAGGGCACATCTAGTCCTCTTTTTCTGGTGCTTTCCCTTACATGTTGTGTTAGGAAAAACTCTTGCATAAGATCCGGCAGCTTTTGGTCCCAACAGCTTTCTTGGCTTATTATATCTAGAGTATTCCAATTTATATTTGTATTAAAATCTCGAGTTAGTATAATTCTTTCCGATTTCTCTTCCATTTTATGTAGTAATGCTCTTAAACTCTGAATTGCATTCACTGCCAGGTCCTCATATTCGTCTCTTTCCCATGTGTTTGATCTGGGTGGCATGTACAAATTGGCTACAATTACTTTCCCTTCAGATGTATTTATCTCTGCTGCAATCAGTTCTGCTTGTGAGGGTATATCTAATTCTATTTCTTTGACTTTTAGATTTTTCTTAGTTAATATTATAATTCCTCCTCCTTTTTTTTAAGTTCCTATCACTTCTCCATATATTATATTCCTCTAAGTTTAGGATGTCATTCAATATCCTTGGTGTTAATTTTGTTTCAGTTAGGCATATTATATGGTTCATTTTCTCTGACATAATCATTCATCTCTAATAATTTAGATACCATTCCATCCACATTTGAGTACATCAACTTAATCATCTTGTTTATATACTTGTCATGATTTGGTTCTACTACCTTCCACCTTTTTATTCCTTCCTGTTTATGTACCACTTTCGTACCTGCAATCCAATTACACTGTAAAAAAAATGTATTCTTCTCCTCCTCTGATCTTCCCTTATTTTTCGCTTTTGCTTCCTCCCTCTTCTCTTTCAGTAATTCCAGTTCCTCTTGTGTTAGGCATCTTTTTATCCATACATTTTTGAACTCCTCTTTTTCCATAAGATTCTTTGCATTTTTTAGTATCTCCTCCACGGTGATTACACTCTGGAATGTTACCTTTAGAGGTCTTGACTTGCTTTTCTCGTTTTTTCCTAACCTTTTATGTTCCTCTATGTCTTTACTACAGATTTCCTCTGATACTTCTTTCAATATGCCCATTACATTTGGCATCTCCTTTTTGTCTTTTGAGATCTTGTTTTTTACTTCTTCCTCTTCTATACCAGTGATTACTATAGATTTGTTAATATCTACTGAATCTCTGACTAACTTAAGATTGTTTTGAATTATTCTTTTCACTTCCTTTTTAATGATTTTTTCTTCCACCCTTGTTTATATGTGTTTCTTTACTTTCACCATTTCAGTATAAGTGGTTTCCACATCATATTTGTAGCTTTGCACAGCTTCATTCACCTGTGTCATCTTCTCCTCAATGTCACTGCTCTGGTCTATCAGACTGCTTACTTGCCTAATTGTCTCTGTATCATTTTTGAACTCTTCCATAATACTCTTGTGGTTGACTACTGTACTTGCCATTTCACTAATTTTCCTCCTAAGTGTACTCACTTCAACTGTTAGCTCATCTAAGGTTGTGTCTTTCTTGTTGACTTCCTTTCCTAATTTTTCTATTTCTTCCTTTTGCAAGTGCATCTGTTTCCTAATTTCATCAATCTCATTTTGAAAAGCCGTCTCTAACCTGTGAACTCTTTCAACCAGTTTGCTGTGAGTCTCCATTTCAACCAGTTCTTGGTAGAAATCATCATCCTGCTTTCTACCTTTATCCTTTTTCTTTTCCGAGTTTGCTTTACTAAAGTATGTGGTCATTTTGCAGTACTAAAAGCGCATATAGTACTTACATTCCTTGGGGCAGTTGTAGACTAAACAACGATCAGCTGAATGTGCGCATTCTTGTGCTGCTTGTTTACTTTTCTGTTTGACCAAGTCTTACTTAAAACTTTTTTTTTTTTTTTTATTAGAACACCATTTAGTCTAACCTTGTACAGAGCTTGACTCATATAAAGATACTTAATTATGTAATGCCGCTGGCCAAGTTGGCCAGGTATAGTGCGCTGTCGACGTGCGTCTGCTCTGTCTTGGTGTGTGTGTGTGTGTGTGTGTGTGTGTGTGTGTGTGCGTGTGTGTGTGTGTGTGTAGCTCTTCCCAGAATATCATGAACGGCTTGAGAGATCAACATGAAACCTTCAGGGTATCAAGATATGGCCAAAATTTTGACCAAGATCGAAAATGGGCACTCGGGGTCAAGGTCAGAGTCACCAAAATGGTTGCCAAAGATCAACTACTTTCTATTGCCCGCCTTTAGCACCATTATATTTCAGGAACGGCTTGAGCTATCAACATGAAACCTTCAGGGTATAAAGATATGGCCAAAATCTTGGACTTGGCCAACAGCATATTCCGGCGGGCGATTAGCACTTGGCTCGAGAATGCT
The DNA here is from genome assembly GCF_032717465.1 of Coenobita brevimanus. Lineage (NCBI taxonomy): Eukaryota > Metazoa > Arthropoda > Malacostraca > Decapoda > Coenobitidae > Coenobita > Coenobita brevimanus. Next base: position 26,550,950 of record NC_137025.1, read on the forward strand.
TTTCTTTCATTTTAATTTTTGTTATTACAAGTTGTATTAATGGTATTAAATTTAAACTGATGATCGCGTTAATATTGCGGTAAATATATGTTTTAATTACTTGTACTATAGATTCCTGTACTCTTTCACGTTATAACTGCAACATCTTGTACTGAGACAATGAGTGGTACAAAACACTGTGTCTCACACACTTCTACACCTCTCATATCGCTGGCAGTTATACCACATACTGTCATACTAAACATGCATCTCAAACGATCATTCTGTGCGTTTTTGCTAAAAACGTCATACATTATACATGAACAAAATATGTTTCTGCACTAAAAATTGCAACATCTCACACTGCCATATCTAAAATTATTGCATCGCACACCACCTACTATTACCACACAACGTTATATAACACACTCTGCACACCAGTCACTGCCACACAATACACAACGATTCAGCACACAGCCACACCCCACATTTCCTCACCAACACTGCTGCAGGTGATATTCGTACACGAACACTGTGCAGCTGGCCCCCCGCCACAAGTCCTGCTGAACCTGACACTCCCACACCAACAATGTTGCACCTGCCACTCCAACACCAACACTTTTCCATCTAACATTCCCACACCAACACTGTTGGACCTGACGTTCCGATATCAAGACTTTTGCATCTGACACTCCCACACCAGCACTACTGAACCTGACATTCTCACACCAACACCGCAGCACCTAACACTACCACACCGACATTGTTCCAACTGATATTATTACATCAAGACAGCTACACCTGACGCTTCCACCCCAATCCTGCTACACCTGACTCTCCCAAACCGATACTCCTGCACCTGACCCTATCACACCAACACTACTACATCTGACGCTCCAACAACAACATTGCTGCACTTGACACTCTCACACTAGCCTTGTTGCACCTGATGCTCCCACACGAACACTGTTACACCAGATATTTCCACATCAATACTGCTGCACCTGACACTGCCAAACCGACACTTCTGCACCTCATACTCCAGCACCAGCACTGCTACTCCTGAGACTCCCACACCGACACTGCTGCACATTATACTCCCACACCAACACTGCGACACCTGATACTCCCACACCAGCACTGCGACACCCAACACTCCCACACTATCATTGTTGCACCTGATGCATCAGACACTCCGACACCAACACCGCTACACTGACACTGTCACACCGACACTGCTATTTCTCCTCACACTCCCACTCAGACATTGCTGCACCAGACGCTCCCTCATCACCATTGCTGCAAATGACACTCACAGACTAACACCTCTGCACCTGACACTCCTACACCAACACTGCTGCACCTGACACTCCTACACGAACACTGCTGCACATAACACTCCCAGATCAACATTGCTGCATTTATCACTCTCACACTAGCACTACTGTCCTTTACAGTCCCACACCAACACTGCTACACATGACGCTCCAACACCACCACTTCTTCACCTGACTCTCACATAAACACTGTTGCATCTGACGCTCCCACACCAGCATTGCTGCATAAAACATTTCCACACGAACACTGCAGCACCTGACACTTCCACGTCAACACTGTTACACATTATACTTCCACAACATCACTGCAACACCTGACACTTCCACGTCAAGACTGCTGCACCTTATACACTCACACCAGCAGTGCTAACACTGATACCCCCGCACAACGTCTGCTACGCCTGGCACTCCCATACCAACACTGATATAGCTGACACTCCCTCACCGCCACTACTGTACTTCACCTGAAACTTCCACATCAACACTTCTACTCCTGACACTCCCACACCGGCACTGCTACACCTCATACTCCCATAGCAACACTGCCACACATCACATTCACACTATCTATCTATCTATTGCCAGACGCCTCAATCCCGTTTGGGGTGGCCACAAACAAATCGCCTCCAAGTCGCCCTGTCCCCCGCCATTTCACTACCCTGCTCCCAACTCACACCCCCCTCTCTCATATACCTCTCCACCCCATCCCTCCATCTCATCCCCGGTCTCCCCCTCCCTCCTCCACCCTCCACCCCACTCACATACACTCTCTTCGTCAGTCTTTCACCCTCCATCCTCTCCACATGGCCAAACCACCTCAGTGTGTTCCTCACAACGCTTCCTATCACATCCACATCAACACCACAACGCTCCTTTATATCCTCATTCGTCAGCCTGTCTCTCCACGTGACTCCACAAGCTCCTCTTAAATAACTCATTTCCACTGCTCTCACTCTTGACTTGTGTCCTTCCAACAACGTCCAAGCTTCACTTCCGTACGTTAGAGTTGGTATCACAATACTGTCATGTAGTAACTTTTTTACTTCCATGCTCACTTCCCTGTTTCTTATCACTGCTTTCAAGGAACCAGCAACCTTTCTTCCCTGCTGTACCCTTTCAAGCACTTCACCCTCCAAACCTCCATCCTTACTCATCACACTACCCAAATACTTAAACGTACTCACATTTTCCAATTCCTCACCATCCAACCTCGCTATACATTCACTGACTTCACCTCTCTCAAAGACCATCACTTTACTCTTCCCTACATTCACCATTAGGTTCCGTTTCTTACACACTCTCTCAAACTCATCCACCAAGCCTTGCAGCTCCCCTTCATCTTCACTCAACAACACAGTATCATCAGCAAACAACAGTACAGGGAGTTTCCAAACACTATCCTCTCTCACCAGGGCCACTCCAACATCCACTACCCTACCTAGTACCTTTTTTTATTACCCCATCCATGAACAGATTGAACAACCATGGAGACATGACACATCCCTGTTTCAAACCAACTTTCAAAGAGAAAAATTCACTTAGTTCACCATCCACACGCACTGCAGCCTTAGCACCATCATACATACTCTTCACAGCATTCAACAACTTCCCATCTACTCCATATATTCTTAACACTTTCCACAATCCTTGTCTATCCACCCTGTCATATGCTTTCTCCAAATCCATGAAAGCCGCATACAACTTCTTTCCCTTCTCTAGAAACTTTTCCACTAAAGATCTAAGAATGAATATCTGATCTACACAACCTCTTCCCTTCCTAAAGCCTCCCTGTTCTTCTCCAACTAATTTCTCTGTTCTTTCTCTAACTCTGTCTATAAGTATCCTACCATACACTTTTCCTATTATACTAAGAAGACAAATGCCCCTATGATTACCACACACTTCTTTTTTCCCCTTTTCCTTTGTACAAGGGAATAATTATACCTGACTTCCAATCCTCCGGGACTCTACCTTCCTCCCAGGCCAATCTGCACATCTTCCACATCCATTCTATTACTATCTCTCCCCCATGCTTCAGCATCTCACCACACACTCCATCAATTCCTGGGGCTTTCCCCGATTTAACTTTCTTCATTGCTTCCACAACCTCTATCCTACTGATTTCTACCTGTCTTCTCACCTCCCTCCTTCTCCCAGCCATTCCCCAGCCACTTATACTCGCATTACTTCCATCCTCTACGTTCAACAATTCCTTAAAGTGTTCTCTCCATCTGCTCACTTTTTCTCCCTTCTCCACTAGTAATCTACCATGTTTATCTTTCACTCCCCTGCTAACTTCACTTCCACCCTGTCTTACTCTTTTCACTTCTCTCCAGAACATTTTCTTACAGTCCCTCCACTTTACACTCAAATTCCTTCCAAATTCCTGATCCACTCTCTTCTTACTCTCTCTTACTAATCTTTTCACCTCTCTCTTCCTTTCCACATATAACTCTCTCTTCTGCCTCTCAACTTCTTCCACGCCCCTATTTCTCATCCATTCATTGTATGCTTTCTTCTTTTGTGCCACAGCCTGTTTCACCTCTTCAGTCCACCACGCTGTTCCTTGCACCCCCCTCCGTCTTCTCTTCCTTCCACACACCACATCACATGCTGCACATATTTCTTCTGTAAATATCTTACACACACCTTCCACGTCTCCCATCTGCTCCAATTCATATTTGCCCAATTCACACACCAGCATTAATACACTTGACGTTTCCACACCGACACCGCTACACCTGACCCTGTCACACTGATACTGTTATTTCTGACACTCCCACACCAACACTGCTGCAAATGACACCCCCACACCAACGCAACTGCACTTAACATTCTCGCACCAGCACTACTCTCCTTGACAGTCCCACACCAACACTGCTACACATGACGCTTCAACATCAAATCTGCGTCAGCTGACACACTCACACCAACACTGCTGCATCTGACGCATCCACTCCAACATTGTTGCATTGAACATTCTCGCACACAAACTCCTACACTAAAATTGCTACACCTCTTATTCCCACACCAGCGCTGCTACACCTGACAACCCAACATCAACACTGCTGCATATTATACTCTCACACCAACACTGTTACACTTGACACTCACACACTGACATATCTGCACCTTATACACCCACATCAACACTGCTACCACTGACAGTCCCACACAAACTCAACTGCACCTTATAATCCCACACCGATACTGTTACACCTGATACTCGCACATCGACACTGCTGCACGTTATTCACCCACACCAACATTGCTGTTGGTGACACTCCCACACCGACACTACTTCACCTGAAACTTCCTCACCAACACTCTTGTACCTGACGGTCCCAATCCAACACTACTATACCTGACACCACACCAACACTGTTGCACTTTATACTCCCACACCAACACTGTTGCATTTTATACTCCCACACCAACACTGTTGCATCTTACACTCCCACACCAACACTGTGGCATCTCATACTCTCACACCAACACTGGTGCACCTTATACCCACACACCAACACTGGTATAGCTGACACTCCCACGCCAACTCTCCTACACCTAGAACTCCCACACATCACTGCTGCACCCAACACTCCCATACAGACACTGCTACTCCTGATACTCCCACACCGACATTTTTCATCACCAACACTGCTGCACTTGACACCCCCCCCCAACATTTCTGCACGAAACACTCTCACACCAACACTACTGCTCTTCACGGTCTCACATCCACACTGCTACCCTTGACCTTCCAACACCAACACGGCTCCACCTGACACCCTAACACCAACACTGCTGCTTCTGCGGCTCCAGCACCAACAATGCTTCAAATGGCATTCTCACATGAACACTGCTACACCTTACACTCCCACACCAACACGATGCACCCGATACTCCCATACCGACACTGCTACTCCTGACACTCCCACTCAGACACTCTTCATCACCAACACTGCTGCACTTGACACTCACACACCAACACTGCTCCACCTGACACTGCTGCATCTGCCCCTCCCACATCAACATTGCTTCAATAACATTCTCACAAGAACACTGTCGCAACTTATACTCCCACACCAACACTGATGCACCTTATATTCCCATACCAACAGTGCTACACTTCACAATCCCACACCGACACTGCTGCACCTTATACACCCAAACCAACACTGCTACCGCTGACACTCTCACACAGACACTGCTGCATCTTATACGCCTACACAAACGTTGCCATAGCTGACACTGCCATACCAGTACTGTTTCACGTGACACTCCCACAACAGCACTGCTGCACCTTATACTCCCACACCAACACTGCTGCACATTATATGCCGACACCAACATTGGTACAACTGACACTGTCACACCGACACTGCAGCACCTGACAGTCTCACACCAGCACTGCTACACCTAACACTCCCATACCAACACTGCTACACTTGACACTCTCACACTAACACTATTGCACCTTATAAGCACTCACCATCAATGCTACACCTGACACTTACACACCAACACTGGTACACCTGACGCTCCCACACCAAAACTGCTGCACGTGATACTCCCAAACAAGCACGGCTGCACCTTATTCTCCCACGCCGCCTTGCTACACCATAAACTGTTTCACCAAACACACACTGTCACACCTCACCCTTCCAAATCTCCGGCTCGTGGTGCCATATGACTTTATAAGCATCCAGTATACTTTAAACATTTTATGGTTTTCTCAAATTTGCTCTTTCAGTCTTGAGTCTTTTCGCGGTCCAACTTCCATTTTGTTACTTAACCCTTTATATATATATATATATATATATATATATATATATATATATATATCATTGCCATGTACAGTGTTGACTTTATCACTCATCAATTAAACATTTTTTTCACTCCACGATTTTCTTAATTATTTCTGACCCCACTTCCTCTTTTTCTTTCTTTTCGTCCAATATGCTCCCTTGCACTGCGATCACTATTTACACTTACCCATCCCCCACCTACGTCAGCGTTTCGTATCTCATACTTCCCTGCAGTATTTAACACTTAATTCCCTGATCCCTCTTACCCCGTTCCGATTCTTCTCACTTTATTTTTTTTCTGTATGTCTCATAACACCCAAAAATGTTACACACAAAATCTGCAGGAATTTATGGGTCAGGCTGGGAGACATGGCATGAAAATGGGCTTGGGGCCCCGGCCCATTACTCACTAACGATGAGGATGGATAGTAAAATAAGGAAAAGTTAGGACTAGAATACGACAAATGAGTGAATGGGACAGAGTGGAGGAAGGCTTTGGGTGGAAAAAAAGGAGGGTTGAAAAAGCGTAAAACTTCAAACACTGGCAGGAAATGCAAAGTGGCTATGTTTGTCAACCAGGCTGCCCCAAACACCTGTTGTATTACGACTATGCCCTGCATATGAGATTCATGGGTTACAAAATCTATTCTGCCATATCCATTGTAAGCAGCAAAAATTCTGGGAAAAAGATTGTACAGTAAATTCCAGCCATCCTTTCCCTCCATCAGAAGTTGTCCACAGCATTTTGTAATTATATTACCTGAAGATGTCAGGACACAGAGACTGCTGTTCATTGCCATGCAACACTGCACACACCAACTGGAATTATATGGCCGACCAGTTAACTTGCTGAAGGTCATTTGAGGCAGATTTTTTTTATTTTTATCATTACTTAACTGAAAGCAGCAACAACTGTTAATTTAGTCTATTGTATTTTGCAGTACACAGTTTTTAAAGTTACAGTGACAAAGGATAATCTAGCCATTGCCTCCAATAATTTAAACAGTATAGGTGAGCACCCAGCTTTCGTTTACTCGTTTGGATCTCTGTATTCGAGAGTCTCTTGCTCAGGATACTGAAATGTCTGCCTCCGCTCTCTCACGTGTATGTACTGCCATAAGAACACTCAATCTCTGAAATTACATCAATGTGAAATTGTATTTTTACATTTTTATTCATTACTTCTGTGCTTCAAAATTTTCTATGCAGCATTATATAAAAATTAATCCCATACATTCTAAATGGTTGTTGGCCTCAGATTGATTTGTACTGTACTTGTCTGAATATTCTTGTTAACAGTAGTAAAACTAGTGGGATAATTGTCAGTGCACCTCTGTTCCCTTAAGTTTCACATCTTGGTCATGGCTTTACAACCTTGACTGTCGGTGGATCATCAGTATTGCGAGTGATCTTGTATAATTGATCTTCACTGCAGCCCAATGGTGATAGTTGTGATGCTGGCTGGTTGTAATGGAAACTTTAATACCTCTCAGTACAAATCACTATTTTATTATACACTCACATTCTCGCTGTGTCACTGACTGCCTCACTAGACCACTCATTGCTTCATGGTGAGGCAACACTTGCCCGAAACACGTGATCAACAATATGAAACAAAGCGTTGGGTGTGAGCTGCTACAATATCTGTCTGATCGTTGGAAAGATCCCTGAGCCTCGTTTCCCGTCGTCAGTCCAATGTTTCGGCCAAGTGTATCCACATTAACCTTAGTGTTATTCTGACACCCTTTGAAACTCAATGCCGTGGGAGAGATGCATGGTTTTATTTATTTATATTCGTTAGACAATGGAAGTAGGAGAAACATTGCACTTTCTTAGCAACATAATAGGCCGTTTTTTCATCACACCATATTTCCAGATTGCTCGCTAATTTGAACCATTACCTTTGATGTTCTTTTTCCTGTGTGTGTGTGTGTGTGTGTGTGTGTGTGTGTGTGTGTGTGTGTGTGTGTGTGTGTGTGTGTGTGTGTGTGTGTGTGTGAGATGTTTCAAAAGTTGTTGAGTCATTGTGGTACTACCGAGACAGACAGCACTGGGTGAGCAGGTAGATATATATGTTGTTCTGAGAGTAGGTGGATGGATGAAGTAAATTAGGTTTGTTTTGGAGTAAGTACATGGGATAGTTGGGTCCATGGTAGGAATAGGTACACTTGAGGAGAAATGAATCCATGGAGGAATACGTTCTTCTCAGAGATGGGTTCAAGTGGAAACATAGGTTCCAATGGTGAAAGTAAGTCAGAGGGAATTAGGTTATGGGCGAAAACATAGTAACCATAAGGGATTTAGTGGCTCCTCAAAAAAAAAAAAAAAAAGTCCAAATACAGTATCTCTGAGAGTGAGAGGAGAGTTTGACACGGAAATAAGAACTATCTTAGGCCATCCCTGTGGGTGCGGCAGCAGTATCTGAACAGAGTGAAGATAGGTCCATGGGGGTCAAATATGTTAGTAGGGGGATTACTCCTAATTCGCTAAGCCGGAAATTGACCTACATGTTGTGTATGTACAATAGTTTGCATACTGTAGGGAGCAATTAGATGGGCAGGAGCCAGGGAGTGAAAATAGGTGTGGGTATGGATGTTAACTTTAGTGGTTTTCACTTAAGCACTAGCTTCACTGTGGTGATAATCTTGGCAACTCAGCATTGAACACTGATTTTAGACAATGAGGCGTCATGGGAGAACTGGTTGCTGCATCATGAATTACGGGAAAGGGAAAAAAAGCGCAGCGGTCATAGTTAAAGAGAAACTCAGGTGGGAAGTGCGATTCAGAGTTGACCGGAAGCAACGATGAAAGACTGAAAGTCTTGTTTATATCTTGCATTAGAGAGTTGGAAAGAAGTAAAGCGAGAGTGCCCTGCCAGAGTAGTGATATGAGTATGCTGTAAGAGACGAGGGATGCAAACACTCAGTTCAGAAGTACAGTGACTCTTGAATTAGAGACAGTAAGGAGATAATCATGTAGCAGTGCAAGACTGAGAGAATTCGAAGGGTATCAGTGAGAGGAGAAGAGATGCTGAGGCGAAAAGCCACTCATGCTGGACGTTTTATTGCTGCACATCACAACTGTCCCGTAAACACAGAAAGAAACAGTATTTCGTGAAACCTCCCTGTAGTCCAAACAGCATGACCAAAACTTTCAGATCGCAGCATCCGAATTCGACATACTCAGTCAAAACGATGAGTTTTTGCATCAATTCGTACGTTTCCTTCACTTCAGGAGCTAAAGCAAGTGGTAAGCTGGGTAACATGTTCCTACTGTGGAGGAGAACAGCCTTCAGACCTGATTTGCTGAAGTCAATAAAAAATCGCCATTCGTCAGGATCACGAATTCTTCCAAAGGCTTTGAACAGACATTCATACTCCTCCGTCTGACTTGAAAAAACGTTCGAAATTATGTTGCTGCTTTCTGAAAATCGTCAACTTTGTGTCTGGGTGCAGGAAGCTCCATTCTTGTAATCTCAAAGCGAGTAGTTCTTATTCTTGTTTTGTTAAATTTAGTTCACGTACTAGATCGCTATGTGGCCTTGGGTGACTAGATGGGGTACTTTGTCAGGCAGGTGACCTTCGAAGTCAGATCAGGGACAGCTGCTCCAGATGCCTCTCCATCTTCATCCTCATCTGAAGTCTGGAATACACATTTATTTGTTCGTGGTTTCAGAATGGGTAGGTCCTCCATGTGATCGACTGGTTTACTGTCTGGATAAACAAAACTGTTTTTGTTTTTCGAAGAAAATTCCACAACTTCTGTCATGCAAAAGCAGCAACCTGTTGTGCAGTCACTAGGTTCGGGACTAGGTCCCAATCATCCCCCTTTGCTGAACTTTTCAGTGTCTCAGTAACACAGAGAGTAGGCCAGCAAACTCTCCAGTACAAGTTTCTCTGACTATCAACACCAAACTACATGCATAGTATGTTATGAGTCCATTATTATAATTACAATTCATAATAGATAGATAGATAAATAGATAGACAGCTCCATGTGAGCCTGGGAAAGGGAAATGATCTTGCAAGTTAACTGAGGAAATATTAACAAAATCTCTCACACACGAGTGAAGTATAAGTAGAGTCCCGCGACCTACCTCCTGTCTCGCTCTCTCTCTCTCTCTTCCATTTGCTAAGCCCTTCTCCCTACTACCTGCCTGTTCTATGGCTAGCTTCCTTCTGAGCTCTCTTTCCTAAATTCTGGTGAAACAGGGGTCGTGTCACGTGTGTTACACTGTGGTTGGAAAGTTCCAGAAACCTGAGTGTGAGTATGTGTGCATGTCACTAGGCTTTGTTCCCCTGCTATCTCGCTGACACACTACCTACATCATCTCCCGACATTGCTACTTCCTAATCTGTCGTCAGCATTTCCTCAGTTAACTTGCAAGATCATTTCCCTTTCCCAGGTTCGCATGAAGCTGTCTATCTATCTATTTATCTATCTATCTATTATGAATTGTAATTATAATATGGACTCATAACAAGTACACACTACACTTCCTTTTCCAAAATTTAAAAAAAGATCATGGCGGCACAACACGTGACATCGGAGTCCCTGGGGGGGGGACCATAAATGTCCCCACCTTCCGCCCCTCTCCCGGTGACGACTCGAGCTTCCTGGAACCACTGTCTGACTCTGATCGTCCTCATTTCTGCAACATTCGCAGCCTTTCCTCTAACTTTCGCTCTGTTGAGCACCACCTCTCCTTCTCTAAACCTCACCTTTTTCTGAGATTCAGCTGTCTGAGACAACTGACAGAAAACCCTTTTTTGTATCCTCCTACTTTCTCCATAATCATTTCAAAGCCAAAGGTGGCTGTTGTGAATATATAAGCAACGACTTATCTTGCTCTCGTATTCCCGAACTCGATTCTTCTTAATTCTCTACACTCTGGGTTCGGCTTTCCTGTCTTTCTCTGACCAAATATATCTGTGCTGTTTACTTATACCCTAATTCTACTATCAAAAATTCTTTGACTATCTTACTTTTACAATGGAACGCATTTTATCTATTACTCCTTTCTATGAAATCTCCATTCAACGAGATTTCAATTTTCACCACCGCTTTTGGCTTTCCTCTCCTTTCACTGATCCACCTGGTGAACAAGCCTACACCTTTTCTATCCTTAATGACCTAGAGCAGCTTGTACAGCACCCTACCCATATCCCTGACCCCCATGGAGAGAGCTACAACATACTTGACCTCTTCCTTACAACTAATCCTTCTGCTTACACTGTTAATCATATCTCTCTGTTGGGTTCCTCCGATCACAACTTTACCACCTTAACCTGTCCTATCACTCCGGTACAGCCTGTGGACCCTCCAAAAAACGTCGTCTGTGGCATTTGGGAGCTGCAGATTGGAAGGCCCTCAGGCAGTACTTCTTTGATTTTCCCTGGAATGATTATTGATTCCATGGCTGGGAGCCATCTGAGTGTGCCTTGCGCATTACGGAGGTTATTCTCTTGGGCATGGAAGCATACATTCCTTTCTCATATCCTTTGACTAATGAAAGAAAGCCTAGGTTTCATCACGCTTGTTCTAATGCTGTCCGCAACAAGGAGAGGGCCTATAAAAGGTACCGGAGAGAACCCACCCCTGAATCACAACTTTTATACGTTTCTGCCCAGAATCGTGCTAAGTCTGTTCTTCGCTCTGCTATTAACAATTTAATCCATACTAAGTACTCTCAACTCTCCAACTCGAATTCTTCCAGCTCCTTATGGCACCTTGCCAAAAACCTTTCTAACAATTTACCTCATCATCCTTCCCTCCTCTTTTCTACTCTGATGGTTCTGTAGCTATTTCTTCTACCGATAAAGCAGATCTCTTTACTCAGACTTTCTCCTCCAACTCCACCTTAAACGATTCAGGTGCTGTTCCTCCATCACTTCTCTCCTCTGACTTCCTCATGGCTGACATTAAAATTTCTTCAGCTGATGTATTTTCTGCCATCACAGGCCTCAATACTGTTAAGGCATATGGGCCTGATGGAGTCCCTCCTGTTGTTCTCAAGAACTGTGCTTCTGTGCTTACACCCTCCCTAGGCAAACACTTTTGCCTTTGTCTGTCAACTTGTATCTTTCCTTCTTGATGGAAGTTTGCTCTCATTCAGCCAGTCCCAAAGAACGGTGACCACTCCCAATCCTCTATCATCCAATTGCTTTAACATCCTGTATCTCAAAAGTTTTCGAGTCAATTTTTAATAGAAGACTTTTAAAGCATCTTTCCTATCACAACCTTCTTTCTGATCGTCAGTATGGGTTCCGTCAGGGACGCACCACTGGCGATCTTCTCACCTACCTTTCAGACTCCTGGTCATCCTCCTTTCGGGACTTTGGCAAAAGCTTTGCCATTACACTTGATATCTCAAAGGCTTTCGATCGAGTCTGGTATAATCTTTAATTTCCAAACTGCCCTCTTAAGGCTTCTGTCCTCTATCTGTGGCTTCATCTCTAGCTTCCTTTCTGGTCGTTCTATAGCCGCTGTTGTAGACGGCCATCGTTCTTCTCCTAGATCTATTAACAGTGGTGTTCCTCAGGGCTCTGTCCTATCACCAGCACTCTTCCTTTTATTCATCAATGAACTTCTAAGCTGTACATCTAACCCTATCCACGTATACGCTGATGACTCCTCCCTTCACCTTTCCATTCAGTTCCCGCAACGTCCATCTCAGCAGTTACTTCAGCAAACAAGGGATGAGGCTATGGCACACCAAATGTCTGACTTGGCTCGTATCTCTGACTGGGGTAAAAATAATCTTGTTGTTTGTAATACATTTAAGACTCAGTTTTTACACCTATCAACCCGACAAAATCTTCCACAGGTATACCCACTAATGTATAATAACATTCAGCTTAATCCTGCATCATCCTTGAACATGGTTGGGGTTTCATTTACTCGGGACTTATCTTGGAAAAATCATATTACATCTCTTGTAAAATCTGCTTCCAAGAGATTAGGCGTGATAAGTCGACTCCGTTCCTTCTTTACCCCTGCATAGTTGTTGACTCTATACAGGGGTTTTATCCACCCCTGTGTGGAGTACAACTCTCATGTGTGGGGAGGCTCCCCACATACAGCTCTTCTCAATAGGGTGGAGGCAAAGGCTTTTCGACTCATTAACTCCTCTTACTGACTCCCTTCAACCTCTGTCTCTTGGCCACGCTGTTGCATCTTTATCTCTTTTCTATCGCTGCTTCAATGGTCACTGCTCCTCTGAACTGTCTGCATGCATTCCTCCACCTCTACGACGGGTACGTAGCACCCGTCTAGCAGCAAACTCTCATCACTTTTCTGTCCAACTCTCTAATGCAAGAGTTAAACGATACTCCCAGTCCTTCATTTATTCAACAGGTCAACTCTGGAACTGTCTCCGTCTGTCTGTATTTCCTGTTTCCTATGATCTCCAGTCTTTCAAAGGCAGCGTGTCCAGGCATCTCGAAATGATCGGATCTTGAATTTGGCTCTCTCTTGTATTTTTTTTTTTTTTCTCTTGGAATGAACAATAATTGTGGGCTCGCAGCTTTTGGTTTCTTCTTCCTCACACACACACAAAAAAAACATGGGAACTGTGAAAGGCATCCCTGTTTTCCGTCCTGCTAGCCAATTGCGATGACAGTTGGTCTTGGCGACCAAGACAAACTATGGGGCACCCATCGTTTGTCTTGGTCGCCAATATTAACGCCTAAATAATGTAGATAAGCTGCCTTTACAAGAGAAAGGATCATTCCCTTTTGCTTCTTTGGAGTTAAACTTCCACATATATAACAGAAGCCTTAGGATCATTCACACATCTGCGAGGCCCTGTCAACCCATAAATCTGATATAAGAATTATATTAAGCATAATGAATTTACATAAACATTCTTTAGTAAGTGGATGTATAAACTGGCAATGTATACGTTGGATATTATATGCTGCATATGCATAAAAACGTATAAAGAGCACGAATAAAGAGGTGAAAAAAAGGACCACTGTTCAATAAGGATGCGTGTGAGGGTAGTGAGTTCAGAAAAACTCTAAGTGCTACAGCAAAATGAACATCATATTTGAAACCAACAGCACGTTATTGCCTTGGGTTACCCATTATTGTTTCTGAACTGAAATTATTGTCGAGTAGTGTAATTAAGACTACCATAGTACGATGCTGGTACACCGTAGATTGGTGCTCTTGTACTGTGTGCTTCCGTGCATATATTGTGGTTGCATGTAGGCAGGTACGTATTAAGAGGTTTTGCTTTATTCCCTTCGGTAATGCTTGCAGCTATCGATATCCGTCCCAGGTACGTGGTCAATTAGTATTCTTGTATTTTGTATCATTGCGTGCTTACCCTTGTGTGTTTAAATTCATAATTTCACCCCTCAACACATCCTCCCCAAAGCCTGGATCATCAAATCCCAGAGTTCATCAAGAGTTACTCTGAGAAAAGCATTCAGAATATTTATTCACAAATCATCATCCTTCATTCCTACCTCTTCAGACCATTCTACCTTGTCTGTCATTCCAGAATCTCGTTGCACGTTGTTATTCTTCTTCATTTCTTCGTTTTCAACCCTCCCTTCTTTCCATCCAAAGCCTCCCTCCACTGTCCCTTTCACTCATTTGTCGTCTGCTATTCCTGACTCCTCCTCATTTTACTATCCATCTTCATCGCTGGCGAGTATTGGGCCCCAAGCCGATTTTCATGCCATGTCGCCCATCCTGACCCATAAATTACTTCAGATTTTGTGTGTAACGCTTTAGGGTGTTATGAGACACACAGAAAAAAATAAAATGAAAAGAATCGGAATGGGGAAAGAGAGATCGAGGAATAAAGACATTTTCAGTATTACAGGGAGGTATGAGATGTGAAACACTGAACTAGATGGGGGATGACTAAGTGTAAATAGTGATGATAGTGTAAGGAAGGATTATGTATGAAAAGAAAGAAAAAGAGGATGTGAGGTCAGGGATCTATCTATCTATCTATAGCCCGATGCCCTAATCCCGCAAAGGGTGGCCGCAGACAAAACGCCTCCAAGTCGCTCTGTCACCCACCATTTGACTACCCTCCCCCCAAATCACTCCCCCTCCCTCATACACCTCTCAACTCCATCTCTCCACCTCATCCTCGGTCTACCCCTCCCTCTCCCTTCCTCCACCTCATCTACATACACCCTCTTAGTCAGTCTTTCATTCTCCATTCCCTCCACATGTCCAAACCACCTCAGTGTATTTCTCCTAATCTTCTCAACCACATCCACATCCACCCCACAACGTTCCTTCACTTCTTCATTCGTCAACCTGTCCCTCCATGTCACTCCACATGCTCCTCTCAAGTAACTCATTTCCACTGCTCTCACTCTTGACTTGTTCCCCTCTTGCAAGGTCCACGCCTCGCTTCCATACGTCAGGGTAGGGATCACAATACTATCAGGCAGTGACTCCTTAACTTCCACACTCACCTCCCTATTTCTCATCACTGCTTTCAGTGAACCAACAACCTTCCTTCCTGCTGTACCCTTTCACGCACTTCATCCCCCAAAGTTCCATCCTTACTCATCACACTACCCAAATACTTGAATGCACTCACATTCTCCATATCCTCACCATCCAACCTCACTGTACATTCTGTGACTTCATTCCTCTCAAACACCATAACTTTACTTTTGTTTACATTAACTTTCAGCTTCCCCCTCCTACAGCCTGTCCCAAATTCATTCACCAAACCTTGCAACTCCCATTCATCTTCACTCAACAATACTGTATCATTAGCAAACAGCAACATCGGAATCTTCCAAATCTCACCCTCATTCATTAGAGCCACCCCACATCCACTGCCCTACCTTGCACCTACTTTACAACCCCATCCATGTATATATTAAACAGCCATGGAGACATCACACAACCCTGTTTCAGTCCCACCTTGAGATCAAAGAACTCACTCAGCTCACCATTCACTCGCACCGTAGCCCTAGCTCCTTCGTACATACTCTTCTCAGCATTCAACAATTTTCCCTCCACTCCATATATTCTTAATACCTTCCACATACCTTGCCTATCTATTCTGTCATATGCTTTCTCCAAGTCCATGAAGGGAGCATACACTTTCTTTCCCTTCTCTAAATACTTCTCCACTAAACATCTTAGAACAAATATCTGATCTACACACCCTTTTCCCTTCCTAAATCCCCCTTGTTCTTCTCCAATTAGCTCCTCTGTCATATGCTTAACCCTATCAATGAGTATTCTACCATATATTTTACCAGTCATAATAAGAAGGCAAATACCCCTATGGTTACCACATACTTCTCTCTCCCCTTTTCCTTTGTATAAAGGAACAATTATACCTGATTTCCAGTCCTCTGGAACCCTTCCTTCTTCCCAAGCCAATCTACACAACTTCTATATCCACTCCACAACAATCTCACCCCCATACCTCAGCATTTCACTACACACTCCATCAATTCCTGGGGCCTTTCCCATCTTGATCTTCTTCATTGCTTCCATTGCTTCCGCCCTACTGATCTCTTCCTCCCTCCTCTCATCTCTTCTTCTCCCAGCCATTCCCCAACTACTTATACACGCATTGCTCTCACTCTCTACATTCAACAAATCCTCAAAGTGCTCCTTCCATCTCCTCAATTTCTCTCTCTTCTCCACCAACAATCTATTATTCCTATCTTTCACTCCCCTACTATATCCCCTTTCACACTGCCTTACTTTCTTTACCTCCTTCCAAAACAATTTCTTACTCTCCCTCCATTTCACACTCAGATTCCTCCCAAACTTTTCATCCACTTTCTTCTTACTCTCCTTCACCAGTCTCTTCACCTCCCTTCTCCTGCTCACATATACCTCTCTCTTCTCTCTCTCATCTCCCCTACCTCTACTCGCTAACCATTCACTATGCCTTCTTCTTTTGTTCCACAGCTCGTTTCACCTCATCATTCCACCATGCTGTCCCTTGTACACCCTTGCATCTCATCCTCACTCCACAAACCACCTCACACGCTGCACCTATCTCTTCCGTGAATATCTTACATAGGTCTTCCACCCCTTCCATCTGCTCTAGCTCATACCTTCCCAATCTTTCTTCCACTATACTCTTATACTCTACCATTTTCTCACTATCTTGCAAATTCTCCACTCTTCTCACAGAAGCTGTTTCCTCCTGTCTTCCCCTTCGTCTCCTTAACCATTTTCTTTGCAGCTTTATCTTGGCCATCACTAAGTGATGGTCCGAGACTCCATTCCCCCACCCTCTCCACACTCTTGCATCCAGTACATGTCTTCTCATTCGCTCATCCACACACACTTAGTCTATCATTGCCTTTCGTTCAACAAGTTCACCATCCATCCTCCTCATTACTCTCCATGTATACTGGTGGATCATCTTATGCCGAAAGTAGGTGTTGGCTATTGTCAACCCCTTACCAGCACAGATGTCCACCAAAGCACTACCATTCCCATCTACTTCAGCTGGCACACCCCACTGACCAACCACTCCATCCACTCGTACATTCCCAATTTTGCCATTCATGTCTCCAATCAAAAGCATTCTCGCGCTCCTCTCAAATATGTCCATACATGCTTCTACTCTCGGCCAAAACTCATCTTTCTCTCTTGCCACTCGATCCTCTGTCGGAGCATACACACATACAATCAGGGATAATTAAGAAAATCGTGGAGTTATAAAAATATCTAACAGATAAGTAATAAAGTCATCAGTGTAAGGGTAATTTAATAAGGGCAATTTTATATACATACATAGTGTGTGTGTGTATATATATATATATATATATATATATATATATATATATATATATATATATATATATATATATATATAAAGTTAAAAAGGGTTAAGTAACAAAATGGCGGATGGAACACTAAAAACATCAAGACTGAAAGAGCAAATTCGAGAAAAATATAAAATGTTTAACGTATACAGGATGCTTATAAAGTTATATGGCAGCACAAGCCGGAGGTTTGGGAGGGTGAGGTGTGATTGAGTGTGTGTGGTGAAACAGTGTATGGTGTAGCAAAGCGGTGCGGGAGAAAAAGGTGCGGCCGTGCTTATCTAGGAGTATCACTTGCTGCAGTTTTGGTGTGGGACTATAAGGTGCTGCAGTGTTGGTGTCGACATATAAAGTGCAGTAGTGTTGGTGTGGGAGTGTCAGGTGTACCAGTGTTGGTATCGGCAGATAAGGTGCAGCAATGTTGGTGTGGGACTATAAGGTGCAGCAGTGTTGGTGTCGGCATATAATGTGCAGCAGTGCTGGTGTGGGACTGTTAGGTGCTGCAGTGTCGGTGTGACAGTGTCAGTTGTACCAATGTTGGTGTCGGCATATAATGTGAAGCAGTGTTGGTGTGGGAGTATAAGGTGCAGCAGTGCTGTTGTGGGAGTGTCACGTGAAACAGTACTGGTATGGCAGTGACAGCTATGGCAACGTTTGTGTAGGCGTATAAGATGCAGCAGTGTCTGTGTGAGAGTGTCAGCGGTAGCAGTGTTGGTTTGGGTGTATAAGGTGCAGCAGTGTCGGTGTGGGATTGTGAAGTGTAGTACTGTTGGTATGGGAATATAAGGTGCATCAGTGTTGGTGTGGGAGTATAAGATGCGACAGTGTTCTTGTGAGAATGTTATTGAAGCAATGTTGATGTGGGAGGGGCAGATGCCGCAGTGTTCGTGTGAGGGTGTCAGGTGGAGGAGGAGTGCTGGTGTTGGAACGTCAAGGGTAGCAGTGTGGGTTTGGGACCGTGAGGAGCAGTAGTGTTGGTGTGAGAGTGTTTGGTGCAGATGTGTCGGTGTGTTAATGTCAGGTACAGCAGTGTTGGTGATGGAGCGTCAGGTGCAGCAGTGTTCGTGTGGAAGTTTCAGGTGAAGTTGTGTCGGGGTGGAAGTGTCAGCTTCAGCAATGTTGGTGTGGGTGTATAAGGTGCAGCAGTGTCTATGTGGGAGTATCAGGTGTAGCAGTATCGGTGTGATAATATAAAGTGCATTAGTGTCTGTGTGGGATTGTCAGTGGTAGCAGTGTTGGTGTGGGTGTATAAGAAGCAGCAGTGTCAGTGTGCGAGTGTCAAGTGTAGTAATGTTGGTGTGAGAAAATAATATGTAACAGTGTTGATGTGGGGTTGTCAGGTGTAGCAGTGCTGGTGTGGGAATAAGAGGTGTAGCAGTTTTAGTGTAGGAGTGTCTGGTGCAGCGGTGTTTGCGTGAGATTGTTGAATGCAGCAATGTTGGAGTTGGTGCGTCAGATGCAGCAGTGTTGGTGTGAGTGTGTCAGGTGATGCGGTGTTGATGCCTGAGCGTCAGGTGTAGCAGTGTTGATGTGGAGCTGTCAAGAGCGTAGTGCTGGTGTGAGAGAGTTAAATGCAGCAGTATGTTAAGTGCAGACGTGTTGGTGTGGGAGTGCCATGTGCAGCAGTGCCGGTGTGGGAGTGTCAGGAGTAGCAGTGTTGGTGGGGAAGTTTCAGGTGAAGTACTGTTATTGTGGGAGTGTCAGCTATAGCAGTGTTGGTGTGAGAGTGCCAGGTGTAGCAGTGCTTATGTGGGAGTGTCAGGTGTAGCGGAGTTTGTGCGGGAGTATCAGTGGTAGCAGTGCTGGTGTGAGTGTACAAGGTGCAGCAGTGTTGATATGGGAATGTGAGGTGTTGCAGTGTTGGTGTGGGAATATAATGTGTAGCAGTTTTGACGTGGAAGTGTCAGGTGCTGCAGTGTTTTTGTGGAAAAGTTTTATGCAGCAATGTTAGTGTGGGAGCGTCAGATGCAACAGCACTGGTGCTAGAGTGTCAGGTGAAGATGTGGTGGTGTTGAAGCATCATGTGTAGCAGTGTCGATATTGGATTCCAAAGAGCAGTAGTGCTAGTTTGAGAGTGATAAATGCAACAATGCTGACGAGGGAGTGTCATGTGCAGCAGTGTTGGTGTGGGAGTGTCAGGTGCAGCAGCGTTAGTTTGAGAGTCAATTGCAGCAGTGGTGATGAGGGAGTGTCTGGTGCAGCAAAGCCTGTGTGGGAGTGTGAGAAATAGAAGTGTCGCTGTGACAGTGTCAGGTATAGCGGTGTTGGTGTCGGAGTGTCAGTTGCAGAAGTGCTAGCGTGGAATTGTCAGGTGCAGCAGTAATGGTGTGGAAATATCTGGTGCAACAGTGTTCGCGTGGGAACATCAGGTGCAACAAGGTTGGTGTGATAGTGTCAAGTGCAGCAATGTTGGTGTTGGAGCGGCAGGTGCAGCAGTGTTGGTGTGGAAGCGTCAGATGTAGCAATGTTGGTGTGAAAGGGCCAGGTGCAGAAGTTTCAGTGTGGGAGTGTCAGGTGCAGCCGTATTGGAGTGGAAGCGTCAGGTTGGGTAGTCTTGGTGTAAGAGTGTCAGCTGCGGGAGTGTTGGTGTCGTAGTATTAGGTGAGGCAGTGTTGGTGTGTGAATGTCAGGTTTAGTAGTGCTGGTGTGGAAGTGCCAGATGCAAAAGTCTTGGTGGCGGGACTTCAGGCGCAACGGTGTTGGTGTGGGAGTGTCAGGTGGAAAAGTGTTGGTGTCGGAGTGGCAGGTGCAACACTGGTGTTGGAGTGTCAGGTTCAGCAGTGTTGGTGGCGCGGGGTCAGGTGCAGCAGTGTTGTGTACGAATATCACATGCAGCAGTGTTGGTGAGGAACTGTGAGGTGTGGCAGTGTGTAGGATTGCGATGAACTGTGTGGCAGTAACTGATAAGCAGTGTGTTATGTATCGTTATGTGGTAACAAAAGGTGGTGTGTGATGTAATAAATGAGATCTTGCAGTTTTTAGTGCAGAAA
>NC_137025.1:26576846-26649346 GCF_032717465.1 Coenobita brevimanus
TGAAATGAACTGGATAAATAATTGTCCTACCTCCTTTAAACCCATTTTATACAGACGTTTTGTGGATGACATACTTGTGTTTTTTCGGAGCCAATGCCAAGCTGACAAATTTTTAGAATACATAAATTCTCAAGATAGGAATATCACATTCACAATGAAATCGGAAGTGGACTCGAAACTCCCTATTTTGGACCTTATTATAGAGAAATGTAATGATGGCCTTGCTTTTTCTGTTTCGGAAACCCACTTTCTCAGGACTGGGTAGGCTACCAGTTTCTTCAGTTTCTGCCATTATAATTTCAAGCTCAATGGAATCAAAACTCTACTGCATCGAGCCTTCAATATTTAATCTAGCTATATGCGTTTTCACAAAGAAGTCTCTAATTTAAGGAATTTCTTTTACCATAATGGTTACAGTTTCCTCTTGTTTGATAAACAAGTTAATAATTTACTTAATCGTCAACTCCAGCCGAAGCAACAAGTCTCCACTGTCAACAAAGACATCGTTTACTTCCGTATTCCATACCTTGGTGACATCTCTAAGCTGATGCAACAAGCATTAGATGAGAAACTATGTCAATTCTTTCCAGATAAAGAATTCTGATTCATACCTATGAACTCCTTTAAAATTAGTAACTTCTTTCGTTTTAAAGTCCGTATGCCAGCTGACATGCGCTCGTCGATTGTCTGTCTATTTACTTGCCCCAGTTGCCAAGCGAGTTATGTGGGCAGCACGATTCGCTCACTTAAAATCAGAATCGACAAGCACCTAGGTCAATCTGCCAGAACGGGTCACCCACTGCACAGTCCTCCTTACTCAGTAGTGCGGGAACATTGTAACTCCTGTGATATTGTTCCTAGCAGAATTCATTTCAGTATCCTTGACTCTTGACCTAATGAAAACCTAAGAATTTTAGAATCTCTGTATATTAAAAAACTTAAGCCTTGCCTTAATAACACAGTGTCCGCTTATCCCCTAAGCTTTGTTTAAGTTATATTCACACATAGAAAACTTTTGTGGTAGACTATGGTATTTTTTTTTTTTATGTGTATGTGTATATGTGTGTATACTGTATGAACACGTTGTTTATGTATATGTAAATATAGGTGTATCTAAGTAGATTCTTATATGGTAAGCTAAGTACGTTTTTAACCCTTATATAAATATTCAGTTTTTTTACTCTTCACTTTTGTTTATCATTTACATTGCTTCTAGGTCACTGAAGATGGCATGAAGATGTCGAAACGTTTGACAATAAAGATGATTATTATAACGGCCCTCGTCATACTCTTTGTACAATCCATTACAGATGAGGGGATCACCTACACACAAGAGAAGGATATTTGTGAAGCACCAAATAAGCAATTCCAATCAGTTTTTACGGAAGTCAATAATTCTGAGAGCAATTATTATGGAACATGCATGCCCACACGTACTACCAGATATACAAATATCAGAAAAAAAAGTAATACAGGAGGAGTTAAGTAAATTAGACAAAGGAAAAGCGAATGGTCGTGATGAAATTTTATGTTGGGTGCTACATGAATGTGCAAAGGAGTTAAGTAAACCATTATCTTTAATTTTCAAGGAATCCTTGGGACAAGGTAAACTACCTGATACTTGGAAGAAAGCAAACATTGTTCCCTTATTCAAGAAAGGGAATAGACAAAATCCACCCAACTACCGAGCAGTATCACTAACCAGTGTTGTAAGCAAGGTATTAGAAACGCTGATAAGAAAAGTTTGGGTAAATCATCTAGAAGAACACAATATGATAACAGAAAGACAGTTTGGTTTCAGAAAGGGAAAATCATGTGCTACTAATCTGTTGAGCTACCATGATAGAGTAACAGATACATTACAAAACAGAGAAGAATGGGTGGGCAGTATCTATTTAGATTACAAGAAAGCATTTGACAGAGTACCGCACCAAAGACTTTTATGGAAACTGTACCATCAAGGTGGAATCCGAGAGAAACTGTGTTGTTGGATGAAAGATTTTCTCAAAAAAGTTGAAATGGAAAAATAACTATGGGGTGATACTCCTCATGGAGGGAAGTGACTAACGGAGTTCCACAGTGCTAAGTGCTGACACCAATTATGTTTTTAGTGTATATATTTAATATAGACAGTAACAATGAAAATGAAAGCTATCTAAATATGTTTGATGATGATGCAAAAATACAAAGGAGAATTAGGAGAATTAATAACTATTTAGCGAAAGGCAAGGATGTGTTTTGGGCATTCATGAATTTAGAGAAAGCGTATGATAGAATTGTTAGAGAGGCTTTGTGGACTGTTTTAAGATTGTATGGAATTGATGGTAGGTTACTAAAAGGGGTGAAGAGATTTTATGTAAATAGCAGAGCGTGTGTAAGAGTGGGAAATGCTTTGAGTGATTGGTTTCCTGTGAGAGGGGCTGCGACAGGGATGTGTGATGTCGCCTTGGATGTTTAATATTTATATGGATGGTGTTGTAAGGGAGGTGAATGCAAGAGTTTTAGGTCGGGGTCTGAGTCTGGTGAATGTTGATGGTGGAGAGTGGAATCTGAAGCAGCTGCTGTTTGCATATGATACTGCACTGGTGGCTGATTCAGAGGAGAGATTGAGACAATTGGTAGAGGAGTTTGGAAGGGTGCGTGAAAGGAGGAAATTGAAAGTAAATGAGAATAAGAGTAAGGTAATGAAATGTACGAGGTTGGTAGATGGTAGGGGGATGAATATAGTTTTGAATGGTGAGTTGCTTGAGGAGGAAGAGTGTTTTAAATATTTAGGGTCACATGTTGCTGTGGATGGAAGAATAGATGCAGAAGTAAAGTTTAGAATGAATGAAGTAGGAAACGTGCTGGGAGGAATGAAAAAGGTGTTTAGATGTCATTAGCTTAGAATGGATGTAATGAGAAGGCAGTATGAGGGTGCTGTGGTACCGACTGCATTATATGGGGCTGAAACATGGAATATGAGTGTAGCGGAGAGGAAAAGTTTGAATATAATGGAGATGAGGTATCTGAGGAGTATGTGTGGAGTGACGCGTATGGATTGAGTGGGCAATGATGAAGTGCGAAGGAGAACTGGAATTGTTCGGAAGATTGCTGATAGAGTTGAGCATAGGGTGTTGCAATGGTCTGGGCATATGGAGAGAATAGATAATGAGTGATTGCTGAAAAAGATAACTAGATTTGATGTGAGAGGTGTAAGGCTGAGGGGGAGACCACGAATAGGATGGATGGACAGTGTGAAGAGAGCACTTGTTGTGAGAGGGATGTTTGTTGAGCAAGGAAGAGTGGTTGTGTGTGACAGAAATAAAAGGAGAGAAAATGTGAATGAATAAATGATGATGCAGCCCTGAGGGGATATTCTCCTGCATTTGGTCTGGTCAGCTAGTCAGGTCAGGTGGGGTAAAGGGATTGGTCAATTATGATGTGGTAGGGGTAAACCAACCCTGCTGTCGGGCCCTGCTGCAGATGTCATTCCGCAGTTGACCCTTGTGCGGTGCGGTGCAGTGAGGATCTGTCCCTTCTCCCCTTTGGGGTTAAGACGCAAATGAATGTGTTTGAATGGATGAGTAAATGGGGAGTGTGTCGTCCTCTCTCGGCTACCTCCCTTTCCTTGGGGGAAGCAGCCTAGGATAGACTAACACAGACTCTTGTAAAGAGCTACAAGATGAATTAAATAATCTTCATGAATGGAGCAATACATGGCAAATGGAATTCAATATGGACGAGTGTCATGTAATGAAGTTTGGTATTGGGATTATTAGTTAGGAAGCAAAACCCCATACACATCAGAAAAACAGAAGGACCTAGGTGTGATTATCAATAACAGACTATCTCCCACTGACCACATCAGTGAGAAGGTACAGAACATGTATACATTGCTTGCAAATATGAGAATAGGATTCACACACATAAATGAAGACATGCTAAGAATGAGAATAACATCATTCATCAGAGCAACCCTGGAGTATGCGTCAGTAGTCTGGAGTCCTCATCTCAAAGAACACATAGATAAGACTGAAAAAGTTCAAAGGGCCGCTACAAGACGGGTACCAAGCTTAAGGGATGTAAGCTACGAAGAAAGACTAGAAAAACTGAATCTACCTACACTACAGGAGAGAAGGAAAAAAGGAGACATGATTATGCTGTATAAAGGCATATCAGGGAAGGAGAAAATAGACATAAATGATTACATAACCTATGGGGATGCATCAGCAAGAGGACACTGCAAAAAACTGTATAAAAATAGAGGCGATTAAGACGTAAGGAAATTTAGTTTCCCAAATAGGGCAATTGATCAGTGGAATGCGCTACCAAATGAAATAGTGTGTGCCAAAACAATTCATAAATTTTACCCATTCACTGCATCAGTGTTTGTTTACATGTACATTCCGTGTGCGGCAGTTTTCAAACATTTAGAAAAAAAATATTAGAAAAAAATAATATTGTCAAAAGATAGAGAAAAAAATCCAGAGTTCAATGGTATATAACACAATCCAGCAAACAAAAAAACTACCCCTGAAACAAGTTCGTGAAGTAATAAATATTCCCTGTTCAGTGGTGCCAGGCGAACGATGTGTTATGGTTGCACTGTGTCGTCAGTGTTAATCTTATTCCAATCTTGCTGTGAGATAAAGTGTAAATCAGCATCTGAACCATCACTGTCATCATCTAACAACGTATCACTATCATCACTACACTCATCCACAGATTTCATCCAATATTTACTTGGGCTACTGCTGGCGGCGGCATGGAGAAGATATCATACGAATACTTTCGGCATTTTGTAGGTAACTCAACTGAGCTCTGCTCCTCGTAAAAATGCATGATCTATGTATGGCAATATTCTACAGGTTTCATGAGTTGCTAGCTGATTTGTTTCGTGCCATTTCTGACGGCGGAATTTTTGAAAGCAGGAAATCATATATGATACAGCCGCAGTCAGAGCCATTTGGACTCAGATATCATATATGATACAGCTGCAGTCAATGGGTTAAGGATATGTACGATAAGAATGGTTTAAGACACAGGACAGTACCAGCTTGACTCATTGCTATAAAGATACAATTAGGTAAGAACACAGGGAGAGAGAAAGAGAGAGAGCGAGTGGGGGGAGAAGAAGGAAGGATCAAGAGATGGAGAATATAGAGAAAGTGGTCGCATGGGGGATGGGAATGTTTTGAGATTTACTGATCTTGAATCATAAGTGTAAGGGAAGGGGAAGGAGGGAAAGGAAGGAGAGAGGTGGGGAGGAAGGGGAAGAATGAGAGAGGGACAGTATGATAAATAGGTAGTGGACAAGATAAAGAGAAGAGAATGTGAGGAGGTGTATTAAATGAGAAAACAAGAAGGCAAACAGAGAGCGCTTACTTTCGCCAATGTCATTGCAGGATTCAGATCCTGATCTGGATCCAGATCTGCTCCAAAATTTAATCTTTTGGGGGGAGGGGGCCCATGACCCACCCTACCACAAAATTTAATTGAAATTCATAGAAAACTTTTGGAAATATCATCTGGACAAACAAAGTGACAGACAAACGTAGCTGAGTACATAACCTCCTCCAATTTTGTTGGTAGAGGTAAAAATGTAGACAAATACTAGAGAAGAAAGATGGGAAAGTGCAAGGTACAGCAAGAGAAGGCAAAACATCAAGTGATAGAAGAGATAGTTATACAGAGTGTTTCTGACCACTGGCAAACTTTGAGGATCACTTGTATGGATGAATATAAACATCCATTATCATCACTCATCTTTAGCAAGGTGAGGCAATTTAGTTCTATACTGTTTTACCTAGAAAGGTTTTCTTTAGGAGGCAGGCAACTGGTCAGAATTCTAGCACAACAGAGTTGTCAGTCAAGTGCTGAACACTGATCATAATGACATAGGTGTTACACCGTGACATCAGACACAGTATTAATGTAAAGATTACCAATTTAATTCGTTTAAAAATAGTGAACCGTGTATGCAATGAAATGGTGCTGATTTTATATGATTTGCTAGTGTCACATGCCTGAGCCACCATAGCTAGACACATGAGCGAGTATTTGCATCTCTATTCACACAGTGTAACGATGATTCCTAAGTTCGGGCCAGGTGTCAGAACACTGAACACCATCCATCTATTTCTTAATCCCTCTGCCCACAATGAACCGTTTGTCATCATATGGGCGTGTCTGCAACTATACTTAATGACGCATTTCTCGTCATTTAACCCCCCCCCCATCCCAACGTTTTCTGGGCAGTGGTACGCCCCAGTCCCAACATTTTTGGACCTTTTTTTTTTTTTGGCTCAAACATCCGCTTTTGGTGAGAAACATCGAAAATTCATAGAGAAATCGCTCACCTGAGGTTTAAAATACTCGATCCAGGTAGAAGTACCTCCTTACCTTACAGGGTATTCTATCAGGCTGGCTGCAAAGAAAACGAGTTCTATGGGAGGATAACTATTCCACACCACTCATAAACGGTATTTATTTATTCATTTGGTACGAATGTATATGTAGTATGAGAGTATATTGGTTTTCAAACGGTAATACAGGCATTATAAGCATTGTTTCACTCACTAATTCATCACCATTCCTGACCTTTTTTTCCACATTACCTGATGATCATTTCTGACTGTTTCTTCCTCTAATGTTTGTCCTCCACATTGTCATTGATTGGGGAATCACTCTGGCCCTGAATTTCGTACCATGGCATGACATGGCTTTACTGGCCAGGTCACTGATAACAGGTGAATTGCTGAGAAAAGGGCATGCAGGGGGGGGAGGAGGTCATGCTGGGTAAGGCATTGTCCCTGCCTGGCATCTTGTTGAGGAAAGTGTCCCGTGTATATGTGGCAAAAATCACTTGCGAAAATTGAAAATTGTGCAAATTAAATTGAAAATTGTGCAAATTAGGGACCTTGCAATGTTGCCACATTAATTTACGTCTCCGGGATATGAGGGCACATCATGTGAGGACATGAATTCACGTCTCCGGGATATGAGTGCACATCATGTGAGGACGTGAATTCATGTCTCCGGGATGGGGCAGGTTAAGCATAAAAACCTTCATCAGAGAAAAAGGTTTTGGCCAATCGGTGTCATTTATGGAGGCATTATAGTTCCCATGCTTCTAGTCAAAAGTAATGACTTGGCAACCTCGGGGCCTGAGACACACGGCAGCCCACACAGGTTGATTAGTTCCACAGCAGCTGTCGAGGGAGAAGGTAGCATGTGGCTGGGCATTTAAATCATACTCTGTTTACCCCTGTCCCGGGACGTGCGCCATATTCCACAAAACCTATAGTGCTTGTGTTTACTTTTTGGGCACTATTGTGATTAGATTTGGTGTTTGCAATAGGGAATTAGGTTTTTGTGAATCATTATCAGCCGTTGGCCCAACGAACATTGTGCTAGGCCTACCCTGTTTTTCGGCATGAACAACTACACTCCCTCTACTCTGCACCCAATGTGAGTATTTAACCATTGAACAATAGGGACAGTGAATCAGGTGAATATATTGTGCAACAGTAGAGGTGTATGGTATGTAGGAGGACTGCTGGACCTTGATAGCAGTCTGTGAAGCCTATGCCCTGAGTCGAACACATAAAAAAAAAAAAAAAAAGCTAGTGAGGAAGGACATGATGAAATGTTCAGCAGAGGGAGGCGGGAAACCACCTGAAGACACGGCATTGTCTTGAACAGAATATTTGGCAAGGTGTTGATGAAATCCTTGTTTTATGCTGATATATGGTGGATAGTGTTATTGTGCAATAGACAGGAGTATAGTGCAACGAGTGTATGTGATGAAATGTTGGCTAGTGCAGGAGTCATTTACGCCTTACAGCAATGGCACGCCGCTGTCAGGAAGGGATAAAATAGAGGAGGTTTATTGGGATATTTGATTTAATCATATTGTTATATTTATTCCATATGCTTTCTGTTTGATATAAAGCATGAGTGTTATATTGATATGTTCATCGTATGTTTGTGTGGATAAACATAAACACTGCACCACTTGCTCGTCAGAATATATCATCTGCGATACCTTAGGTATCACAGATGTGAAAGACAGAGCACATTCATGTATTGTTGTGGTGAAATATACTGTATGTCTCATAAAATGATGGATTTGATTATGTGTATTGTGAAATAAAATCGTAAACACTGCAGCATTTTCAAGTAAGGGAAATATCTGCTACACCTAAGCACACAGATAAGGGCCACATACTTGTACTTGTTGTGGCATAATATACTGTGTATCTCATATATTGATAGATTTGGTTATGTTTTATGTGAAAGACAGTAAATGACTGACCCAATTGCTCGTAGGAAGGAGGGCGTCTCGTACATCTGAGTTAGCACAAAGGTAGCGACATGCAACACGAGATTACGAACAAGTGCATTTACATTTTATTGGTGAAATATACTGTGTATCTCATATATTGATAGATTAGGCTATATATTATGTGAAAATAACGTGAAAGACTGAGCCACATGCTCGTAAGAAAGAGAACATCTCGTACACCTGAACTAGCACAAGGGTAGCGAAATCCAACATGAGATACATAATTGTAGATGATGTGATATACTGTGTATCTCATACAGTGATATGTTTTGTTATGTGTTTATGTGAAAAGAAAATGAAAGTGAACCACGAGCTCATCTGGAAATCATCATCTGCTACTCCTTGCTGCCCAGGTATGGGCCACGTAATTGACATATGGAAGAAGTGCATTTACATTTTATTGGTGAAATATACTGTGGATCTCATATACTGATAAATTAGGCTATGTATTATGTGAAAATAACGTGAAAGACTGACGCACGTGCTCGTAATGAAGAGTGCGTGTCATACACCTGAGCTAGCACAAAGGTAGTGAAATGCAATGCGAAGTTAGGAAAACGAGCACTTACATTTTTTTGGGTGAAATATACTGTGTATCCCATATATTGATAAATTTGGCTGTTTTATGTGAAAAGGCCGTGAATAACTGACCCACGTGCTCGTAATGAAGAGTGCATGTCGTACACCTGAGCTAGCACAAAGGTAGCGAAATGCAACGCAAGGTTAGGAACACGTGCATTTACATTTTTTTTTTTTTGGTGAAATATACTGTGTATCACAGGTAGTGATAAATTTGGCTATGTTCTATGCGAAAAGACAGTGAAAAACTGACCCACATGCTCGTAATGAAGAGTGCGTATCGTACACCCGAGCTAGCACAAAGGTAGCAAAATGCAACAAGAGGTTAGGAACATGTGCATTTACATTTTTTCCTTTTTTT
Source organism: Coenobita brevimanus (assembly GCF_032717465.1). Lineage (NCBI taxonomy): Eukaryota > Metazoa > Arthropoda > Malacostraca > Decapoda > Coenobitidae > Coenobita > Coenobita brevimanus. The sequence goes on from NC_137025.1 coordinate 26,586,116, forward strand.
GATGAATTGTACTGTGTATCCCATGTATTGATAAATTTGGCTGTTTTACGTGAAAAGACTGAAAAACTGACCCACTGCAGCATGTTCTCATAAGGGAAACACTGTCTGCTACACCTTAGTGCACAGGTAACAGCCTACAGAACACGTCCAATTACATGTTAGTGGTGAAATGTACTGTGTATCATAAAAATGATAGATTTGATTATGTGTAATGTGCAATGAATATGAAAGAGGTAATCACGTACTAGAGGCCCCTACATGTGCGCTAAGTCAGGTGTAGGAGACAATGTTTTCAAGGACATACACATATATCATGAACCCTTGCGTTGTGCCAGTGTTGAGCCAAATTCTTGGCTGACTGTGAATAAAATATGTTGACTCCTTTATTTCAGCTTATACTCCTACGACAGCACTGGACTACCAGAGGGTCCAGAGTCCCTTTGACAGCAATTTATTTTCCAGTTGTCTTGCAATGACAGCAGTCTTGCAAAAATAATACGTGGGCTGGCACCAAGCGAGTGGCATAAAATCCTCGATGAGGTAGAGTCGGAAAGCGACATTGGGAGCGACCATTCTGGGGTGGAGGAGGTAGAGCTGCCACCATCTGGTCAGCAAGTGGAGCTGTCCCACAGCCTTCCATCGCAGGAGACCACACCACTATTATCAGCCAGCTTCACCGGAGAACCCTTCCCACCTCTAGGACCTGCCGGTCCCATTGCTTTCTTCATTGGCTCCCAAACTCCAGGCCCCTCTGCCCCCCTTGGCAAGCCAGTGTCACCATAAGCCAGGCCATCGTTCGTTGTGATGGCCCCTCCACCTGCTTCTGCCGTGCAGGATGCTACAGTGACATCCTCACCAGCCAGGCTGAGGAGACTGGTGTTCCCAGAACCCTCTGCCTCGTTCTTGTCCTCGTCCAAGGCGTCCCCTCCCAGACGAGGGCGCTGTGGTCCACTGCCTGGACATGGGGGATGTACGAGGAGTCAGAGGGCAGGCCGAAGGGTGTTGACTGGCCAACCCGCTGCCAGCGCCACCACCGCCGCTGAAGAGGATCGTGGGTGGAGCAGTGGCCCGTTCACACCGAACCACGAGCAGTTCACTGGCTCCCCAGAAATCCAGGTGGATATTCTAACAACTCCCCTCCAGTTCTTCCAGCTCTTTTTGACGCGGAAGTTGTTGTCATACCTCACCGTGGAAACCAACCGGTATGCCACATTCCTGAGGACTCGGCTGGATGCCTGGTTCTCTTTTAATGAAGTGGAGATAGCCAAGTTCCTGAGGTTATACCTTTTCATGGGGGTCGTGCACATGCCGACCATCAGGCACTATTGGAGGAGCTCCAAGCTGCATGACTACCCTAGGGGCCTTCGGGCGATGAGTGGAAGGTGCTTCATTGCCATCCTCAAGCACTTCCATGCCTTCAACTCGCTTGCCATTCCCAGGGACAACCAAGATCGGCTCATCCACATTCGCATGGTCATGGAGTACCTCCCTCAGCGGTTCCAGTCAGCACCAATCTGATGAGCAGCTCTGCATGGATAAGGGCTCTCTGGGGTGGAAGGGCCGGCTGTCCCTCTGCATGTACAACCCCCAGAACCCCACCAAGTATGCCATCAAGTTGTACATGTTGGCTGAGTCGTCCTCAGGCTACATCTGGAACCTTGAGGTATACACAGGGGTGCAGTGTACCCTCGAGAACACCGATGTGGGGCCTTGTGGAACCGTTGAAGGACCAGGGCTATAAGTTGCTCATGGACAACTATTACAATTCTGTAGCCCTGTGCGAATGACTCTTCACTGCAGGATTTTACGTGTGTGGGACCCTACGGCTGCCTAGAGGAGCACTACGCCAGCTGCAGGCTGAGGAGACTGGTGTTCCCAGAACCCTCTGTCTCGTCTTTGTCCTCTTAGCCAGGGCTAAGAGCCTGCCTGCATGGGGCATGGCATACAGGCACAAGGACAATGTGCTAGTCCTGGTGTGGAGGGACAAGTGTCCACCTTCCACACTGCGGACACTATTCCGAAGAGTGTTCAAGGAAAGGTACGGGGTCAAGACGGGCAGAAAACCTACATGGAGAAGGTCGTTCACCAGCCCGTCGTTGTGGAGGAGTACAACAGGTACATGGGTGGGGTGGATCATTTCGATCAGATGGTCCAGTACTACCCCATCCAATGCCGAACTGTCAAGTGGATGAAGATCTCATTCTACTTCGTCCAAATATCAGTGTTCAACGCGTTTGCCTTGTACAAGACGTACACACGAGCGAAAGTAACTCTTATTGAATTTGTGGAGTATGATCTGCATTTCCATGAAGAGGACTGGCCCGCATCTGGATGCACACTCCACCACACCCCAGACCTACCTACCTGGCGGCCAGCACCAGCAACACCTGGCACCCAGCAGGCACGACCACAAGCGCCAGGATAGGCCCAGCCACCACCAGCACCAGCACAGCCTGCAGGACACCCTACACCGGCACCACCTACAGCAGCGCCATTACAGGTGCCACTATCACCACCAGCTCCACCTCCAGGAGGCCTATCAGGGGTGCCAGCACCGCCACCACCTCCAGTTGCTGGTCCGTCAGGAGAACCCGTGCCTGGGCCTGCAGCTCCCGCATGACAGAACCACAGAGCACGAAGGTATCTAAGCAAGCATCGCTGGATGATTGACGACGACGTGAGGTTGGATCGCACTCTGGGCCACCACCTGGCGAGGATCCCCGACAAGAAGAGGTCAGGTGTACCTTGTGCTTCAAGTTGGGGATGAGGAAGGACACAAAGAATATGTGTCCTGTATTTGATGTGCCGCTTTGCACGGGTGATTGTTTCCACCGGTACCATACCGAGCGATACCTTTACTAGTGGAGCACACACACACACACACTACAAAACTCCTCACCTCCCAACAGATCTGGTCCTGCAGGAAGGTCATCGCCACTGGAGAAGTTCATGATATTTTTTTTATTTATCTATGTACCTCTATTTATGTCAGGATATTTACACATACATATGTATTGTTATTTACCTCAACACAAATGACAGGGAAATAAGTAGGGGAGGGCGGTGATGATTCGGCCACTTTTTCGAAAAAAAATCATAATAAATAAAGTTTAAGAAATTCTTAAAATCTGCTTATTCCAAGAGGAAGCCACATCTTTTGGCTCTTTTGTGTGCTATTGTCAGTTCTTAAACTTACGTCATTTCTTGGCAGTAATCCAAACTCTTCAGGTCTCCAAAATGGCCGAACCATCCCTCTTGGTGTGGATGATTCGGCCACTGGCGTTGGATGGTTCGGCCACCATGTGGGATGATTTGGCCACTTGCCTCTGGGGCTCAATTAAAGAATTAAATACAGTAGGAAAATTAAGAATCAAATTTTCATCTGTGCTGACATGATTTATTGTATTTATTTTTACCTAAACAATCTCCTTTTTATGAAACAAGGAACAAACAATCTCCTTATAATGAAATTAAATGGCTCTACTCTTGCCTATCTCAGATAAAATAAAACTATAATTTTGTGAAAGAAAATATCCGAGTCAAATGAAAGCTACTTCTCTTACATGCTGTTTACTCTTAACGCATTTTAAATCCAGTGAAACAAAAATCCAAAGTTGTAAAACCTTTGCCTTCGCTTAGTGCTTTGTGAAACTGGTTCAGGTAATACTTCAATTATAGCGTTTCTTGAAACAGAAGCTTCATCAATTTCTGAGGGAAAATAGAGAGAGAGAGAGAGAGAGAGAGAGAGAGAGAGAGAGAGAGAGAGAGAGAGAGAATATGTAATTTTATAGAAAAAAGGTAAGGGGATGAGTCTGTTATGCTGTGGCAGGGGTAAACCAGCTCTGCTGTCGGGCCCTGCTGCAGATGTCACTGATTGCATTGCGCAGTTGACCCTTGTGCGGTGTGGTGCGGTGAGGATCAGTCCGTTCTCCCCTTTGGGGCTAAGATGCGAATGAATGTGTTTGAAGGGATGAGTAAATGGGGAGTGTGTCGTCCTGTCTCGGCTACCTCCCTTTCCTTGGGGGAAGCAGCCTAGGTATATAGATAGATAGATAGAAAAAAATTGTTAAATAAAGAAAATAAATCATTAGATAATTATGAGAGATGGTTCGGCCACCTGGCAACCCTGCCGAACCATCCCTCACTTCAAGTGGCCGAATCATCCCCCATGTATAAAGATGTACACATGGCGCCCCGAAACCCAGAGTTCATAAGCTGTTCGAGTGTTATCTAGTCTCACGTCACCTATAGACAATAAATGATATTTGCACTATATATGGATAACAACCCTGAAGTATTAATGGAGCTACTGCTTACGTTGGATCACCGAAAAAGTACATAGGGGTCATGAAAAATCATAAAATCTAACCTGATGTTGCTGTTTCCTGGCCAACCAAAACAAAAACACATGTGCCATTTGTCGGCAAGATCACGCAACTTCATGTGAAATCTCAATGATCTAGGTCCCCTACATTATTCAGGAAGGCTAGTGGCCGAACCATCCTCCTGGCCGAACTATCACTGCGCTCCCCAGCTTCAGTTTCAGTTGCTAGCAACAGGTTTAATGTTCATGTGTGGTTTCCGAGAGGACTAAAAACAACAGAAGTAATTACATAATAGTTGTTGGTATAAAACCAAAGAAAGCGTAGCTAGCAAGCATAAAGTGTTAGCGTGCTACGGGAAAATAACGAAGTGAGCCTGGCTGACGGCAGGTCAGCGCGCGGGAAAATACACCATAGTTCTTTACATTTTTCTCAAAAACTATGAGGCCTAGGATCACCGTCTTTGGCTCAAATGAAAGCGAATGAAATTCTGCATAGGATGATTAAATAAAAATGTAGCAGTGCCAAGAAAAGTTCTACGCTAAAGCTCCCCGAATAAAAAAATTGTCTGTCGGAAATAGGTTTTTACTTTTTTGCTTATTACTGGTATCAAAATGGTACCCCCCCCTATTCAAAAGCTAATAAAATTATCTTTTTTATTGATGGTATAACATCAATCAATTGATCAGTAAACATTGGACTTATGATGTTGGGAAGTGAAATCTATGATCCCGAATGTTTATTCCGAGGGCCCTAACGTACATATAGTGTGTTTTTTTTTGGTGTTTTCTTTTTTGCTTATCGTGTAGAACAAACATCGACGAATAGGAATATGTGGGTTTTGTGGCAAAATAAATATGTTTGGGTGGTGAAAATAGGCCGAGAATACACATTTTTTGAGCCGAGGCAGCCGGGGGGGGGGGGAGCACGCGCTTCACCTCAGAAAATTTATGAAACTTATCCGCGCCCAAAAGGGTTAATGAGCATGACCGTGTTCATTGCAGTACCCAACACCTTTCGATAACTTTGAAGAAAATTCAAATTTCTATATTGCGTGCACACACACACACACACACACACACACACACACACACACACACATGGAGGCTCGCGTGTGCGCGTAAGCATCATCACAATCCCCTACGTTTTCTTTATATCAGGTCGAATAAACATTTGGTAAATGAATAGACCAACGAGAGCACATTGGCAATAATTTCTGTGAGTGGAGTTAGGGGTGGAGTAGCAAGAAGCTCTGTGTGTGTGTGTGAGTGTGTGTGTGTGTGTGTGTGTGTGTGTGTGTGTGTGTGTGTGTGTTAACAAAAAATTAAAATAATAATTTTAGATTATTCGTACGGTGCGATTACGTTTACGTGTATTTTTCTTTTCATAATTATCTTCATTACCGTTTACTTCTAGGGTAGTCACAATACTGTACTATTTCCTGCACTTTTTATTGTTTTTTTCTGACAACACAATACCTACGTCTAGAAATAAATAATCTTCACTTTACTTCGCAGAGAATGCTCGAACACTTCACATGGCTTAAGTACAATTGTTCAGAACCCATACTGCTAGTATAAACCCAAATTGCATTAGTGTATTTGCAAAGCTAAGTCTGCTGATAAAGCGTAAGCGTGTTAACTGCAAATATAAACGGATGAGCATTTTGCAGCAGTTTCCTACTGCGGAGCTCAGCTGCATAAACTAAATTATCAAATGCACTAAATTGCTTGCACACACACACACACACACACACACACACACACACACACACACACACGTATAACTCTTTGTATAAACTCTTAACACAATAAGAACATTCACGCACGTACATAAATTAAAAAGACATGTACGAACGCAGACAATGGCATACCCAGTTACGTACGCACGAACCCACGTTTTCACTGTAGACATTCTTGCAACGGCTGAGGCAACCTATGAAGCATGTAAACAAGTGCACACACCTTCACACATACACACCGCAAACACACACACAGACATGAACACAAAAGGACAGCTTACGGCATACTGTGATACGATACTAAAAATGAAAACACACCAAATACCCAGTAAACACTGAAATGATGACCAGCACTGGCATATAACGGAACTAAGGGAAAACGGCAACCATGCACTGGACCGATTCCTGACCATAATATTCTGTTTATATCGAGCCAATTGATGTAAAACTTGTGTTGCGCCAATAGGCCTATATAAATAAAACTTTTTTTTCCGACACTGGGCTGAAACGGCAACGTACAGTTGCGGACATATCAAGCAGAAACACCCCGTCCACCAACGAGGTGGTGTAATGCTCTCCTCATCTGGTAAAACTGATACGTATGGAAATTCACCAGGTTTCGTTCGGTGGCTAGGACGAACTGAACTTTTTATCACTGCCGTTGTGCGCAGTTATTGGTGGTATATAAACAATGGCCAGCCTGACAATATACTAAATAACAACGTTCTCTCAATATGGTAATAAAATAATTTCACACAATAGATGTTCGCATATTATTCACATGAAACACACAGGTTTCTTAAGTGAGACTTTCGACAAACAACACGAACCATACAGCATTTACCGGTGGTCAGCATGTAAGCCATTATAACATTACCTGCATTCCCGCACCTATTATAATAATCACAAAATTACCGTGACCCCCCTCCCCACTGGCCGTGAACCTGAAACTGGTAGACCTCTTAAATAACGCAATTTCATAAGAGGTGACACCAAAGAAGGAGGCAAGGTGGGTCACTTGGGAGACAGGAGGGGGGAGGTAGGTGAGGATGGGGCAATAGTGGGAAGGGGCTGATGGAAGGGGGTCTCTACAAGAGATGAGTGATGGGGTAGAGGAGAGTAGACTGTGGCAGAAAACTTGGATGGGATGGATAAATGATAAGCTGGTGACATAGTGCCAAATCAGCTCTAGTTTAAAATAGATTATGGAATATGATGGTCAGGCCGTTCAACGTTACCGGTATAGACTTTGGCACGGTATGCAGTCTACCAGCATGTTATATCGTCTATGGGACGACCTACTCCCCACGGGGTGGCACATTACACAAACCCTGCATTAGTACTGCATGGTGACAACTGTCATCGCATGATGATATAAGAAACGCCCCTAGAATGTTTGTCTGATGTCATACCTGTTGTCATAGCAACTGGGAGCTATTATTCTTGCATTTACTTAGTAACATCGTGGATGACGACAGTGATATCGAAAGCAGAGAAGGGAGAGGGAAGCATTTTCTCTAGCAACAATAAATAATATTTAGCAGTAGTGATTCATGCCTATGGTTTTCGTTAATATCTGTATGGCACCGATTTAAACGAAAACGTGATTTACTGGGAGGGAGGGATCGGGTCCCAGGACATAGGTGGCGATACTGGGGTGGGCTAATAGGTGGGTACACAGATGCTATATCAGCTGTATTACATGATCTTTATGTCTGATTACTGTTAACCCTATACTAACAGAGTTAACCGTGGTGTGGACGTGTAACTGTTAAGCTATTTGATTCACACCCTCCGTATCCAGTTCACTGTCCGCCCCTCCCTCTTCCCAACAACTGCGTGCACTCAGACTAGGGTACCGACGGGGAGGAGAGATTGCCATAATGACTGCCACACCATGAACAGCAGATCACATGTTTATACATGAACGTTAGTGTTTCATCTGTCTTCTTTAATGGATTGCAATGTACACCCTTACTCAACCAGGGCAACAGCTCAATGTACGGACACTGCTGAGATGTGTGGCTCAGTAGTTGTTCTCCATAAACAGGGCAATGGTCCTTGTATTTATATTTATCCTGTAAATTGCATGCAATGTGAACGCTACTCGGTTGTTTACAATAACAAATCGCACTGCAGAGAAAGTGTGTGTTTGCATTTAATACAAGCGATTTCTGTAACTAATGGCATAGCTGATATAATATGCACGTGCTCATACTAGATAACTGAAGACATTACAGCCTTGTTCCATCATTACTGGCTGGCGGATTTGTGAGGGAATGCTTGAGGCATACGACAGTTGCTCAGTATGAACCTAAATATAACTAATAACTACTGGCAATGTGTAAAATCAACAGCCAAACACGGCATACAGGAAACGGTAACATAAACCTGGGTTAAGTAAATCCATCTTTATTTTACATTGGTGCTTTATAGATTTTAATGAAAATCATAGGGACCATCATTACTGTCAGACTTCGTATCTATTGGTGATAAAGGAAAAATCTTCACAGGCCTATCTCTACTCTCTCTGTTATGTCAGGCAGTATCCGTGATGATATACGTAGCTGGCTACAAGAGTAATTCCTAAGCACTATGGAAACAGCTGTAACATCTGACAAACCGTAGGGACGTGTCATATTATTGCACATTAACAAATAATCACCATACTCAAAAAACAGGGATATTGAGCCACCCAGTGGAAATTGAGTCGTGAATTGTAACAAACCATGACTGTCAATTACAACACGTGGCAATGTCAACATAATGTTTCATGGTCTAATTGTAAAATTCCATATTCTCGATGAAACAATGATTTGGCCCAGTCACCATCTTGTAATCTATCCCTCCCACTGTAGCTCTTGTCGTTTACCAAAGTATCCTACTCCATCATCCCTTTCCTCTAGCCCCGAGTTCGACCACTATTGCCCCCTTCCTCACCCGCCTCTCTCCTCCAGCCTCCCAGGTCCCCCGCCCCCACCCTGCCGCCTCCTGTGGTGCCACCTCCTGTATGTAGCGAACTTGCTTCGATTGTAGAGGTCTACAAATGCCAGGTTCACGGTAGGGAGGATGGACGTCACGATAATTCTCTGTTCATTGATGGTTGTGGGGAAGCTGATAACTATGACATATGATGAATCGTTAACTGTTGCATGGTTCATGACTCGAAACTAAACCACTCATGAAATCCGTGTCATAAGTTTAAAAGACTTACTATAATCATGACATGCTGTTATCAGCATATTAACTGGTGGAACACTGCATATATATATTATGATATTATTACCATCAATAACTGAGCACAACGGCAATGATAAAAGCGTTTGGTTCGTCCTAGCGACTGAACGAAACCTGATGAAGTTCCATACTTATCAGTGTTACCAGATGCGGAGAGCATGATACCACCTCACTTGTGGAGTGGGTGTTTCCGTTTGATATGTTCGCAACTGTACATTGAACTGATTCCTGGCAGTAATGGTTATCTCTCTCTCTCTCTCTCTCAAATGAGCCTATTGATGTAAAACATGTATGGAAAGGATATAAATATAACTTTTTTCGAAAACTGGGTCAAGAATGGTAATAAAATGTTGGCCCAATCTATGTATTGTTGATCACGCCAATCAAGCAGCTGACAACTGAGTGATATAATTATACATCATCCATCACAGATCATTTTCATATATTGGATAACTGAATTATATTCTATATAATATAAACATTTCGACAGAGACGGGAGTTTTCCATACGCAACTGTCTTGTTATAAAACAAAGTCTCATTTTTGGTAACTTTTGTGGAACTGAACTTGTTTTCAGCTGACTAGATCATAATTGATAATATTAATATTAAAGGGGTATTGGTATACACATAAAATATATACATCTGGGTCCATAAAATGGTCAGAGTTGCACCATTGGCTGTGGAGGTCGTCTTTGGCTCAGCGGTAACATGTAAATATCTGATGTGTTGGAGGCAGGGGTTCGAGCCCCACACCAGGCAATTAATTTAATTTGTTTCATTTCAGACATTCCATCATTTGGCAGCAGTTCGGGACAGACGGAGATACTGAGCTGGCAACAAACTGTAGTGTGTATTCATAGATGTATGTAACTTGGGTAAGAGAGACTCCACTCACTAAATCTGCTGTCAAATGTGTGGACTGTACAGAAGGTATTCGGAGGACAAAGGTTCGAATCTTTTTTTTTTTTTTTTTTTTTAAGAAGCATTTAAAGGCTCAAAGTTTACAATGTTATTCCCTCAAAGGAAGAAAAAGTCAATTTCAAGATCTGTTAATTTCGATCTATCCGGACACACTTATAAATTGGCCCGATTACTTATAGCCGATTTAGGCACGATTAAGGGTTCCATCATGAGCCTATTACGAATCAATATATTGTACCAATACGTCCCGGGGTACAAACAGATAACTGATAGAAGTCGGACCAACATCGGAAGCCAGAGTTTACATCATTGGTCCGATATATTAAAGGTCGGAGTGCCAGGACTGGAACAATACTAGCTCATGCATTTGATGTATGCTGGGTAAGTGACCTTAGATATTCTGTATTTTCTCACGGACATGTGGTGTATATATGTATACAGTCCAAGAACAACAGAAAAGACCATAGGACACACAAAAATTCATACACAACCCTACACATATATGACATTCATATGAATGCACATATTCATATAGGCCCCACACACACACACACACACACACACACACACACACACACACACTGTGAAGGCTTTAAAGCGAATCTAACATTATAACCATGTTTGGAACAACATTTGCTCCCCGTAAAATTTACTTAAGAATTTGGACTTCCTGATGGTTACGGTGATTGGGATGGTGAATATGGAGACGAGGGAGACTTTCTTATTCGTTTTGCAAAAACGATGGAAGGAAAGGCCAGGAGCCCGCAAATTGTTCCCTGCTAGAAAAAAAAATAACAGAGAGCCAAATTCAAGAACCGTTCTTTTCTAGATGCCTGGACACACTGTAAGAGAAATACTGGAGATCATAAACAGCAGGAAACACAGACAAAGAGACACAGTTCCAGAGTTAACCTGTTGCATACATGAATGACTGGGAGTAACGGTTAATTTTTGCATTAGAGAGTTGAACAGGAAAGGGATGAGAGTTTGTGGCTAGACGGATGCTACGCGCCCGTCGTAGTGTGGTAGTGGTGGAGGGATGCAAGCAGACAGTTCAGAGGAGCAGTGACCATTGAAGTAGCGATAGAAAAGAGATAAAGATGCAACAGTGCAGTGAAGAGACAGAGGTTGAATGGAGCCAGGAAGAGGAGGAGAGTTAATGAGATGAAAAGCTTTTGACTCCACCTTGTTGAGAAGAGCTGTTTGTGGGAAACCTCCCCACACTTTAGAGTTTTACTCTACAGAGGGACAAATAAGCTCACGTACAAAGTCAACAACTGTGCAGGGGTAAAGAAGACACGAAGTCGGCGTAGCGAACCTAATCTCTTGGAGGCAGACTTTGCAAGAGAGGTTATTTGATCTTTCCAGGACAAATCCAGAGAGAATGTAACCCAAGCATGTTTAAAGATGAAGCAGAATTGATTTGTAAATTGTTGTAAATTAGAAGGTACTCCTGTTTAAGTGTTTGTCTGGTTGATTGATGTAAGATTTTTATTTTTTATGCATTAAAGACATGATTACATTTACCCCAATCAGGGTTGTAAGCCAAGGCATACATTAGATCTGTGCTAGCCTCAACCCTTGTTTCTTGATGTAACTGCTGAGATGGACACTGCAGGAAGTGAATGGAAAGGTGAAGGTTGGAGTCATCAGCATATGAGTGGATAGGGTTAGACAAACAGCTTAGAAGGTAACTGATGATAGGACAGAGACCCTGGGGAACACCACTATTAATAGCTAGAAGATAATGTTGGCTGTCTACATCTAATATACTATAGCACTAGCCGTGTGTGTGTGTGTGTGTGTGTGTGTGTATTTTGGGCTGCCGAAACTACACATTCAAATCGCACCAAAATTGGCACAAAAATCGCAAATCATTCGCTGATGCGAAAAAACTTGGTCCCATCACGATTGAAAAACTTTTACTATATTTAATGAGCGATCACATTTTCACCAAAAAATGCCACTCCCGGCGCCCGGCATAGGATCTCCGTACAATTTTTTGCCCATAGCTACAACTAAAATATACTACAGCAGTAGCCGTGTGTCTGTGTGTGTATTTTGGACTTGCGTTTGGACAACTTGGGTTCCATTCCCGAAGCTGCAAAAAACACGATCAATTGGTTAACTGCAAAAAATCCAAGTGACAAAGTTAGACTAGAACAGCATATAAACATGACTCGGATTATCTGAAATGATTGCAACGCGCACACAAAGCGCGAGGAAACGAGTGAGATGCACGAGGAAACGAGTGCGAAGCACAAGAAAGTGAGCACGCGGTGCGATAGCCCTCTGCAGGAGCAAGTGCAAGGGGCCCAAAGGGCCCATGAGCACTTGTCAGCAGCTATACAACGACCAGAAAGGAAGCTGGAGATGAAGACATAGATAAAAGGATAGAAACCGTAAGAGGACACTTTAGAAATTACAGATTTGTCCCAGACTCGGTCAAAACCTTTGAAGTGTCAAATGCAATGGCAAAGCTTTCGCCAAGGTCCCAAGAGGAGGATACCTGAAATCAGAAAGGTAGGTGAGAAGTTCGCCAGTGGAGCATCCCTGGTGGAACCCTGACTAACAATCAGAAAGAAGTTTGTAATAGAAAAAAGCTGTAAAATTATTCTGGTAAGAATAGACCCAAAAACTTTTGAAACAAAGGATATTAAAGCAATTGGGCGATAGTTAGAGGAAAGGGAATGGTCACCCTTCCTCGGGACAGGCTGAATGAGGACAAATTTCTGGGAAGAAGGAAAAGTACAAGTTGACAGAAAAAGGCAAAAGAGTTTACTTACGTAGTGTGTAAGCCCAGAAGCAAAGTTCTAGAGGATAACAGGAGGGACCGCACTAGTCCCATACGTCTTGTTAGTACTGAGGGCAGTGATGGCAGAAAATACATCAATTGAAGATTATTTTTTGCATTTCAGCCATGAGGAAGTCAGAGGGGGAAGTGAGGGAGAAACAGCACTGGAACTGTTTAGGTAGAATTGGAGGGGAAAGTCTGAACAAAGAGTTCTTTTTTACCAATAGAAGAAATAGCTACAGAACCATCAAAATGGAAAAGATGAGAGAAGGATGATGAGGTAATGCTTTTAGAAGGGTTTTGGCAAGGTGCTATAAAGTGTGGGAAGAATTCGATTTGGAGGGTTCAGAACATTTAGTACGAATGAAATTGTTTTTAGCAAAGCAAAGAACAGACTTAGCACGATTGCGGGCAGAAACATAAAAGAGATGAGATTCAAGGGTACCTTTTGTTGGCCTTCCCCTTGTTGTTGACAGCATTAGAACAAGCATGATTAAACCAAGGTCTTTTTGCATTAGTTACAGGATAAGAGAAAGGTATGCATGCTTCCATGCCTGAGAGAATAACCTCCATGATGTTCAAGGCACATTCAGATGGCACTTGGCCATGGAAGCAATAATCATTCCAGGGAAAATCAAGGAAGTACTGCCACAATGCTTCCTAACCACTCAGTAGCTCCAAAGTGTCCAAACCGTCGCGACTTGGGAGGGTCCTAAGGTCTTGCTTGAGCAACTCGATAGGTTATGGTGATAAGATTGTGATCGTAGAAGCCAAAGGGAGAGAATAGATTAACAACGTAAGCAGAGGGATTAGTTGTACGGAAGAGGCCAAGTATGTTGGAACTCTCTCCAAGGTAGCTAGGGTACTGTGCTGTACACACTCCTCTAGGGCATTAAGGATAGAAAAGATGTTGGTTTGTTCACCAGGTGGACCAGTGACAGGAGAGAGTGCCTAAGGTGGTAGTGAACACTGAAATTTCCTAGAATGGAGATTTCAGAGAAAGGAGAAGTTGATAGGATGTGTTCCATCATAAAAGTGTGATAGCCGAAGAATTTTTCATCATCAGTAGAATGAAGTAAACAGAACAGATATACGAATTATTAGTCAAAGAACAACAGGAAAGCCGAAACCAGAGAATAGAAAATTCGGAAGATCCAAGTTAAGGAACAAGAGAGCAAGATATGTTGATTTCGTTCATACACACAACAGCCACCTTAGGATAATCAGTATAGAGAAACTGGGCGGGTACAGAGAAGGGTTTGTTATCAGTTACCTCAAACAGCTGAGTCTCAGCGAGGAGGAAAAGGTCGCGAATGTTGCAGAAATGAAGAAGTAAGTCAGACAGTGTGGGTCCAGGCATCTCGCTTGGCCGTCACCGGGAGAAAGGCAGATGGTGGGGACTTTGATTCCCCCCCCTTCCCAGGGAACTCTGATGATTGATGATAGGATGCCATTTTTATTAAAATTTTGAATAGGAAATGTAATGTGTAATGTGTATGTAGTTTGGTGTCGACAGCTAGGGGAGCTTGTACTTGAGAGCATGCTGGCCACTGAAAAACTTCAGCAAAGATGGATGGTCAGAAACTAGTCCCGAGGGCTGATTGAAAGGGAGCTCCAGCTCTCCCTGTCATCAGCTTTCTATCCACCTGGGGAGTATCGCTCTGCTTAACTGGTGCTCGACAGGTGCCACAGTTGTGATGGTTATGGTGACGGAGATAAAAAATGGTTTCTTTAGTGGTTAGGCCACTGGACACTAATGGATCACATAATCTCCTCACCTTCCTGAATAACCATCACATCTTTTCCTTCCTTTCTTTTTTGAGTCAGGATATTTACTACTTCATCCCACATCGCACCAAAAAAAGTCATTATTATCCATACCCTTTACTCTTTACGTACCTCAACTAACTTGTCTGTTCTACTGATTGCTTGTAATTCAGTCAAGAGTTCATTTACAATGAACAGGACCAAATGTTTCATGTCTCTGTGTAACAATGCATTGCTGTTTCATGGCACGCAGATTCTTTCCTGCCTTCACTTTATCCCTCAGCCTCATTCTTGATCTGTGTCTCCTCATTTTCTCATCATTTTTGCTTGTTTACACATGCTGTCTGTCTGCATTCTATTTTACACCCTTTTCTAGTCCACGTTAGAAAGATCTATAAATATATTTTTCTACGCCCGGTTCCAAAGGTCATTTTAGATACTTCAAAAAAGACTTCTTCAATCATCATTTTTCGTAGCTGCTTACCACTCTAAGACATCCCTTTTCCATGGCCTTTTCTGTTGTGTTCTTCCATTATATTTCTCTCTTCATTTTATTTTCGTTGTGTTAATTATCTTTTCAGCTTTGCCTCTCTACATTCCTTCCCATTATCAACATGTCTTCCTTTCTCTCCATTCCCCTCATGCTCACAGCATGTCATTACGTCACTCTTCATTCCAAGATATTATTATCTGCCAGTTACCTTGCCTTGAATTGTATACGTGGGCTCAATGGTGCCCTGTCAGTCAGAGCACAGATGTGTCTAGTTGGAGATTCGGGATGGAAATTTCTCCCAAAGGTCCCCTTTGCAGTGGTTAAAGCATTGCTGAGAGTAACCTCTCACTTGTGAGAGGTGAGACAGAGGGATGCAAGACGGACTGAAACAATGACAAGAGATTTTATCTGGAACATATTCTCCAACCATACCTTCCCATGAATTCATCAGATTAATTAAATAAATGACAAGGTTCCCGTCTCTGTGAAACTTTGTCATGCGGATCAATGTCAGCTGGATGACTACCAGGTAGTTCCAGCATCAGGAGGCTGAGGCGGGAAATCTTGGCAGTGAGTGGTGGGTTTTGCTGAAGTGCAAGAAGAATAATCCATTCTCTCTCACTGAGCCTCCATTGCATTTTATTTAGCACTAATCCGGGGGCTATTAACACGTGGTATTGCTTTTGTGAACACCTGGTATAGGTGTAGTCCAATTTAGATCCAATTATAATACTAGTCTGCTTGGCTGTTAAGTTCTATCAAAACATCTTGTAGCAAAGTGGGTTAGGAAATTTACCCATTCTTTATTATGCCACAATACAGCAGCCATATGTTCAGCACCTCCCAAACAACAAACACAATCACCTTCCCCACATACCCAGTGCCCCAGTTCCTCGATGATAACGGCACGCCATTGGTTAGAACAAGATAGAAGGATTAGGTAGAGTGACTAGTGTTGTGTTTTGGGGTCTAGGAATCAACTGGAAAGATGACAGAGAGGTGGGAGGAAAGGCGAGAGGGAGGATAATTGTGAATGTAAGAGCTAACACACTTTCCAATTATATATTCTTTTGCACTTCATTCTAATATCATATGAATTTGCATATTTTATGAAAGATTTTCCGAACATGAGTTTTTAGATATACCCTTCGTTAATTCCGTCACTAAACAAGGACTTTCATAGGACATAAAATTTATGAGGATAAGAAGACTAAACTTGAAGTACGTCATTCTATTGTAGAGGATAAATATAAATGAAAAAGGAAGGAACTTATAAAGAAAATAGAGGCCCACATTAAAAACGAGAACTTTACTTGTAGCAAAATATGAAAGCAGACATGAGTAGATAATAGGAGTAGGTGAAGATAAAAAACAATGACAACAGGAGGAAAGATAAAAGACGACAAAGAGGAGGAAGGAAGGAAAAGTATCTGTGTATGCTATAGAAAAGCATACAAGAAAAATCTCTTATATATATAAAAATGTCATTGAGGGTATGAGAAATAATAGAAGAAATAGATGGAAGAAAGGCAGATGAGATGGATATTAAAGGGTATAGAAGAAAAGTAGTTGTTTTTTTATAATAACAGAACAGAGGAAGGAAAAACAAAATGATTTATAAAAAATCATCCATACACCAGGTTACTGGAGTCCTCCATTAAAAAAAAAAAAAAAAAAGTCCGTAACAATTGAACTTGAACAGCTGTAGATCGAAGTTTGGGTGGAAACAACTCTGGGGAAGCGATTTTCAAAGAAATGCAGTTCGTAGAATAAAAGATTTCTGATAGACAGAAGCTCTGCAATATAGCAGTGTGACAGTCCAGTCATGAGCGCTACCAGATGCCCGTGTAGCACGGGGTAAGGCATGGGGAGGTGGCACAGTGGATGCAACCTCGTCAGAGCATTTGCCATAAAAGTATCAGCAAAATAACGCAAGGGAGGCAACATTCCTTCTTACATGTAGGTGAGGTAGTTTATTTGTAATTAAAGTGTTTTTAATAATTCTAACAGCTTTGTTCTAAATTTTGTCTAGTTGTTTTAGTGCAACCTCTCCACGTCCATTCCACAAGGGTGAAGAATGTTCCAGCTGAGAGTGCACATGACTCATATAAACAACAGCTTACTGCTCTTCAGTGAAGAAACTACGAACTTTGTACAATAATCCATTTTTCTTTGAGGCGATTTTAGACGTAATCTGACATGAAAGGTCCAGCTGAGGCCATTGTCAAGTGAAATACCAAAAATTTTAATACTTTTGGAGATGAAAATTTTAGTAGCATTGAAAGTACAGTATTATACGAATCTGGTAATATCTGTGTATTGGTAAATTGCATATATTAGGTTTTACTAGCATTAAATGGGACAAGCCTATTTTGTCCCCATTTAGTGATCGTAGATAAGTCTTGATTTATGCAGATGGCTGTACTGAGTTGTGAGTTAGAGTTATTAAACTTTGTGAATGGGTGTTTAAGTGTGAAAGAACTGTGAAGTGTTGAGCCATCTGCATATAAATGGATGGAATTATGAGTGACAGATAAGAGATCATTAATATGAACTGGGAGTAGGGTTGAAGCCTGAACTGATCCTTGTGGCACGTCGGTGTTAACTGGGTGGAAAAAAATAATATGCACCATCTACGTTTATACTTATCTTTCTGTCTCTGAGATATGAGGCACAGAGGACGTTAGTCCATAGCAAGGGAGTTTGGATAGTAGGGAACGGCACGACACTCGATCAAAAGCTTGAGATATATCAAGGGCTACTGCATGTGTTTCTCCATGTTGGTCAAATGACTGATGGATGGAGTGAGTTAGGAGATTTAGTACATCAATGGTGGCTCTTTCGTGGCGAAATCCATACTGTTTATCACTAATTAAGTTGTTGGATTCAAGATGTTTAACTATGTCCTTATTCATAACAATTTCAAATACTTCACCAAAAGAAGGCGTGATGGCTGTTGGTCTGTAATCAGAGGGGTCAGAGGACCTTCCTTTCTTTGGAAGCGGGTTGATATTGTCTTCTTTCCAAGAACTAGGGAATGAGGAAGTATGTATGCATAGTTTGAATAATTTAGCTAGAAAACAGGCAAGTTCTGGGGAGCACCTTTTCAAAACAACTGGACGAATCTCACTTCGGCCTGGAGCTCCATTGGTTGGTAAATTGTCTAGGATGGATTTTACGTATCAAGTCTATATTCTAGTGGAACAATTTTGGGAGAGTCATGTTCTAGTAATGGAATGTTCTGGCTGACTTTCTCTAACGCAGAATTATCTGGCAAATGTACTGGCAAGGATATTCGCTTTACCATGCAGATCAATTGTAATGTTACCATCTGAAGATATTAGTGGGGGAATGGGTGATGACTTGTTCTTGTTGAAAGAATTGAGAGTTGACTAGAATATTCAATTGTCTTTAGGACTGTTTAGTAGTTTGAACGGTTGGTTGTGAAGAAAGATTGATTTAACGAGATTTATTACTGCTTTTGCATGGTTTATAGCAATTTTAAATTGACTAAGTGATTCAGTTTTTTTTTTTTTTTTTTAAGCAAGAATTATGTGCTAATGACCTTTCGGCCGTTGCTCTGGCACAGTTGCTATCAAACCATTTGGGGGGGGGAGGATCTTTTAGTGAAGTACCGACTTGGTATGAATAAGTCCATACCAGCTTGTATTAAGTCATTAATATGAGACTGGGTAGATCGATATCACTATAGAAGAAAGACTGCCATGTAATGTCAGCAAGATCAATTCTGAATCCATTCTGGTCTGCTCTATCAAAGTGCCATTGGGCCACCCTGATAGATTCAGAACGGGGAAGTTTGGGGAAGCCAACTAATGAGGCTTTGATGAGATTGTGGTTGAAGGATCCAAATGGTGACAGTACTTCTGTCCTCCATTCATCTGAATTATTTGTCATGAAAAGATCAAAGAGATAGGTGTTATGGTCAGGATTATCAGGTATTCTGGTTGGTTCCCTTACCAACTGTGTGAGATTAAACAATTCTGCAAACAGCTCGCATTCTAGACCAGTATCGTCAGTCCTGGCAGAATGCAATGACCTTTCTACATTATGTACACTAAAATCACCCCAAACATCAATTTCAGTGGTAAGGGTGAGGTTAAGGTTAGCCAACTGTGTGGATATAGAGTCAAATACACTGGGTTCTGAGGAAGCATTGGAGGAGCAATAGACTACCCAAATATATTTGGTAATATTTAGATAATTTATTATACAGTGAATAATCAAAATTGGTTGAAATGAAGTTCAAAACAGTGTCAACTGCAAATTCAGATTTGATATAACAAGTGCCACCCTTGCTATGGAAGTTTGTGAGGAGATGGTAACCAGGAAAACAAAATGGGGATATTTCAGTAGAGAAAGAGAAAGATTTGGGATTCTGTGAGGAACAGGGCTAGAGGGGATAATGACTGAAGAAAAAAGTGAAGTGAATCTGACCTGGTACCAAGACCACGGATATTGGTGAAGTATAGGGCCAAACCTGCGCTTCTCCGCTGACAAGCATGAATTGTGTTTGCAGTAGTCACTGTCGGCACAGTCACTTGATAACGACCATGAGGAGCTTGTGCCGCCAGCCCTACACTGCCTGTGGTGGCAATTCGAGCTACCACCAAGTTTGCTGATGTTAATGCAGTGGCCATTGCTAAGAGTCAGCTAATGGAAGTACAGTAGGTGTGATATCTGATGTGTCTGTAGTGTGGTGTAGACAGTTGAAGGTAGAGGTACTATAAAAGTATGTTGCCGTGCTTTTTGTGTAAGTGAAAACACTGAAAATGTTCAGCAAAGGGAGATGGTCAGGACCGGGTCCTGAGGGCTGATGAAACGGGAGCTCCAGCTCTCCCTGTCACCAGCTTGCCATCCACCTCGGGAGTACCGCCCTGTTATGGGAAAAGAGAAAGGATTGGGACTTAGGAGAAACACAGGGAAGGAAACTGAAAGGGCAAAGTAGAGGAAGAGAAGAAGAAATATGTGGATAATATAAATACATCTACTATATCTATATTATAATGATCCGATTTCTGTACGTTTGTTTTTGTGTTACTGTAGCACAGAAAAGACGGCGCATGTAGCGGAATTTCTGTTAGAGCAATGTACTGCAAAAATGCTGAAACTTGAAGAATAAAACAATTTCCAGTCCCATCGGGTCCCCTGCTCCCGAGTTATGACTCATTTCTGAAGAAAGGAAGTGACTTTACATCAAGCACAGGCTGCCGAAGACAGACTTTAAGCGAATTACAATAATGATAATAATAATAACAATAATAATAATAATAATATGTCAAGGCACTAAAATATCATAACACCCTACATAACAGCTAGTGACATACATGCTGTTCATATGTAATACAGAGGTTTGAAGAAAGTCGTACCTAAGCTCGAGAGAGCTGGAGGAAACAGCAGTGCAGATGCTAACTGGGGAATGTCACACACAGCACAGTATGACGCCTGATGGAAAACTCCTCAAGTGTGGAAAGATCCTCACACACACACGTGCTCACGCACATGACCCAGCCAGTGATATACTGGGAAAATGGGAGAGAGAGAGAGAGAGAGAGAGAGAGAGAGAACCAAGGCACAAGAAAGGCTGAGAAGGGGTTAGGACGCGATAGGAGAGAGAAAAAATGCGGTGGAAAAGGCAGGAGAAGAGGGCATGGAGTTAGCTAGTACAAGCTGCTCTCACCTTAGTACTGCTCTTGTCAAGATAACTACGTCTTCAGAAAAAAACAGTAATCAAACCCCAGACTCATCTTTATCTTTCTCCTGCCATCCACGACAAGACCAACTTGGAAATTTGCTTCTCTTACAGCTCTTACAATCTAACATTTTTTGGAAACGCTCGGCGACGGTTACCAGATTTTTTCATAATAATAATATTAATAATAATAATTATTATTATTATTATTATTATTATTTTATTATCCTTCTTATAATAATAATAATAATAATAATAATAATAATAATAATATTATTATTATTATTATTATTATTATTATTATCATCATCATCATCATCATCATCATTCCATCTGAAAACAGGATGAGGTACATCCAAAAAAAAAAAAAAAAAAAAAAAAAAAGGAAAGAAGGTAAAAGAGGGCAGGAAACTGGGAGAATTATTAGTGTCATGCTAATGAAATTACTTTTGTGAAAGAAAAGTGCATGAAAAAATACGAATAGATTGTTGTGAAAGAAACTTGAAATAAAAATGTAAAAGAACAACTGGCTGAAAAATTAGAAGGAAGGTGACAAAGAAAAGGAATCATAAGTATGCACAAAAAGAGGGGAAAATGAGAATTATGAACTTAACAGCAAGTAAATAAAAGGAATTATTCAGTGAAACAAATAATCTGTTAAGGGAAGAAGAAGAAGAAGAAAAAAAGATGATGATATGATGATGATGATGATGATGATGATGATGATGATGATGAACAAGACAAGAAGAGCAACAACAACAACATTAAGATCTGAGAAAAGTGAGGAACAGGGGAAGAAACTGGATCTGCAAGTAGGAACATAAATATGTGTTGAGAGAGAAAAACGAGAGAATGTGGAAGAAGACTTGCATGTAGACAGGAAGAGAGAATGGGAACAAGGGTAGAAAGAGCTGAGCAAAAGGACTTCGTACATAAAAGGAAAACAGAGATAGATAGATAGATAGATAGATAGAGAGAGAGAGAGAGAGAGAGAGAGAGAGAGAGAGAGAGAGACTAATGTTTTATATTAGGATATACAAAACATATTGATCCATTAAATCAAATTAAACCTTTAAACTCATTTACGGTAATTATTAAAACACGTTTCCTTAACTGACCTGCGTATGATAATAATGACGCACAACAGAATAATGCCAATACGACATACTAAGTTCAATCCTTAGAGGTGCGAGACAAGAGCATTGTTCACATAACCAAGTTGACTTAAGCCTTCTGTAAACCCTGTAACAACCAAATGTTTGACTCTAGCGTTCAGAATATACCTTACAGTTAAGACAATATATCGAGCAATGTGGAATTCTTCGTAGCAGCTGTGGCTCAGTGGATTAGAGCGCTCCGCTCTGACCAAATGGTTGGAGGATCGAATCCATCCAAGGATCATTGGTAGACATCAGGAAGGGCATCCGGTCATAAAATGCTACACGCCCCAATCCAAAGTCCTCTACCCAGGGGCAACGCCTTAGCCCTTCGGGAATGCATGGCGTAAAACCATTTTTTTTTTTTTTATGTGGTCATCTGAAAATCAGAGAGGTTTCAGTTCATTTGTCTCAAGAAATAAAGGAGTAACTTTATTTTAACAGAAACTTCCAGACCTTGAATGGCAAGCAGGATGAGCTAAATTTAATGGGAACTTCAAAAATATATAACAGGATCAGTGCTGCAAGGTACGGGACATACAACAGAGAGATACAATGATGAACATGGTAAATTGAGCGAAAACGTGCGGAGGTGTGCAGCGCGGGGCAAGTCCATAGATTGACAAAATCTGAAGCATTGTGGGCGTCTGACCTGGGGTCTTACAATGCAAAGAGAATAATCAAATGATAATGATGGGAAGGAGAAGAGTAATGGGGGAGAAATGAAGGAGAAAAGAAAAAGAAAAAAAGACGAAAACAAAGAGAAGAAAAGAAGGGCATAAGGAGAGAAAAATATGAGAGAAGGACGGAAAACTATACACGAAGGAAAAGTGGCAACAAAATGAAGAGGAAGCATAACAGGATCAAATATCGGGGAAGAAAGAGGATGAGAGGAAGATGGGCAATATTGACATAAAAGAGAACACTAATTCTTACCACCACCTTCCACACACTTTCCGGAAGAGAAATGGCTTAACAGTATCTAAGTCGCGACTATGGTCTTCGACTAATATTTCTGAAGTAGTTGGTTGTTATTAAATTCTAGTTTCTGCATTCTACATTTTGTCATACAGCCAATCTTAGGGTTCAACGAACAGGTGTGTGGCAACATTTTTACCAAGTTCTTTCATCACCAGTCACCTTCCCCCCTTCCTGCATGTCCAGGATTCAGTACATAATGGATATTTGAATATAGTCACAATTATTCATAAAATGAAGAGCTGTTCTCGTTTCTTTCATTCTACAATTGAATCTTTAAGCTGTTAGAGTTCTTGCCTTTCTTACCTGTTACTCGGAGTCTTCCTTTTTCCAGCACAGCACATTGATTTGTCAAAATACTATTGCTACACTGAACTTTTGTTTCAGACTGATTCGGTAATCAGAGTTATTATGGGGCATCAATAATTTTCTTGAAGTCGCTGATGTGAAGAACTGTATTTATAATTACTTCAGCTTGTTCCTATTTACCTTTAGCTTCCATCGTTTTTCAGTTTTTCTCTCCCACCTCTAACCTCGTTTTGTCCATTCCCCCTTCCCCTTTCCTCTGTTACCTACATTCCCTTCCCTATTTCATTTTTAAGTTTCGTCTTTCTAACCCCTCAGTCTCTCTCCCTTCCATTTTATTTTCCCCCTGTCGCTTCTGTACCATTCTGTTGTTTACTTCCAGATCTCATTCCCCCTTCCTGTATTCACTTTTACTGATAATCCTTTACCCGCCGTGGTGGTCCAGCGCTTTGCATTGGTAGCGATGAGACTGCCAGCCCTATAGCGTCAGGGTTCGATTCCCTATGCTAGTAGCTTGTGCCACCCGACTCAGGTGTCCATCCACCTTTAATGGAATGGTAAATAAAATATGTACCTAGTGTAATACTTTGGAGACGTAACTGCGGTATCTAGGATGATGTAGTGACCTTCAATCCCAGGACAGTGGGTGAATAACCTGCTATAGTCTCAGTTGCAGTCACAAGAATGTGGACAGCGTCAAAGTATCTTATGATGTCTGCCTTTACCTTATATTTCCCTTGCCCAGTTTATTTATACTTATTTCCTTCTCTTCTTAAACTTCCTTGTTTGTTTTTAATAGCTTGTTCTCATTAATTGCTTATCAATCCTCTTCCCATACTTTGAGAATAGCCATCAATCACAGCAGTGTCTTTTTATCCCTGTTCAACCTTCCAGACTAATAATCTGTAAATATGAGTCTAAAGCCTTCAGTCCAGAGTATTTCGGTCATCCCTTCCTTGGTTGATTTTCATAATTTTTAAGTATAGCACAGTCCCACAATGTCCTCCTTTCCACATTTATTTCCTCATCCTCCTTTTACCTCCAGTTCACCGACATCATCACCTTTTTTATTTCCTTCCCCCTCTATTACCATCTCTCCATCCCCCTCACCAAATCCCTTTCCCCCACTCCGTTTTCCCTCATTCCTTCGATCCCATCACGATTCCCCTCCGTCCTCTGCCTCCTCCCATCCCCACTTCCCCTCCGTCCTCTGCCTCCTCCCATCCCCACTTCCCCACCCTTCCTGCCCCACAGCTAGCCCTTGATTCCTTCAGATCCTGATCACGGACATGACCTCACTCGCCAGACCCTGGTCGTGCGGTGGTAGTATATCCATATTCTCTCAGCACTCAAGCAAGTCTTATGTTGCTGTTTCTGCCCACGAGTTTAACGGACATTCGGTATTAACTTGCGTGCTCTTTTGTTTAGAAGTGCATTATTAGACGTGCCTGTATGGAGAGAGAGAGAGAGAGAGAGAGAGAGAGAGAGAGAGAGAGAGAGAGAGAGAGAGAGAGAGAGAGAGATCAAATAATGAATAAATGAAAAGCCGAGAAATTGGCCTCCAAGCTGTCGATGCAAAGCGTCGCTTGGTATGTCTTCACCAA
This sequence comes from Coenobita brevimanus, assembly GCF_032717465.1. Classification (NCBI taxonomy): domain Eukaryota; kingdom Metazoa; phylum Arthropoda; class Malacostraca; order Decapoda; family Coenobitidae; genus Coenobita; species Coenobita brevimanus. The sequence continues at coordinate 26,611,147 of NC_137025.1, forward strand.
GCCTTGCACATGAACTCGCCAAACAACCTCAGGACTGGGTTCATTCTAGGTTAAAATGAGAATAAAGATAAAACAACCGGACCCCATATGACGCTGACTTTTCACCCCTTGACCTTTCTGACCTAATCAGTTCATCAACCCTTCATACTGTATCACTGACAAATGTTTGTTTGCAATACTTCGAATGGTTCAAGAGATATCGCGCCCAAAGCCATATGATTTTGACCTTTGATCGTTTGATCTTGCTGACCTAATCAGTTCATCGTCCCTCCATACTGTATCATGGACAAAACTCTAGTCAAAATCCGTCGACGGGTTCAGGTGATATCGCGCTCACATCCATATGACCTTGACATTTCATCCCTTGACTGGCTTTGCTGACTAAATCAGTTCTTGGTCTCTTTACATTGTATCACTGACAAAAATTCAAAAGCCATAGAGGGGTCCAGGAGATATCGCACCCACACCCATATGACCTTGACCTTTGTCTCTTTGACCTTGCTGACCTAATCAGCATTGGTCGAACGCTTGATTCTGAGTCGATGAGCACTACTCTGCTATGCATACAACTAGTGTAACAGGTCAACTACTTTGTATTTTTCATATCTAGCATAGACAGTCTTTGTAGTGTTATTCTGATTTGGCAAGAAATAGGCGTGTTTCTTATATACGATGCATACTCTTTTTTATATAATTTCCCTCTGTGATCTTTTCTTATGTTACTTTCTGTAATGAATCGTAGGAAAAACAGGTCTCATATCATTTTTCTTCAAATTTCTTATTGCCTTTTAAACTTTTAGATCGAATGACGATGTTGTTCTTCACAACGTTGGTACAAGACTAAGGTTCCCAATGGGAAGATCTATTGCGGAGATTCCATCAGCACGATATGGCCAACCCACACTGAGATTCTGTAGGTGCACTCAGAAGGTAAAATTCAAGAAGGTGGAATAAACATAATTTTCTTAAAGACATGTTGGCATTATGCCAAACGGCATAATGTCATTAGGTTGAAATTACGTGATTCAAGATTGTATACCATACTTATGTATATGTCTTCGCTTTTTCATTTTATATCTATCTATTTATCTATCTATCTATCTATATCTATCTATATCTATCTATCTATCTATCTATCTATCTATCTATATATATATATATATATATATATATATATGGAGCCTCTGTGGTACAGTGGTACAGTGGGCGTTTTGTACACGGGTGAATCAGGGTTTGTGCCCCGCCAGGGCAATAAACTCTGGGAGTGTTCACCCGGCCACGTACTGCATTGGCGGACACAAGGTGCTGTGGTTGAACCAGTGTCGCTTACTATAAAGTATGCTTGCACCCAGTCAGCTTGTGCGGGCCGATTACACTTGGTTCATAGACTACACACACATCCAAAGCCACTACAATACTACAATTACACTTACAAGCACTTCTCACCTTACATACAATATTTACCAGACAGCGTAAGCCACTTGGTAGATACATTGGCTGTATCGTCCCGACTTCGGTCAGGATAGGCCGGTCCTGCAGTGGATACTCAAACGGCTGATGATGATATATATATATATATATATATATACATCTATAGATAGATATACATCTATAGATAGATATACATCTATAGATAGATATACATCTATAGATAGATATACATCTATAGATAGATATACACATTTATAACTTCCTATTTTCAGAGTAGTTTCCATTCATTTTTATTCCTAGATTATCATTTACTTCCTTTTTTCGACTTAACTAGTCTCTTTACGTGCTTCTTGTTCTCAATATATTCAGTTCTGATTTCAACTGATCCCCTGTCCTGTAAGCACTTTAGCCACATCTCTTTTCCTCCTCTGCTCGCTTAACCTCATCATCCCACCATGTAATATCTTTCTACTTTGTTGTTACTCTGGACTTCTATGCATGGTTGCGGAGAGAACGGACGTGTGCTGAGCTCTCCTCTAGCTTGTAGGGCTGCCCCACTGGCAATAGTTTTTTGGACTTAGCGTTTAATAAAGTTAGGATAGCTAATTCTCATCCTTTCCCCAGCCCTATTAGAGATATAGCAGTTTCTATATCTACTTACTGAGATTACATTTGCTTACTCGCCTCTGGAGTGTACCCCCCACTGATTGCTCTGGAGTGTGAGTTATACACAGGCGCGTCCTCCCGAGAGTGGTTTGAGAGGGTTATCTCAGACTATGGTCCGTCTATTTTATGAAGAGCGTTTGGGCGTTGTCCCTCTTGGGGAGTCCTCGTCCCACAGTGTTGCCATACTTTGTACTGGGCAACTTAATTGGATTAGAGACAAGGTGCAAATGACAACACTCCCTCCCAGCACACCACTCTCCTCTCTCTCTCTCTCTCTCTCTCTCTCTGCATATAGAAATTGCATTTTTTGTAGATTTATTTTTATAAAAAGTATATACGGTTTTATGAATTATTAGAATTTGAGGAAAAGCCTCCTGACTGACTCTCTCTCTCTCTCTCTAACATCATTTTTTATCATGACTGTGATTTTCTCCTTAAAGTATGATGTTTTATTTGTGGTTTATAATTTCGATTTATTTTCCACATCACCTCTGAGGTTGAGGAAAAGCCTCCTTACTGTCTTGTTGCAGTCGTATTCAATTTCCACCACATTCCCTCCCTCCCTCCCTCCGTCTTGTCTCTTCTCCCTTATCTCCGGCCTCTCCAACCTCCATCCCTCGCTGTCTGCCTATCCCCCTTATTTCCATCCCCTTTCCCTCCTCTCTCTTTCTCTGTTACTGTCTGTCTGTCAACATTATGTTTTTCTTATGAATGTGATACTTTCCTTAAAGTATGATGTCTTATTTGTTCTTTATAATTTTGACTTTTTTTTTCCACACCACCTTTGAGGTAAAAGCCAAGGTGTGTGTTTTTTTTTTTTTTTCAGAGGATTTCCCCAGGAGGCCTAATCAACAGCTTTTGAGGGAACAATTATAGGTCCTCTGTTTGCCTTCTCATCTAAAAAATACTTATTTTCATTGTAAATAAGTCCTTTTTCTCAACTGTGGAGCACACGAGAGCGAGTAGCAGGAGTGAGAGCATCCATCTCAGGTGGCGGCCAGAGTGGAAATGACCTGGATTAACACGGTCACTCTACCCTTACAAGCGTGGCAACGTTGGAAAGCAACGTTCCCAAGTGTTGTGGTATTTATAAAAAGTCATTGTTATTATTAGAAAAAAAGATACATTTATAACACTATATAGCCTTATTAGAGAATTAAATATAAATATACTGTAAATAAACTTCATTTAGAAGTGGTAAATAGCTGACATGAAACAGAGAGGTGTTCACGTTTGCCAGAGAGCCGGCCGAGGAAATTCCCAAGAGTGACAATGCCAAAACGCGCTTTATAAAATAGACAGACCATAGGTGTGTCTTTCCCGGGCCCTTTGTCCCTTGCTCGTTTTTCTCCTTCTCACTTCCCCCGCGAGGAGGAAGTGGTTACTATGGAAGACGCTCTTACTGCCTCTGCCCCCCTTCAGGGGGGGAGGTGGTTCTGACCACAGTCTAGAGACTCAAACAGTGTGCTCATACGCAGCTTACCCCGCCCCCAGAATATGGCTCCTCCTATTTTTCTTCGTGTCTACGTCACTTGGAAACTGTTTCTCGTCTCACGGTCTCAGGTGACATTCCACCTTCCCCCACTCTCTATTAGATGTCGCTATACAGGCATATATATATATATATATATATATATATATATATATATATATATATATATACAGTACAGAGATAGATAGATATTGATAGATATAGATATGTGTGTGTGTGTGTGTGTGTGTGTGTGTGTGTGTGTGTAAAGATATGTTTGCGTGCATGCGTGAGAGAGAGAGAGGGAGGCAGCATCTGTTTCACCTGCGGGTATTTACCATGCTTAGTCTCAGGGGAATACCTCTCTCTCTCTCTCTCTCTCTCTCTGTAATGTTCTAACATTTCTGTTTTTTCCGTCTGTATTTTCACGGGTATCAATTAATTTAAAGTTATTACAAGAAGTGTCAAATATGTAGGTCGGTAGAGTTAATATTTCGTTACATTCACCAGTTGTTTCGCTATACTTAACCGCGTCACTCATATTACAATGAATCTATCACCATTTCATCACGGAAACTGTATAAATAATTGTATGTTAAATGAAAATATAGTTATGGTGCACTGATAATGCCCTAGACGTACGTTTGACATGACTGGGTCCACATTCATTTTTTTCAGCCTGTTACACACACCCCCTGGGTTCTCAATGATAATGCTTTGCCGAGACAAGAAAATCCTATAAGTATCTAAAGTGGACATTTGATGCTAATAATTGAACATAAATACCCTAATAACTATTAATCATACTATAGACAGCTATTTTTCACCATAAAACTATTCACTCACTACGTACTTTGTTGTTTTGTAGGCAGATTTTGATGAGGGACTGTTCCTGACGTTAGCAATCTTCTTCTAATTGGTGGTTGTGTTCTCAGCAACTAGCTTTGCAGATCTCTTGCATACTGTTACGAGCTGAAATACTTTTCACAAACATGGCCAGTGAGAAAAACCTTGTCCTTCCGTCCACACAAATATATCCACTTTTGCCTGTTGATTTTATCATTTGGCATGCGAAAGCTTCTCATAAACATGCCTTCAGATGTCTTCCTTGAACACCAAGACACATTGCACATTGTGAAAAATATTTTTAACTTCATGAAATGTATAAATAAAAGCAGGCTATGCATCACAAATGGCTGGTAAAAAAAAAAAAACACTGTTGTCCTGCTCCCGTGAGCGAGCCATCCAAGTGACGTCACGGGTCAAGGCGACCAATCATAGATGACCTGCAAACCCGACCTTATTTTGGCCCAGAGTTGAGCACACTGTTTGAGTCTCTACATTGTGGTCCTGCCTGACCCCAGACTGTTTGGCAGACGGACTGTTCCCAGACTGAACAGGCTCAGACACGATCTCTTGACATCAGTGTAAAAAATGCATCGTTTGTTCTGATTCATGCAGTTGGTTCCACTCCCCTGGCCAGCCTCAATCCCTTCATCATCAAGAAGGTGACTGATGGGTGTGCAGGTGAGGTGAAACAAGTGAAAAAAACTTGCGAGTGGAAACATCCTCATAAAACTATGAATTCAGCCCAGGTAAAAGACTTGCTTGAACTGAGCAAGTTTCATTGTTATGATGTTGAGACCAAGATCCAGAACTCCATGAATTCCTGCAGGGGCGTCATCACCTGCAGGGCTCTCGTGATTATGGAGGAGGATGACATCGTACAGGAACTTGCTCAGCAGGATGTTACAGATGCTCGGTTTATCACTAGATACTCAGAGGGCTGGACGAAAAAAAATGGAACTGTCATCTTGACTTTTGGCAAGTTTCGTTAGCTTCCAGTGTTAAAATTGGCTATGAAATTGTTAACGTCAGACCTTACATCCCAAACCCCCTTCATTGCTCAAAATGCCAGATTTATGGGCATCACGAAAAGAGCTGTCGGGTTTCTAACTTGGTGTGTGGCAAGTGTGTGGCTGTAGGTCATTCTGTTGACCAATGTACGTCCGAGACTGAATGTTACCTTCACTGCAAGGGCACTCACTCCGCTTCCACGAGGGATTGTCCCAAGTGGAAGGAGGAGAAAGAGATCTGCACAGAGAAGGCAACTGAGGGCATATCATATTATGATGCTAGGAAGAAGGCAAAGAGGTGCATGGAACTCCCAAGCCTAATGCCTCCTATGCATCAACAGTTGTGTCCCGTCCCGTGATGTGAACCATGGAGACACAGACCGACCTTACTTTCACACCTCATGCCAAGCACCCTACCTCTCAGTCTAAATCTCCTGCACACTCCAACTCTCTCACTGACTTACCTAAGACTTCTACATATTCTCAGGCTGCTGCCCTCTCGGCCAGTAAGGCCTCAACTGAAATCTGACAAGTCTAGTAAGAGTAATATGACCACCCTCACAAAAGAGCCACGTCCTCATGTCCTTCTGGCTTCTACTCCAGCGAGGGAAAGGATAGCTCTTCCTTGGTGGAGTCTGGGAGCCTACTATGGATTTCAGAGGCCGTGTCCCACTGTTTTTCGGGAATAACTTATCAACAAACAGTTGGATTAGTATGAATTTCTTGCAGAGCTTGTTGCACACAATGCCCTAATTTTCAGTGATATAGCGCATTACCAAATGTGGAGAAATAAGACACTTGTCCCTGACAAGTGATGCTAAAGTCCCACCTTCATGACGAGGAAACGGACAAGGGTTCCGTGACGTTGGTCAATAGGCTTCACCCACCCCTGCAGCTCTCTCCTGCCCCCACCCTCACCCCCCATTCTCTCTCTCTCTCTCTCTCTCTCTCTCTCTCTCTCTCTATCTATCTATCTATCTATCTATCCATCTATCTATCTCTCTAAAATTGACACTACGACCAATAGTATTTGCCTTATACATATACTAATGAGGCATGCATTATGCATTATTATATGGGAGACATGGAAGGTGTGTATAGGATATTTACAGAAGAAATATGTGCAGCATGTGATGTGGTGTGTGGAAGGAAGAGAAGACAGAGGGGGGTGCAAGGAACAGTGTGGTGGACTGAAGAGGTGAAACAGGCTGTGGCACAAAAGAAGAAAGCATACAATGAATGGATGAGAAATAGGGGCGTGGAAGAAGTTGAGAGGCGGAAGAGAGAGTTATATGTAGAAAGAAAGAGAGAGGTGAAAAGATTAGGAAAAGAGAATAAGAAGAGAGTGGATGAGGAATTTGGAAGGAATTTGAGTGTAAAGTGGAGGGACTGTAAGAAAATGTTCTGGAAAGAGGTGAAAAGAGTAAGACAGGGTGGAAGTGAAGTTAACAGGGGAGTGAAAGATAAAAATGGTAGATTACTAGTGGAGAAGGGAGAAAAAGTGAGCAGATGGAGAGAACACTTTAGGGAATTGTTGAACGTAGAGGATGGAAGTAATGCGAGTATAAGTGGCTGGGGAATGGCTGGGAGAAGGAGGGAGGTGAGAAGACAGGAAGAAATCAGTAGGATAGAAGTTGTGGAAGCAATGAAGAATGTTAAATCGGGGAAAGCCCCAGGAATTGATGGAGTGTGTGGTGAAATGCTGAAGCATGGGGGAGAGATAGTAGTAGAATGGATGTGGAAGATGTGCAGATTGGCCTGGGAGGAAGGTAGAGTCCCGGAGGATTGGAAGTTAGGTATAATTATTCCCTTGAAGGAAAAGGGGAAAAAGAAGTGTGTGGTAATCATAGGGGCATTTGTCTTCTTAGTATAATAGGAAAAGTGTATGGTAGGATACTTATTGACAGAGTTAGAGAAAGAACAGAGAAATTAGTTGGAGAAGAACAGGGAGGCTTTAGGAAGGGAAGAGGTTGTGTAGATCAGATATTCATTCTTAGATCTTTAGTGGAAAAGTTTCTAGAGAAGGGAAAGAAGTTGTATGCGGCTTTCATGGATTTGGAGAAAGCATATGACAGGGTGGATAGACAAGGATTGTGGAAAGTATTAAGAATATATGGAGTAGATGGGAAGTTGTTGAATGTTGTGAAGAGTATGTACGATGGTGCGAAGGCTGCAGTGCGTGTGGATGGTGAACTAAGTGAATTTTCTCTTTGAAAGTTGGGTTGAAACAGGGATGGGTCATGTCTCCATGGTTGTTCAATCTGTACATGGATGGGGTAATAAAAGAGGTACAAGGTAGGGTAGTGGATGTTGGAGTGGCCCTGGTGAGAGAGGATAGTGTTTGGAAACTCCATGTACTGTTGTATGCAGATGATACTGTGTTCTTGTGTGAAGACGAAGGGGAGCTGCAAGGTTTGGTGGATGAGTTTGGGAGAGTGTGTAAGAAACGGAAGCTAAAGGTGAATGTAGGGAAGAGTAAAGTGATGGTCTTTGAGAGAGGTGAAGTCAGTGAATGTACAGCGAGGTTGGATGGTGAGAAATTGGAAAATGTGTGTACGTTTAAGTACTTGGGTAGTGTGATGAGTAAGGATGGAGGTTTGGAGGGTGAAGTGCTTGAAAGGGTACAGCAGGGAAGAAAGGTTGCTGGTTCTTTGAAAGCAGTGATAAGAAACAGGGAAGGGAGCATGGAAGTGAAAAAGTTAGTACATGACAGTATTGTGATACCAACTCTAACGTTCGGAAGTGAAGCTTGGACGTTGTTGGAAGGACACAAGTCAAGAGTGAGAGCAGTGGAAATGAGTTATTTAAGAGGAGCCTATGGAGTCACATGGAGAGACAGGCTGACGAATGAGGATATAAAGGAGCATTGTTGTGTTGATGTGGATGTGATAGGAAGCGTTATGAGGAACACACTGAGGTGGTTTGGCCATGTGGAGAGGATAGAGGGTGAAAGACTGACGAAGAGAGTGTATGTGAGTGAGGTGGAGGGGGGAAGAGGGAGGGGGAGGCCGAGGATGAGATGGAGGGATGGGGTGGAGAGGTATATGAGAGAGGGGGGTGTGAGCTGGGAGCAGGGCAGTGAAATGGCGGGGGACAGGGCGACTTGGAGGCGATTTGTTTGTGGCCACCCCAAATGGGATTGAGGCGTCTGGTAATAGATAGATAGATAAATAGATATTTGTAAAACTTTAAGAGTGACAGATGACCTGATGTAAAGGCAAGAGTAGGGTAGGGTGGTGGGTGAAAACGACCAAGATTGATGGGAGTGCAATGGTGTGAAGGTTTTCGGGTGTTGTGTGTGTGTGTGTGTGTGTGTGTGTGTGTGTGTGTGTGTTTTCCATTGTGAAGAGGGCTTACGGCAGTGCACCTCACCACAGGTTCAAACCAACCAACGTGAGGCCTATGGCAGTGAATCTGTAATATATAATGCAAATGCGTGTCTGGTAACTGTGTGTGAGAAAGAGGGGTGATGTGGGAGCGAGACTGGTTGGGTAGGGGGGTTGGGAAGGGAGGGTGCAGGGTTATGGGCCCATACAATGTATGCCTTAGGACGATTAGAATAATCCATATGTTTGCAATATGACTATTACTCGGACGCATGATGATTGGCTATTGATGTTGTAGCATTGGTAAATACCTTGACCATCCTCTCCTCCCTCCGTCCCTCCCCTCCTCCATCCCTTCGATTCACAATTACTGGACAAGCATGCGCTTTAATACAGAATCACTAACACAGGTCTTATTCACCGAGGTTCGAACACGTGGCGAGGTGCAGTGTTCAGAACTTTCCCTAGTTTACATGACTTTGGCTCTAGCAGTGCTAATTATGGCGTGTATGTTGCGGTATTGTCCGCGAGGCTGTAGGAACGCATTTGTCTTGCAGCTTTACTCCTAATACAGCAAGGAGAAAGCCGCCAATTGGCTAAGGATCAGTTTGAATAGGTAAGTTGGATATTATGCTCATCTTACATAGTAACACATAATAAGGGTGTTTTCCTGCAACCCATTCATTGGCTGCACTGGAGCGGTGAGCCCAATAGCTACAACTGAAATAATTATAGTTATCCATACAACGAGAAAGGTATATATGCCAAGATCCCATGCTTACACTGCCATAAGGAGCATTTATTAGTTTTTTCATGTGCCATATCAGCCATACATATTGGCCTTTCCCCACACAGGCCTTATGATGGTTGCAGAAGCCATGGGCATGATGGGGGCAGTCCGGAAGATGGTCCAGTGCACCACCAGGTCTCGGCCTCGGACAATGACAGCACCCACAACACCGCCCGCCTTCAACAGTTTCACCATTGGAACCATCCGCCGTAACATCCACGCTAAGTTTGCTGCCAAGCAGAGCTTCATGGTTGGTTCCCTGACAGAGGATTTGAAGATGGTGAGCATCATCCCAGAGGCAACGTCGGAAACATCGGTGTGGCAACTCATCCATGACATGGGATTCTGCTACAAGACCTCACTGCAGAAGATGTATGTGAGGAAGGAGTCCCTGGACATCGTTTGCCGCCGGATTAGCACTCTCCAGGCACTCCAATGACACCGGGAGGAGGGGAGGCAGGTGGTTTACCTGGACGGGACGTGGTTCACCATCAGGATGAACCACAGCATGGAGTAGGTGGACAGCACTCAGCCTGCCATTAGCACCATGGACAGCCGTCAGGTGCCGCCCGGAGAAGGGGAGCACTTCGTGGTGGTGGCAGCTGGCACAGCCGACTGTTTAATCGAAAATGCATTCCTTTGCTTCCCCACCAAGAACACCAGCAGCGACTACCACGGCAAGATGTACGGCGAGCTGTTCCTGCGCTGGCTGATGTCACAGCTCCTGCTGTCCCCAGCTGAGCCGTCGGTACTGGTGATGGATAATGCGCTGTATCACAGCCAGCTGACGGAGGAGAGTCGTTGCCCCACCACTGCCACCAAGAAAGCGAATCTCATAAAATGGCTGGAGGACCGCAGGCTACCCTTCCCACCACACGCCACACGACCTGACCTGCTTCTCATCTGCAAGCAAAACCGACCAGAGCCATTGTACACAGCTGACAACATTATTCATGCATGGGGCCACAAGGTCATCCGCCTGCCACCCGCTCATCCTGAGCTCAATGCCATCGAGCAGATGTGGGGGTGTATGAAACGGCACGTGCACTCCTCGCTACATTGCTTCACCCGAGCGGACCTGCAAGCCAGGATGGAGGAAGCCAGGCTTTGTGCCGCTGGAGAGGTGTGGGCAGGTGCGGTCCGATGATCCCGAGCCATTGAGGATGAGTACTGGTCCACGGACAACATCCACGAAAGCGTGGATCTGATTATTATCAGCCTCGACAGCTATGACGAGGAGGGCTTATCCCTTGATGTGATGAGGATTAAATAAAATATGTGCAGAGTATTTTGTTCGCATCATTTTATCCTCCCAACATGTCTCCTCTTCCTTCCATTGTGTACAATGACGTGTTAATAGAACCTGCCCACAACCACCTCTCCACATTCCTATGAACATGGTATAAATGTCTCATTGTACCCCAGCCTCATCCTTTTTTTTTTTTTTAATTGTGTGTTATATTTTCGCCAACATTTCCTTCAACGTACTTAACAGACACTACCCTTCTTCCCCGGCCATATTTCCACCCTTTTCCATTTCCCGACCCATACCCAACCTGTAACAAATGACCAGGCCTCAACTGTCCCATTCCACCTGGCTACAAACATAAACTGACGAGACAAGAGCCATCCTGCAATAGATGCTGTATTGGAACAAAAGAATCGACAAAATCACACAAAACTTCAAGACTTTCACACCATTGCACTCCCATCAATCATGGTCGTTATCACCCACCACCCTAACCTACTCTTGCCTTTACGTCAGGTCATCAGTCACTCTTAAATAACGATTTACAAATATAATAACACATAATGCTTGCCTCATTAATCTATGTATAAGGCAAATGCTACTGGCTGTAGTGTCGATTTTAGATAGATAGATAGACAGACAGATAGTTAAATACATAGCGAGAAAGGGAGAGAGAGAGAGAGAGAGAGAGAGAGAGAGAGAGAGAGAGAGAGAATGGGGGGTGAGGGTGGGGGAGGGAGAGAGCTGGAGGGGTGGGTGGAGCCTACTGAACAACGTCACGGAACCCTTGTCCGTTTCCTTGTCATGAAGGTGGGACTTTAGCATAATTTGTCAGGGACAAGTGCCTTATTTCTCCATATTTGGTAATGCACTATATCACCGAAAATTAGGGCATGCTGTGCAACAAGCTCTGCCAGAAATTCATACTGATCCAACTGTTTGTTGATAAATTATTCCCGAAAAACGGTGGGACACGGCCTCTGAACCCTACAGTAGTTATTGACGAAAACATGGAGGTTTCCACTAGCAAGCACCGGGAAAGGTTCCCCAGTAGCCACTCGCCCGACTGCGGGGGGCATTAAAAAAAAAAAATGTAAGCACACTGGCCACCCTCGTAAATCTTAAACCATTGCATTTACCATGTTACATTGGAATGGTAGGACTCGTGGGGATAAATTACACAATACAGTGATCTTGCTTTCTATACACAGGCCAGATATTATTTGTTTACAGGAGACATGCATGGGGGGTCACCCTGATCCTCCACAGCTCAAACACTACCACTCATGTAAAAGATATGAAGGTCACAAAGTTGCCATATACACACACAAGTAACACCCACAAATGGAGGTGATTCTAAATTCTACTCTGGAAGCAGTCACGTGCAGAGTAAAATTTAATTACTAGTATCTGTCTATTTGCTCTCTCTACTGTCCACCACATGGCCTCATTGAGAGTGATGCTTTGAATTCACTATTTGAACATCTGCCTGGGAATAAGTTAGTGCTGGGCGACTTTAACGTCCATCGCTATCAATGGGGTAGCTTGAGGATCGATGGTTGTGGGGAGCAAGTAGCCGACCTAACACTACAGTCCAACCTCTGTCTTCTGAATGATGGTAGAGTGACTCGTGCAGATGATCGTACTGGTAACTCTTTGGCCTTTGACTTATCTCTGGCCTCCCCAGGTATACATCAAGATTTCTTGTTGGACCCTTATGACGACTCCATGGGAAGTGATCATTTACCATAATAGTCTTTCTGATACACGCGACACTGTTTCGGACCTTCCACCTCCAAAATTTACTTTAAGAAAGCAGATTGGGGATCCTTCTCAAGGACTGCCAATTTAGATATATCTGGGGAGACCATAGATGTTAAGGTCGAAAATCTTACCAATTCCATAAAACAAGCAGCTGAGCCTGCTATTCCCAAGACTTCTACAGTTCACGAGAAGCATACAGCTCATTGGTGGATGCCGGATTGCCGACAAGCATTAAGGAAACGCAATAGGAGATACAGGATTGTTAATATTCAGCCTACAGAGGAAAATTTCATTGCCTACAAACAAGCATGGGATGAGGCAAGGGGAATAATAAGAAGGGCCAAACGTGACCCCTGGCGGAATTTCGTGTCCATGGTGAATCGTACTACACCATTACATAAAGTCTAGTCCATTATTAAAATATTAAATAATAAAGGCCCATACATCCCTGTTACCACCTTGCAGTTAATAATAACATCTATGATGATCCCGTGGACATTGCTAACATCCTTGCCAGGAATTTTTCTCATGTAAGTAGCTCAGCCAATTTCGACCTGCATTTCCAACATCATAAATGCATGGCTGAGCGACAGATCTTAGACTTTGCCACAGAAGATATAGACTCCCCATACAACCAAGAGTTTACACTAGATGAACTGCTCCTTGCCCTTAAATCCTGTAAAGACACCAGCCCTGGACCAGACACCATCACGTACGGTATGATCCAGCATCTCAATCAGGACAACCTGATTAAGATGTTAGCATTGTACAATACGATTTGGGTGTCTCGAACGTTCCCAAACTCATGGCACTTTGCGCATGTCAAACTGATACCCAAAGAGGCTGGTCGTCTTATGAATCCAACTTCATTTCGTCCTATTGTGTTGTCTTTTAGTCTATGTAAGGTCATGGAACGAATGATTAACAATAGGCTTCTTTTTGTTCAGAGTCGACGAAATTGTTAAATGATCAACAATGTGGCTTCCATACATACAAAAGTTCACTAGATCATTTAAAGAATTTGGAGCATTGTATTGCAAAGGCATTTGCCAATAAAGAATTCATGATAGAGGTGTTCTTGGACACATATATAGCCTATGACAACACATGGCAACACGGTGTACTAATGAAGCTCTATACTTATGGTTTATGAGGAAATTTGACTATTTTTATTTCAAATTTCTTAAGGGACAGGACTTTCTCTGTCAAACTGCCCAGTAGCCTAACATCGGATATATTTATCCAGGAAAACGGCAAGCTGCAGGGAAGTGTGCTTAGTCCCACTTTATTCAGTATTATGATCAATGATATTCTGTCATCAGCGCCCATCCCGAGGAATCTTAAATACTCACTCTATGCTGATGATTGTGAAATACTTCACTCTTCTCGTAATGCACAGTTTTCAGCTGGGCGGATTCAAGCAGCCCTTGACTCAGTCCACCAATGGGCCTTGCAGTGGGGATTTAAGTTTTCTGTCCCTAAGTGTGCTGCTGTAGTTTTTATGACTCGTAACGTACCTAATTTGTGCTTAACATTGAATAATCAGGTGGTACCTTTTCAAAATTCTGTAAAGTTTTTGGGCTTACATTTTGATCGCAGACTGAACTTTAAAATCCAAGTTATTAATTTGCTTGCTCGTTGTGAGAAACCGTTAAATGTCCTCAAGTACCTATCGGGTGCTACTGTACTTGGGGTGCTGACAGAAAATCTTTATTAATGGTGTATTAGTCCCTCTTTCGATCGAAGCTAGACTATGGCGCACAGGTGTATGGTTAGGCATCCGATGCCATGTTGAAAAGGTTGGATGTGTTACAGAATTAATATTTGCGAATGTATCTTGAAGCCGTCCAGTGTGCTCATGTAGCTTGTATTGAAGTGGAGGCGAATGTGCCTCCCCTCCATATTCACCGTGACCACCTGGCATTGTCCTATGGTGTACAAACAATGAGAAAAATTAATATCGGCAATACGGCCTGTACCCTTCTGTGACACCACCACCATCTTCTGCGAGGGATGCGTCGGCCACTTGCCATTTGCCTCCACTTGTTTACTCAGGAGATTGGTGTGGACCTCAGTGACTGTGACAAGTTGGTGCCTAAAAATATAGCACCATGGGAGTCACCTGGCTTTACTGTTGATGTAGCATGGCTCCCAGCACCAAAGACCATGGCGCCGGAGGCTGAGGTCCACCACTTGTTTAGTAACATCATCGTTCGTCACTTGGGGTCCCACCAATTGTACACCGATGGCTCAAAGTTGAGTGAATGCGTGGGTGCTAGTGTGTGGTCAACTGAATGTGCCCTCAGGTATCAGCTGCCGACTCATCTATCTATCTATCTATATACCTAGGCTGCTTCCCCCAAGGAAAGGGAGGTAGCCGAGACAGGACGACTCACTCTCCATTTACTCATCCATTCAAACACATTCATTTGCATCTTAGCCCCAAAGGGGAGAACGGACAGATCCTCACCGCACCACACCGCACAAGGGTCAACTGGGCAAATGCAATCAGTGACATCCGCAGCAGGGCCCGACAGCAGAACTGGTTTACCCCTGCCACATCATAACAGACCCATCCCCTTACCCGCACCTGACCTGACTAGCTGATCAGACCAAATGCGGGAGAATATCCCCTCAGGGCTGCGTCATCACTTATTCATTCACAATTTCTCTCCATTTATTTCTGTCACGCACAGCCACTCTTCCTTGCTCAACAGACATCCCTCTCGCATCCAGCGCTCTCTTCACACTGTCCATCCATCCTATTCGTGGTCTTCCTCTCAGCCTTACACCTCTCACATCAGATCTAGTTATCTTTTTCACCAATCGCTCATTATCCATTCTCTCCATATGTCCAAACCATTGCAACACCCTCTGCTCAACTCTACCAGCCATCTCCCGAACAACTCCAGTTCTCCTTCGCACTTCATCATTTCGCACCCGATCCATACGCGTCACTCCACACATACTCCTCAGACATCTCATCTCCATTACATTCAAACTTTTCCTCTCTGCTACACCCATATTCCATGTTTCAGCCCCATATAATGCAGTCGGTACCGACTCATACATCTGTGTTTAAATCCAAACCTTTTGCTATTGACAAAGCCATACTCTATGCTTTAAACTCTAGGCATGACTCATTTGTCATGTTCTCGGATTCCAAATCAGCCTTTCAGGTAATTGTTTCTTGCACTACGGATTCTAATGAGATCAAGGGCCACATTATTAGTAAGTTGCATTCATGTGATAAGTCCTTCACACTGATCTGGGTGCATTGAGCTGGCTGACTTACTTGCAAAGTCAGCTATAGAGCTCTAGGAGACTTGGGATGTTCTTCATGATCTACGGTCGAGAGTCTCCTTCGGAAAGGAATCAATAAATCTTCTGTGGCAAGGTCAGTGGACCTGACTAAACATCCCAATGTGCAAGCCACAACTCGGTCACTGGCAAACTACCAACCGAGCGGTTATGGTTTTTATCTAACGTATATATGTATCTAATTTATTATTAATTAGGGTTGACAGTTGACGTATCGGAAAAAAACTCCTGCTTCTGACTGTTTTATTTCTCATATTGATGTCCCCTACTTTCAACCATGTTCCTTGCTTGACAGTCACCAGTTGATGAGCGCAAGTGTGCAATATAGAAAGGTATTGGGCATTTGCAGTCGTTGGTGTTCTGTTGGGCGAGGTACTACACTTTCTGTACATATGTAAATGAATTCCATCATATAGAATAAGTTATCTTAAGTAGGGTCGACAGTTGACGTATATGGAAGAGTTCCTGACTACTCAGAGTCTCTAGTCTCTTTCATACACTGATGTCCCCTATATTATTTTCTGTCTCAACTGAGAGTTAGCAGAAGATGAGTGCAGGTATGTAATGTAGAAAGGCATTACATATTTGCAATCGATGGTGTGCTCTTGGTCGAGGTATTTTATAGGTTTAACTATGTGTCTTTTTAGGTTTTAGCATAGGTTAGCGATTTGTCTGTTAGGTTGTTAGTTTTAGGGTCTTTAGGTTAATTACGTTTTTTTTTCCTAATAAATAATGTAAGGTCTAAAAAATTTTAAAAAAATAAAAATCCAAAATCCAAAAAAAAAAAAATGTATTATTTTATATATACGTACGTGTGTCTTTGTGTATGAAAGGTGTGTATGTATCTCTTTCTCTCTCTCTCTCTTTATATATATATATATATATATATATATATATATATATATATATATATATATATGATCATCATCATCATCTCATGATCCGTTTGAGTATCCACTGCAAGACTGGCCTATCCCGACCGAAGTCGGGACGATAAAGCCAATGTATCTCTACCAAGTGGCTTAGGCTGTCTGGTAGAGATTGTATGTAGGGTGAGAAGTGCTTGTAAGTGTAATTGTAGTGCTGGAGTGGCATTGGATGTGTGTGTAGTCTGTGAACCAGGTGTAATCGGGCCGCGCAAGCCGACTGGGTGCAAGCATTCTTTACAGTAAGCGACATTGGTTCAACCACAGCACCCCTTGTGTCCGCCAATGCAGTACGTGGCCGGGTGAACACTCCCAAAGTTTATTACCCTGGCGGGGCGCGAAACCTGGCCCACCCGTGTACGAAACGCACACTCTACCACCGTACCACAGAGGCATATATATATATATATATATATATATATATATATATATATATATATATATATATATATATATATATATATATATATATATATGCCTCTGTGGTACAGTGCCGTAATTACCAGGGGCTTTGGCCCCCAATGGTCGATAGGCAAAAAAAAAAAAATGTTACTCTTGCCACACTACATACTTTAGCATTTCTAAGTAATCCCTATTATGCATTCCACAGGCTGTCCAGATCCATTTCATTCCAATTCACTGATTCTAACTCCTCCCCTAGTTTGGTCTTGTAATCATCTGCCATTTCTTTGATCCTCAACTTCTCAACTTTCGGTCTTTCTCCTTGATTGCTCCTCTCTCTTTCCTGATCCACCTCACTCCTCTCAACTTGATCTTGCATGCCACAGTCATATGATCTGACAGACCTCCACATCGTCCTCTCACGGCCCTCATATCAGCAACCATTCCCAGCATCGAACTCTCGATGAGCACGCAAACAATCAGGCTTCTTTCAACACGATCCCCATTCCCTATATGTCATGTATATTTGTGTGCATCTTTGTGTTTGATATAAGAGTTACAAATGCACAACCTACTGTCCTGACACACATCCTTCTGTTGCTTCCCTTTATCATTTTCTCCTGGTACTCCATCACAACCCATTATGTTATCCTCAGGACTAGTGCCTATTCTTCCATTCATATCACCCATTTCGATCATTTTATATTTCCTGATCATTTCTCTCACTATTTCATCCAGCCCATCTCAAAACCTGTCTTTCCCTCTCTCATTCTTGTCCTCACAAAGTGCATACGCTACAATGACCGCCACTTTCACCTTCTCAGACTTGAACTTGACATACATACACCTCAAGCTGACACATTTGTAGTCTCTCATTCCACTCTGCCATACCTCATTCATCACCAAAGCAACTCTTTCTTGGCATCTCCCTCATCCATTCATGCCCGATCTTACATATTTCACACTCTCCAAGTCCTCCAATCTGCACCCTTCCATCTTTGTTCCACACAGTGCTATCACAGCATATCTCGCACTCTTGAACACATTCACCACTTTCACCCTCTTGCTCTCCTCATTCATACCTCTCACATTCCACATGGCCATGAGAATCTGCCCATTTGGTTAGAACCCTGAAAATCGGAAGTTATTCTAGAAAGAGGTGAGGAAATGTAGAAGTGAAAGTGGAAAGAAATGTGATGGTGTGAAGGATGTAGGTGGTAGATTATTAACCCATGGGGATGAAGTAAAGATCAGATGGAAAGAATATTTTGAATGCCTGTTGAATGGGAATACAGAGTGCAGAGCGGCTGTAAACATGATTGGTTTTGGGCTTGTACAGTGAAGGAATGCAGTGCCAAGAGATGTGACACTTGCTCAGGTGAAGGGTGCTGTGAAGTGGCTGAAAAATGGGAAAGCAGCTGGGGTTGATGAGGTGGATGTAGAGATGATTATTTGTAGTGGAGAGAGTAGAATGAAGTGCTTGTTGGAGATATGTATGTAGGCATGGATGAGTGAAACTGTGCCAGCAGAGTGGAAAAAAGCTGTGATTGTACCCCTGTACAAAAATAGAGGTGACCGAAGTGAGTGCAAGAATTAATCGTGGCATTAGTTTATTGAGTGTGGTAGGGAAGGCATATGGAAGAATTATTATAGAGAAATTAAGAGAGATATCAGAAGTCCTAGTGAGTTATGAACAGGGTGGCTTTAGGAGTGGCAGAGGGTGTGTGGATCAAATATTTGAAATGAGACAGATAGCAGGGAAGGCTTGTGAGAAGCAAGATATGGTGTTTATGGCATTCTTGATCTGGAGAAAGCATACGACAAAGTGGACAGAGAAGGACTGTGGAAAGTTATGCACATATACGGTGTAGAAGGAAAGATGCTGGGTGCCGTCAAGAGTTTTTATGATGGTATGGAAGCATGTTTAAGGGTTAATGGACATTTAAGTGAATGGTTCACGATCGGTGTGGATGGGCGACAACGTTGCGTGATGTCCCGGTGGTTGTTTGATATTTATATGGATGGGGTGATGACAGAAGTAAAAACACGACTAACGGAGAGGGGGATGGCATTGGTACTGAATGGTGATGGATGGAATATTTCAAACTTGTTGTATGCTGATGATGTAGTACTACTTGCAAATACTGGACAAGAAATAGGTCGGCTAGTGCAGAATTTTGTTGATGTCTGTGAGCATCACGCCATGAGAGAAAATGTAGAAAAGAGTAAAGTGATGGTTACTGAGAGAGAAGGTGGCTCCCAGTGCAATGTTACAGTGAATGAGGAGAGACTGGAATTGGTAAGGGAGTTCAAATACCTGGGTACAGTGATAGAAAAGAGTGGAAAACGTGCAAAAGAAGTGGAAAGTAGAGTGACACAAGGCAGAAAAGCAGATGGTGCAAAGAAGACCTGATAAGAAACAGAGACTTGAGTGTTGCAGCTGCACGAGGCTTACATGAAGAAGCGTTAGTGTCAACTTTAACCCATTTGTGCACGGATAAGTTTGATAAGTTTTGCCGGCACACTACTTTACTCCAACCCCCTTCCTCGCCAGCCCACCCGCGCACTGCTGAACACATGTATTCTTGCCTTATTTTCGCCACCTAAACCTCTATATATTGCCACGAAACCTACATAATCTTATTCTCCAATGTTTGTTCTAGCGAAAAAAAGAAAAAAAAAAAAAAAGAAAATTACGAATAAAAGTACATTAGGCTGCCGTGAATCAACATTTCAGAATGTCAGTCTCACTTCCCAACATCCTAATTCGAATGTTTTCCATCATACAGAAAAATGTTATTAGAGGTTTTGATTGAGAATTTCTTCATCTTTCTAATGAGAAAGTTCGATTATGATACGATTTGTAGTTTTTGAGAAAATAGCAAAAAACTGAAAGCCATTTTTTGAAAAAAAAACTGATTTTTGTTCAGGGAGCTCTACCGCGAAAGTTTTCTCGCACACGTTATATTTTTATTAATGATCTTGTGGAGAATTTCATGAGCTTTCTCATGGTACCCACTGATTTTTGATATGCCTCATAGTTTCCAAGTAAATTGCAAAAAACTACTGGGTACTTACAGCCATGCTGCACTTCATCATGCGTGCACGATAACCGTTATACTCCCGTCTACATAACAACGACTTTTCATCAGAGATATTTCATTGTTATGTCCTGTTCATATGTAGAATTTACTGATCTTTATCATGGTTCTTACAGGAAATTAAAATGTCCAATAGTTTTGGAGTAATTGGATGACAAACGTAGAATACTCCTCCTCGCCTGCAAGCGAGATAAAAACACTCTCTTTTCCTGCCTTACCCACACCTACATATTTTTGCTGGTTAGGTTTTATTATTATCTTTTTTTACTCAAAGTATACACATATAATATCATAAGCTTTTTGATAGTGCTCTCAGAAACTCGATATGACCACTAGTCTTCTTGCTAGGTCCTGATACTGAAGCTGAACTTTCTTCCATCTCATATCTGTATATATTAAAAACACTACTTATTTGTGTAAAAAAATATAGATATATAGAAATAGGTTAATATACAAATCAACAAAATATGGATAACTCACTTCCTCCAGAGGTGTTGAGATGCTGGCAGGACCTTGAAGGGTTTGAAGATGAGGAGGTACATAGTGTGTAAGCGTGTGTGTGTGTGTGTGTGTGTGTGTGTGTGTGTGTGTGTGTGTGTGTGTGTGTGTGTGTGTGTGTGTGTGTGTGGCTTATTTTGTTCTCTCCTCCTTGTGCTATGTTTGCCTAACACAAGCGATGCACACAATAGAGATCTCCATGAACAGTCGCTGCACGACATACGTATATATATGTGGCTGTGGCGTATTTCTTGTCTCTGATCCTTGCGCTAGGTTTTCGCTCAGTCAGTGCATGCAATGTTTCCCGTTGAACACTCGTTGCACTATTTTATACGTATATTTCACACTTCCATACGCAATACAGCTCTGTCTGAGATTGGTACAATACCTTTTCACTCAAGTCCGTGACTGCGCAGCATATTTGTTGTCTCTGATGCTTGCGCCAGGTTTGCGCTAAGTCGGTCAATGCACGCAATATTTCTTGACGAACACTCACTGCACTATTATGTACATATATTTCACACTAAACCATGTGCAATATCAAACACTATCACATGATTCCATCCCAACCTCCTCTGTTATTCCCTTCCCGACTCTATGCCATACATGACTGCCTTTTTCCTTGGCTATGGCATATCTCTATGGCTTACATAATGCCTGCTATGGTAGGTCAGTTATTTCACTAATCCAGGCACTATATGTTTGACAGATCTAAGTATTGGCTTCACTATCAAGGTAAAACACTCCCATCATTTTCGGGCAATGTGAAGCACAGTGGAAACCCTGCTGTAACAAACCAGACTCCTGCCTCTAGACCTATCGGCTGATAACAGGCCCTAATGCTTTACAAACAATATATCTATGTTCCATAGACACAGTCACTTCATAGTATAGTAAAAAAACACTGTACAATCACAATATTTCAATAATGGCTTCTGCCTCGGATGGGAGGGGGAAAATGGTGGATTTAAAGGGATGACTGACAGCAGTGCTACTCTTCCGCCCAGCTGGTCATGAGATACTGAGGTTTTTCTGCTGTGCATTGTCATCAGAGCAGTCACAATGTTGCCAAGTGTTTACCTCGGAAGAGAGATGCACCGGCTGGAACACAACAAAATTTGATGCAAATCTGCCAGAAACTTAATTTTTGGCAATTTTTTTTTCTGCTTAACAACGCAATTCACGTCTACGTGCGTAATATGCCAAACCACAAAGAACATAATTAGCGTCAGCGTGCCTGGGACGGTAATATGGATGTAAGACTATGGTGTGGCATGAAAATGAAAAGTCAAGAGTAAGAGCAGTGGAGATGGGACTGCTGAGGAATGTATGTGGAGTACAGTGGGAAGATAGGATACGGAATAATGTGATTAGTGAAAGATGTGGAGTGAGGAAGTCTGTGGACACCAGAATCAAAGAGAGTGTACTGGGATGGTATGGTCATGTGGAGAGAATGATTAACAATAGAGTGATGAAAAAGGTATATCTGAGTGATTCTGAAGGAGGGAAGAGGCAAGGTAGGCCAAGGAGAAGGTGGAGAGATATGGTGGATGCCTATGTGAGGAAGAGAGATTTGAAAGTTGTTGAAGCTTGGGAGCTGACAAGAGATGGAGCTGGCTGGATGAATGTTTTGAGAAGTGCATGATCAGGGAATTGGCACCCCTTTTTAACATGGCAACGTCCAGACTGACTTTGTCAGATATGTTTATATGAAGCTACTGAATGTGGTGAATGTTTTTGGTGTATCCGATAGAGGCAGGATTCCGGGGGCTTGAATGATGAGTGAATGGAAGCGTGGTCCATTGGATTGGGCAAATTTGGGCTGTCTGGACATTGCTACTCTTCACCCTTCCCCAGGGTGGAAAAGGAGGTCTGGATGATGATATATATTTATATATTTATGTATATATATATATATATATATATATATATATATATATATATATATATATATATATATATATATATATATATTGTCAAGGAGGGAAGTGAAATAAGAATAAACTACAAATCAATTGTCAGTTGTCACGGTGGGAAAAGAAATATACCTCCACTACCTATGGGAGAAAAAGGAAAATCACTACTGAGACGAGGACTAACGAGTTATGAAATAAAGTAGTAAGTTTTCGCTTTATTATGGCTTGCTTCGCCGATTCTCTAAAGAGGAGAATTTCATTAACTTTCTCAAAAGTACACAGTAGCGAATAACCACTCACAAATGCTGAATTGTTGATACTGTTGGCAACTGAGAAGGTGTCCTTGCCCCTGACAATCGATAATTGATACAAATAGTCAGATTCTTACTGGTGCTAACTCCTGGTTGGTGCAAACTTCTTTATGAATTAATATGAAAGAACTGGTCTAATAAACCAGTCGTGATTAATGTAAGAAGTTTGTGCAAACTGGGAGTAGCAAACTGAAGCAAGAACAATATGGAGAAATGAAAAAGAAAAATTTACATTAAATCAAGCTCAAAGAAAAGAACTGTAGTTTATTAATGACAAAATTTATTCTTACGTTACAAGATAACTTAAACGAGTGATAATTCACTCAGTCAGACAAACCAGCTAGTACTCTTAAGCCCATAAAACACAGGAAGAAAATACTGGTGAGTGGAGAAAATGGAGACACGGCTGTGAAGAGACTAGGTGACCGCTGCCCACTGGCCACATCACCACACTGCACGTGATGTCCACTGCCCATCATCAACTCAGTGAAGAAATATTGGAGACGTAGAGCTGCAGGAAGAACAAGGCAGTCAAGCCACTGAAACACGCCACTGGCATGAGAGTAATCTCTGGGGATGCTGCTTCTTTACATTGCTCTTGATGTCCATCACTGACGGTGGCTGGGCACTAACTGACTAAATTCCTTATGCCCGGCAGAAAGCAAAACATGATCACCAGAAGTAGGCTTGGCCTAGATGTGTGTACTATCCTGCTACAGTAGAAGACCACTGTCGTCAGTGGCGTAAAAAACTCATATTTACGTTAACAGAAGCAAGCTTGAGGGAAAAAACTCGGTGACAACTGTGAAAAATCCTGCATTTAGGTCGATCTGGGCAATATACTACATTTACTTTAACAACTAAATGTTAACGTAGCACTGTGTGTGTGATACAAGGTGTAGGTGTGACAATTGTAGGGTAACTGTACCTACCTGTAAAATGGTATAGTACAAATCATTAACGTTATGATGAAGCCAAGGGCAGAGAAGAAGAGGCAGCAGCATGCAGCAGAGACGATCAGCTGACCTCCACGACAAAACTGCTACACCTATCGCTGTACCTGTACAGCAAAACTGCTCCACCTGCCAATTTTACCTGTGAAATGAATCAGGGTGGAGCATCAATAGTGTCAATTCGACAAACTACTTGTATTAAACTGCAATTATCCTCTACCTAGTAGCCTATGCATATGCTAGGAAAAGTATGCCATAGCTGAAAAATTCGAGTGACAGCCAATGCTTCGTACATTCGAGGTCGCCATTAATTTCTTATTGGGTGGATTATTAACCACGAAGTATGCTAGTCCTTGGATTGCTTAAATTGCTTAGAACAGCCATTAGTTTACTGGTTAAACCTATATCTCTATTAACCCCTAAACCGCGGGGTTGTTTTGGCGCTCCTTGCATGTCCCGCGGGGATGTTCATGTCCCAACAGACTTTGTAAAAATATTTGCCAAAAATCAGTTATTAGTCCTAGAATATTATAATTATATAGGCATATGGCACATACCTTCAGCTTTCTCCTGGGATGTTTGTTGAGCCTTTGTCGAGTACCGTAGGACTTGTGGAGACTTCTGAAGTTGGGTAACGAAGTCTCCACTTTACACTTCCTGACACCCCGTAATATGATTACCACAGCCTGATATTAACACTAGAAACACTATTCTATGATTTTCAAATAGTTTGGAATCCATACTCCAAAAAAAAAAAAAAACACTGTGAAAGCAATGAAAATTACGAGCGCGTACTAGCTTCCCACTTGCGCTCGTTCACCGCTGGTATTCTGTCATTTAATATTCATAAAAACACTCACACTTTATATTTCTATTACTATATAACACTTATATATATCTGCAGTCTTTATCCATAAGTTTCCTTCAGTAATAGTAGTTTATTGTCACTGTAGGCATTCCATTTCTCTTTCAGTAGAATATGTAGCATTCACTTTCCTGTCCTGTATACTAGCGTTGAGAGTGAATCTGTAACTTTCACTTTCACTTTCATAACTCATAGTATTCATACATGCTAGTGTGAAACTTTCACTTTCATTACTCCTAGTATATATACTCGTATTCTTATATTACTACTTATTTACATTTCTGTTTACATTCTTTTTTTATTTACATTATTTACATTTCTATTTTATTTACACTATGTTATGCACTGTCACTTGCAGTAACTTATAAAACTATTTTCCACTGTTCACTTATAATTACATTCATTGTTTTCACTTGCTATTTACACATTATTTACACATTATGTACATTTCCACTTGCATTACTTCAGTCACCAGAAAGATCGTAGTCACTGTCCATCATTTTCATTGATAAAATAACCAGTTCACGTTCCACAGCAGTCACTTAGCCCTTTACCCCTTTCCACACGAGGTTTAGTAGGGGTAGAGTCACAAGGCCCTTTGCATGGGGCTAAAAAGCAGCGGAATTGGACAGGCGCGAATCCGACGTGGTTTCATCTTGAAAGATGACAGTAAACTGAATGCTGTGGTGGCCTAGGGGCAGTGAAAGGCTGCCAGTGTCAGTGTGGTGACAGCTGCTAATATATATGCCATGAAATGATTGGCAGGAAATCTAGACAATACATAATAAATTAGGTAGTTCCAGGTGAATGTAAATATCACTTAGGCTTCTCCCTTCCCTTCTTATATATATTTTTATTACGAGAATAGATTATACAGCATATTTCAAGGGGAAATAGACAAGGAAAATTAGCAAACAAGTGCACGTGAGGTGTTGTCAGGTGATAATTAGCCAATTCCAGGTGTATGGCACTATCACTTAGCTTATTTCTTTTCTGTATATATTATTTTGTATAAGAATACAGCATAGGGCTTATTTCAATGGATAAAATCAGTGGAAAATTCCAGGGAAGATTTACGTAGCGCAGCACGGCCGGGCATGCGAGAGGAGAGGGTAATGGAGGGGAGGTAGGGAGGGGAGTCAAGAACGGGGAGAAATGGCTAAATTGTCAACAATGGATGGGAGTACAGATGAGATTAGGAGTGCTGACTAGTGTTGGACCTTGGCAGTACTGATAGATGATACAAGCCATCACTTGAAAGTCCGGGCAAATTCAAAATAACACAGAATCACAAAAGTGACTACCCATGGTATGATCCCTTGCTACCAAGCGTCACAAAAGTGACAACCCGTGGTTAAGGGGTTAACCCGTTGGCTGAGGTATTTAATTCAAAAGGACCTTTGCCTTTGCAGCTTTCTTGCCAAAACTCACCTCTCGCAAAACAACATGAAATATATATAAATGTACTGGCCATATATCTGTGCATTCTATGGTAAACATTTTTCTTTCTAAAATGCCCTGGTAATGGTGAAGATATGAACAGAAGTTAGAGAAGTTGGTGAAATAAAGCATCTTACATTTACCGAGTGTTAGGGAAAATGGAGCATCACAGCGGACACTAAAATAAACTGAATACGCCGATACAAATGTAAACCACATCGGAAAATGGGTGTATTGATAAAATACAGTTGGAGAAAATTCTGTGCGGGACACCGCTTACAAGGCAGCAGGAGTGGCAAATAATATGATCCAATAACAATGTTCAGGGTAAAGGAGGAGTAGGACGTGAGGGGTAGGTGAGGGATTGGGGGGGGGGTAGTGGGGGTAGCTGTGTGTTGGGAACACAGTATAGAGACTTAAACAGTGTGCTCATCTCTGGACCATAAAAAGGTCGGGTTTGTGCAGGCCATCTATGATTGGTCACCTTGACCCGTGACGTCACTTGGATACCTGGCTTGCTTACGGGAGCAGGACAACAGTGTTTTTTTACCAGTCATTTGTGATGCATACCCTGCTTTATTTTATACATTTCATGAAGTTAAAATATTTTTCACGATGTGCAATGTGTTTGGGTGTTCAGGAAAGACAACTGAAGGCAAGTTTCTGAGACGCTTTCGCATGCCAAATGATAAAACCAACAGGCATCAGTGGATATATTTGTGTGGACGGAATGACAAGGTTTCTCCCACTGGCCGTGTTTGTGAAAGGCATTTCAGCTCGCAACAGTATGCAAGAGATCTGCAAGGCTAGTTGCTGAGGACACCACCACCAATTAGAAGAAGACTGCTAAAGTCAGGAGCAATCCCTGATCAAAATCTGCCTACAAAACAACAAAGTGCATAGTGAGTGAATAGTTTTATGTTGAAAAAAAAAAAAAATGACTAGAGTATGATTAATAATTATTAGGGGGTTTATGTTCAATTATGCACATCAAATGTCCACTTTAGATACTTATAGGATTTTCTTGTCACTAGGCTAAGCATTATCACCGACAACCCAAGGGGTGTGTATAACAGGCTGAATAAGTGAATGTGGACCCAGTCATGTCAAACGTACTGCCTGCTGAATATATTCGAGGAGACTCGACAGGTGTGGGGTATGGGTATGGGTCTGGTAACGGTGGGGAAACCTCACTTCCAAACTTACAATAAACCGTAGCTGTTGCCTACCGTATTATGAGGTGCTTTACTACACACAACTCAAGCACACACCTAATGTGATGGAATAGAAAGTATTAGGTGTTATATTACATCATTAAGTCTGTTAACATTATTGTTAATATTTTTGTCATTGTGTTATGCATTCTTTTGCTGAGAAGTTAAATGCAGTAAAATCCGCTACCTTGATTATACGGCCGTGCTTATATTTTCATCCATCCTCCTTTCCCGTTGACTGAGGCTGTCATGGTTCTACTTGACAACCAACAACGTGAAAAGAAGAAGGACAGCTGTGAGGAGGGAAGTTGGAAAGACGTAAGGAGAGAAGGGGGAGAGAGGTAGTTTCTCATCAGAGAATGCCGCAGATCCTAATATGGGAAGGAGTGAGTGGAGGGTCACATTCATCATTCCCAAGCATTCAAAATATTTTCAGTTATCAGGTAGTGCAAGTGTCTTATATTTATTACTCAATGTAAATTTGGTCACGATGAGGTAGTAACGTCTGCAGGTGTCGATATCGTCAACTGCAACTTTGTATGCCTAACCCGGCTGCCAATCCATGATCCATTTAGTTTAGTGTCGTTTAAATTAATAATATTTGTCTGTTGCAATATGCTTTTGTTGTTATGTTTTTTATTTTTAAGATGTGCTTCGTGTGTAAAGGATATAAAACGAAATAAAACACAGTAACCTTGCAAAAGAAAATATTTTAATTACCTTATAACATATTTTAATTTTATGTTCTTGTCATGTTAGGAGATGAGTTATATATAGGAAATAGGTCACTGAGGAGAGATGGTGAGAAAGGAGAAGCCTAATAACTTGACCATCCTCCTTCAGCATCATTGACCTCCTGTAACCCGTTAGGCATTGATGACACCAAGTTGTAAATGGTCGCTTGATTTCTGTGAAGCGCTTCCCATTCCTGCATGACATGCTGCACGACTTGGTCCCTAGTTCTCTCCCGGCCCTGCTCCCATGCATTCACCATCAGGCCCCAGCAGTTTTTGATGGGATTCATTTCACATCCCTTTGACGGCCAGTCCAGTAGCTCAATGGACGGTTGCTCAGCAAACCATCGACGAACGATACCTGCTGTATAGACAGGGCACAAGTCCTAACAAAATGAAAAAGTAACATAACATTAACCCACGAGCGCATAGAGCCCAATTAAATGGGCGGAAATTTTACTTTTTAGAAACACTAATTTTATCTAAGTTTACCAGAGAATATACATTCTTCTTGTTGCAGGATGTAAAGAAAATATAACTTTTCTCAGCTGATGATTCATATTCTAACTCACTTTGTAAACAACAAGTAAATGAAGGAAGGAAGGAGAGTTACTTCATTGCTTCTACCAAAATGTCTGGACATAAGTAAGTTATTGTCTATACATTGCTGCATATGGAACTTCTTATAGTGAGTGATGGTAAAAATGACACATAAAGACTTGTTTTAATGTGTGAAATTATTGATTTGAGGGAAAACCACATTCTGTCACTTTTATTATCAGTGAAAATATGATGCCAATTTAAATGGGCTCTATGGAGCTCAGTCAGGGCACTGCTGCCTAAGGAGAATACTTGAATCAAAATACTTGTTCACTTTTAATGCTTGTGTTACTTTATTTTGATTATATCTGATATATTCTTATCCCCAAGGGTCAATATGTGTATGAATATATATTTAGGATCCTAAAAAATTGTTTGTTGCGTAATATATTTTTACTTTTACTAATGTATATAATAACTGGGTCTTTTCTCAATATTACAATGTATTCTCGGGTAACACACCCGAGATGATGCCCTAAGCTTACATGAAGTACATAAACCATCTATTGTAGAAAAATGAGCAGATGAAGGATTTACACCTGTGGACATATTCAGATACTTTTGGGACAAAGAATTGATTGAGGTGATCAAGACAGAGACAAACCGTTATCATCAAGTTAAAATTGGGAAAGATTTATGTGTTACCGAAGAAGAACTGCATCAGGTACTTGGCATCTTTCTTCTCTCATGATATAACCCAGTTCCAAACCGACGGCTGTATTGGACGAAGCAGGCGGACACCCGAAATCTGGCTGTAACTCAGTGTGGAATGACAATAAACCGATTTGAGGAGATTGTGTGAAGCCTGCACTTTGTGGACAACTCAAAGAAGCCTTCGGATGATAAGATCTTTAAGATTCGCCCTCTTTTTGAACATTTCAACAAGCTCTTCATGGATATTGCTCAATCACTTCCTATGACATGGTCTATTGATGAAGCCATGGAACCATATTATGGGCGACATGGATTCAAACAATTCATTAGAGGAAAGCCCGTGAGATTTGGATACAAGTTTTGGTGTCTATGCTCCCATGAAGGACTGTTAATGAATTTCCGCTTGTATGAAGGAAAAGACTCTGGGTTTGAGGAAGGAATGCCTGTGGGTGAATCTGTAGTCCATGCATTGGCCAAAGGAACAGTACCTAAGGGTAGCAGTGGATATGTTGACAACTTTTTTACAACACTGCCTCTTCTCCAGTCTTTCCAGGAAGCTAATATTAGTCTGACAGGTACAATTCGTAAGGACAGAGTCAAGGATGTCCCAGTGTCAGACATCAAGAAAAAAGAGAGAGGGGAGGCAGAGTTGTTTCAGGAAAAAGAAAAGAAGATTGCTATTTGTACATGGAATGACAACAGCGATGTTAGGGTGGCAACAAACGGAAGTGACAGTGCATCTCTCTCAATGGGCAAATGCAAACGGTGGTCAATAAAGAAGAAAGAAGTGGTAGTAATCCCTCACCCAAACATTGTGAAGCTTTATAACAAACGAATGGGAGGAGTAGATCTGTTTGATCAATTTAGGGGAAAGTATAGAGTGTCATTTAGGAAGCGAGTGTGGTACTTTCCTCTTTTCCGCTTTCTCCTGAATGGCTCAATTGTAAATGGGTGGATTCTCTACAGAAAGATTCACAAGGTGTCACAGCTAGAGTTTCTGAGGGAAATTGTCAATGTTCTGCTAAAACCATCAGAGAAACCTCGTAGACTTGTGCCCCTAACTTCACCCGAGCATGTACGCTACGACAGAACAGATCATTATGTTGTGATGGGAGATACTCAATGGCGGTGTGGTGTGTGTAAGAAGAATGTGAAGCCTAAGTGCTTCAAATGTGATGTGGCACTGCACATCCAGTGCTTTGTGGAGTATCACACAAAGAAATAGGAATGTGTATTTTTCAGTCAACTGATGTAAAAGCCTTTGTCAAAGCTCTTAGTATTGCCTGCAAATAATATACAGTCATAATTTCTCAGTTTCATGAATTTATGCTTCAAAATATATAGGAGTAAGCTTTCCTGGAATTCTTTTTTAACTGCTATGAATCTTATTATAGACTGCTATTTTATATTTATGCGGCAGATTCTTATAATAATTTCATTAGCTATACATTTTTTTTTTAAATTACTCTCTTTACAACAAATATTTATTAAATGAGATGGTTCAACACATAATTCTTTCATTTAACCCAGATCCATCAATAAATTTTATCATATTAATGCACAGTGGTGAAAACTGAGAGTCACACCAAGGGGGACTGCTCCATAGAGCCCATTTAAATGGGCGTGCCATATTTCCTTATTGGAGGAGCAAAATTGAAAAAAACATGCATAATTCTCAGTTTTAGATCACAATTGTTAAGTTCTATAAGAATAAACCAATTTGGATGATAAAGAAGAGTAGTCCGTGCTAAAGGGTTAAAACCCAATACGGAAAACTTGTTTATTGTTAGCCTTATAAAGGCGTCTGCTGGTAGGTTAACATGAGCATGAACCTGAACCTGGGATTCTGCCTGTTTTGTCCTGTTCAAATCTCCCTCTTTCTGCTAGTTTGAAGGGCTAAGCAATATTTGACCTTACCCTCCACAACACAGCTCAGATGGGATGCCATGAAATGTCCCATCATCTCCTCCACAACAGAGCTTAGATGGGATGCCATGTAGTGTCCCATTTGAGCTGTGTTGTGGAGGGGAAGTAGGTCCAAAATCGCTTAGCCCCCTCAGACCAGGAGAACGAGTGAGATTTGAACAGGACCAAACAGGGAGATTCTCAAGTCATGGGAGAGAAGCAGTACATATTAATATGGGGGGACATAATATCATGTGCAATGAGAGAAATTTTGTGGAATATATCGAAGATGTAGTATGTGTAATAGAATGATAAGTGTATTTGAGTAAGCATGGAGGATAATGCTGACAGGGAAAGGGGTATTCAAGCTGCATTTGTTTCTCTTACCTGCACAAACACTATCCTTTCTGGGTAGGGTAGAGCCATTGCACGAACTGAGGGTACCATCACATCTTCCAATATCTTAAGATACGTCTCTGCAGTGAAGCGGCCTTCGATGTCAACCAGTTCCCCTATCCCATATAAGTGAAGCCATCCCCAGATGTTCCAGGTGACATAACCACTTCTAGCAACCTCGTAGATATTCTCAGGTGCTTATCTGGTCCCATTTGGACATCAGCAATGTTGCCTCCCATGTGTGCTGGATGAAAAAGTTTTCTCATCCGAGAATATAACCTGTCCCCAAAACTGCATATCCTCTTGCACGTAGCACTATGCGAAGCAAAACCTGTCCAACCAGTGCCGTTCAGTAAGTTTTTCCATCTTCGCAGGATTCCCATGATGCACACTAGCTTTGTCAAGTCAGTTTCGCACAGTACAGACTGAAACCTGGAGTTGCAGGTCATCCCAGAGAGCTACAGCATTGGTTATGGGATTCTCCGCTACTGCTGCAAGGATACACTGATCTTCCGCAGTTGTGTTTTTTTTTTGTTGCACCTGACCTTGGATGATCTCGTAAATTCCCCTCCTCGAGCCATCTCTTCCACCACTTGTAAATAGTACTCTCTGAAACTCGAAGTTCCACTGCTATATCAGGGGTGGACATTCCACCTTCTTTCAGACCAATAATTCTACCTCTCAGAGTTAGTTTATAGTGACGTCTGTCCATTTGGAGTGCTGATATACTTGCTCCTGATGTTGACTGCATGGTTGCTGTACCGCCAAACCATCGAGGAACTACACCTTCATACCTCGGATTCGAAGTTGGTATGGAAAACACTTTTTCAACTATGATTTGAAACCGAAGCGATGAACATCGATGTGAGAAGAGTGTGCGTAAGCGGTCAGGGCATTAAAGTGAGTTTGCATATGAAGACGAAAAGAAAAGTGTTAATGAGTGATAAGGCCATCCCTATCACCTGTAATACGTCGATATTGATGCGTACCACAGATGAGATTAGCATTGATATATAACACTGTGGTGATGATAATTGGTTTTATTAACCAGTTTATCGCATCACAATAATTTTTTATTACTCCTTCAGAACCCTTCAGTTACTCGTATTAATCTCAGAATATAATTTTATTCACCTGTTTCCGAGTTTCCGCATTATCCATCATTTGGTCTCTCTCCTTCACTTGTGACTGCAAGCAGCAATAAACAGTCTGGAATTATTTGTGTTATACTTAACCATTATAATGAAGCATTCAGTAATGCCATTACATCTAAATTATAACACCTGAAATGGTTAGTATTATGTAGTCAATTTAATCTCTCATGCATACTTAAACATTCGGCACGCATCACAGTACGACAACTGTGACACATTAGCCCATGTGTGATTTTACTACTGTTATCATTACAACCACCGTTTTATATTAAAATTCTTATCCTTGTCCTGTATCTCGTCCTACTTATATCTTGCTGAAATATGTAAGAGTTTTTTGTTTTTTCTTTGCCATAAGCCCAGCGATTATAAACCTTACATACACGGCACCTCATACGGTGCAGTGTTGTCAGATCTCTTAAAGTGGTTCTCTCGGACATTTCGCGAACTTATTCGGCAGGCTTTACCTCTAGAGCATTATCAGTGGACCAAGACTATATTTTCATGTAACATAGAATTATTTATACAATTTCCATAATGAAATGGTGATAGAGTCATTGTAATATGAGTGAAGCGGTTAGCTATAACGAAACAGTTGGTGAATGCAACGAAATATTAATGCTACCAACCTATATATTTTGACAATAATTCTTGTAATAACTTTAAATTAATTCACACTCGTGAAACTACCGACGGAAAAAACAGAAATGTCAGAAAATTACAGAGAGAGAGAGAGAGAGAGAGAGAGAGAGAGGTATTCCCCTGAGACTTAAGCATGGTAAATTTACCCGCAGGTGAAACAGATGCGGCCTCCCTCTCTCTCTCACGCATGCATGCAAACATAGCTTTACACACACACACACGCACACACACACACACAGACACGTGTGTGTGTGTGTGTGTATATATATATATATATATATATATATATATATATATATATATATATATATATATATATATATATATATATATACATATATATATATATATATATATATATATAATCTCATGTCATCTCATCTCATCAGACGTTTGAATGTCCACTGCAAGACCGGCCTATCCCTACCGAAGTAGGGACGATACAGCCAATGTATCTCTACCAAGTGGCTTAGGCTGTCTAGTAGAGACTGCTTGTAGGGTGGGGAAGTGCTTGTAAGTGTAACTGTAGTGTTGGAGTGGCTTTGGATGTGTGTGTAGTCTGTGAACCAAGTGTAATCGGCCCGCGCAAGCCGACTGATATATATATATATATATATATATATATATATATATATATATATATATATATATATATATATATATATATATATATATATATATATATATATCGATCTATGATAATAGAGAGTGGGGGAAGGCAGAATGTCACCTGAGAGAGAGAGAGAGAGAGAGAGAGAGAGAGAGAGAGAGAGAGAGAGAGAGAGAGAATCAGTTTCCAAGTGACGTAGACACGAAGTAGGAGGAGCCATATTCTGGGGACGGGGTAAGCTGCGTATGAGCACACTGTATGAGTCTCTACACTGTGGCTGAGAGGAATGGGAGTGGGGGTAGCGGAGTGTTTGGGAGAGGCTTAGTAGCCATTTAATGTCGTAACATAATCTGCTTTAATTTTAAATGAATGTGTTTTTATGATAGGGGAAGACACGAAGTAGCAACAAGCTGTAAAGTGATGGTTCATGACATGATGAAAAATGGTCAGTTCAGTGATCATGCATGACTGATATAAACACACAAACATCACCAACACGTAACCTTATATAATGGCTCGCCCCCCTTCGGTATCTATAACATCCCTATTGTAACACAAACTGACATCAGACGTTTACCTCAAATATGTCTCAGAAAAGTTGCTCATGCATTCATAATTGTAACGTAGATATGTAGTGTATGGTAAATAAAGTATGTACAGTTAATATTCCATTTCTTCGTTGTTTCAGTCAACCATTAGTATTTTTTACGCCAGAAGGCATTAAAGTATGTCAGATTTTAAGACAAATGCATTTTTGTTAGCTGCCAATGTGAATTTGATACACTTCCTAAATCATAAGCACATGGTGGCTGCTTGTCACAAACCAATTTTAGCATAAACCAGACCTAGACCTTTTCAGGTCAATCATCAACGTCTGTGTGTGTCTGTTTTGTGCAGTGTATAATACTGGGTCTCTCTCTGTCTAACTCTCTGTTTATCTTACAGAGACTCATAATAAGGCTTAGGATAATCATGCATTTACATATGTGCATATACACATGCATATTCTAGCCATTTATGAGAGTAAGTGCATATACCTACTTCTTTACTTATACAGCACATTCTTTGAAATTTTCCTGGGGATTATAACTTCTTCAACCTGTAATAATATTTAATGTCCTAATGTCCACCAGATCATAGTGAA
This sequence comes from Coenobita brevimanus, assembly GCF_032717465.1. NCBI lineage: Eukaryota > Metazoa > Arthropoda > Malacostraca > Decapoda > Coenobitidae > Coenobita > Coenobita brevimanus. Next base: position 26,646,483 of record NC_137025.1, read on the forward strand.
TTATATACTGCTTAATTGGCTGTGGTCGGGAAGGCTGTGACTTGATGGTCAGTAGACAGCAGCTGAATAAGATGTGATCCGTGTATCACCATTTGACTCACTAGAGTCTGAGGCGCATGCATGGCCTGTGACTAATATGACACACACACACACACACACACACTTGCATATATATATATATATATATATATATATATATATATATGTGTGTGTGTGTGTGTGTGTGTGTGTGTGTGTGTATTATTATATAAAAAAAATCGTTGCCTTAGTTCCTGGTGGGGTCGGCCACTGTTATATGTTATCGTCAGTAACTTCTATCTGCTGCGTCCTCTTTCTCCAGGCCTAACTGCCTCATTTCTTTCTCAGTTCCATCTCTCTACTTATTCCTTTGTCTTACCCTCGTTCTCCCTTCCACGTGACTCCTCCATGCCACCTTCACAGGATCAACTTCCTCCATCCTGGTCACATACCCATACAAAAACGTGCCTTTCTTGCCTTCTCCACAAGTGACACACCTCCTGCCTCAGCTCTGATATAATTCCTCCTCCTCTCTCAGTGACACTCCCATCAGCCATCACAGCATCCTCATCTCTGTCCTCTCCAGCTGTTTCTCTTCATTCTTCCTCAACGGCCAGGCTGCTGTGGCATACAGCAATATAATAGCAACTTTTGGAAGATGGCTTCAGATCATTTCTCCATCTACCTCACACACACCAAAGGGGAGCGCGTTCCCCAGTTTGGAAAGCACTGGTTTACAAGAACATTGCCAGCCGAGTGCTAACCCAACAGAGTCATTGGTACTGGCACATTCTATCAGCGATGCTTCTTGCTCTTGGTTCAGTTAATAACATTTGTTTATCCAGACAAATATTAGTACACGTAGTGCATGAAGTTTGTCAGAAACTTAGTAGAATAGAATAGTTGGGTTGAGAAACACTTCTTGTTTAAATGTAATGGGGCAAATAAGTCCTTCCTTCGACTTTATTCCCAGAAAGAATTATTGTTCAGGTATATTCTCCTCAACTGTGAGTTGCATGAGACAATAAGTATGAGATATTATCTCATAGTGTGTGTGGAAGGAGTGGGCGGAGAGGAGAACTGCCTGCCAAAATTTAATGCGTTTGGGTGAGTATGTGTAATTCACCGGGTTGGTCAGGATAACGTGATTGGCGTGATCGTCAGCTCATTACCCTCCAGAAAGAGAGCTGAGAGCTCATATAGTCCGATCTATGGCAAGACTGTGACCTTCACACACGCATACAACCATTCCCTCACCGAAAAGGAACAGTAACTTCTCGTTTCGTTAGTGAAACTTTTCGCACCCAATTTTAAAGCATCTTTCCTATTACAACCTTCTTTCTGATCGTCAGTATGGGTTCCGTCAGGGACGCTCCACTGGCGATCTTCTCACCTACCTTTCAGGTTCCTGGTCATCCTCCTTTTGGGACTTTGGCGAAAGCTTTGTCATTGCACTTGACATCTCAAAGGCTTTCAATCGAGTGTGGCATAAATCTTTAATTTCCAAACTGCCCTCTTACTGTTTCTGTTCTTCTATCTGTGACTTCATCTATAGCTTCCTTTCCGGTCGTTCTATATCTGCTGTTGTATACGGCCATCGTTCTTCTCCTAGATCTATCAACAGTGGTGTTCCTCAGGGCTCTGTCCTATCACCAACCCTCTTCCTTTTATTCATTAACGATCTAAGCTGTACATCTAACCCTATCCACTCATACGCTGATGATTCCATCCTTCACCTTTCCATTCGGTTCCCGCAACGTCCATCTCAGCAATTACTTCAACAAACAAGGGATGAGGCTATGGCACACCTAATGTCTGACTTGGCTCGTATCTCTGACTGGGGTAAAAATAATCTTGCTGTTTTTAATGCATCAAAGACTCAGTTTTTACACCTATCAACCCGACAAAATCTTCCACAGGAGTACCCACTATTGTTTAATAATATCCAGCTCAATCCTGCATCATCCTTGAACATGCTTGGGGTTTCATTCACGTGGGACTTATCTTGGAAAGATCATATTTCATCTCTTGTAAAATCTGCTTCCAAGAGATTGGGTGTGCTAAGCTGACTTTGTGCCTTCTTTACTCCTGCACTGTTGTTGACTTTATACATGGGTTTTATTCGCCCCTGTTTTAAGTACAACTCTCATGCGTGGGGAGGCTTCCCCACATTAAGCTCTTCTCAATAGGGCGGAGTCAAAGGCTATTCGTCTCATCAACTCTCCTCCTCTTACTGGCTCCCTTCAACCTTTGTCTCTTCTCCGCACTATTGCCTCTTTGTCTCTTCTCTATCGCTGCTTCAATGGTCATTGCTCCTCTGAACTGTCTGCTTGCATCCCTCCACCTCTACGACGGGTGCGTTGCACCCGTCTAGCAACTAACTTTCATCTCCTTTCTGTCCAACTCTCTAATGCAAGAGATAACCATTACTCTCCATCCTTCATTTATGCAACAGATCAGCTCTGGAACTGTCTCCCTTTGTCTGTATTTCCTACTTCCTATGATCTCCAGTCTTTCAAACGCAGTGTGTCCAGGCATCTCGAAATGATTGGATCTTGAATTTGGCTCTCTTTTGTATTGTTTTTGTTTCTTTCATGGAGAGAACGTTAATGCGGGCTTAGCCTTTGGTTCCTTCTTTCTCGCATAAAAAAAAAATCTGGCGCGAAACCCCGTCTTACTAGATGGCAGGCGAAAGCATTACCACTACACCAGTTGTGTGTGTGTGTGTGTGTGTGTGTGTGTGTGTGTGTGTGTGTGTGTGTGTGTGTGTGTGTGTGTGTGGAGACTGGTTAGAACAACTGTGTGGACGGTGCGACTGCAGCTGCTAGCACATTTGTAGATATTAC